>NW_020954590.1:39156030-39235444 GCF_900497805.2 Vombatus ursinus | reverse complement strand
CACACACACACACACACACACACACACACACACACACACACACACACCCCTATGTTTTTGGAGGCAATCAGGGTTAAGTCACTTGTCTAGTCACAGATAGTAAGTGTCTGAGTCAGGATTTGAACTAAGGTCCTCTTGACTCCAAGGCCAGTTACTCTATCATCCACTGTGCCACCTAGCTGCCCCATAAGAAAGCACTATTAATGAAGTCTATTAACTTTGAAATTGACAGTAATTCAGCTCAATCTAGACTAGCCTAAAATTTCCTTTTCATTACAAGGAAAAAGATTGACTTATCATTCATTGTGCCCAAGATTTTCAAGTAGAACATTTAACCTATTTAAAAAACAAACTATTTTTACAACATTTGATAATTATATCTTAGCTCTTCATTAGAGCAGGAAAACAGAATTGCTCATTGATACCAATTTGTTAGCCTTCATGGGTTACCATCACTTGAAAATAACAATATTCCTTTAAAAATATTCTGTAAGTCAAACTTTTTTCACTAACTAAGTTTTAGCTGCAAACTAATATGGCAGATTAAGAACTTTTGATGCTTGTTTTAGACTTGGAAAAACTCAAGCCTTCTAAAATTCATAGCAAGAAAATGTGAAATAGTTTCTAGTTGGGGATAACTGTAGTTAAGAAAGATGTTAAGATCAATGGCTATGTTAAAACACTATAACCAATGGAAAATTTACATATAGCACTTAACACAGAGCCTCGCACATAGTAGGCACTTAATAAATACTTATTCATTTATTGTTGCTACAGCTTCCAAGATCACTGTTCACGTTTTGGGGAAATGAGATTACAAGTTTTCAGATGCAATACACATTGTCTATGATTTATAATAATTTTACCACCTAGACTGCATTTATGATTTTATTGGCATAAGGGACTCCGGGGGGAACTCCCTCCACAGATACAGATCAGTTGCTCCTCTGATCTGTAGTCTAAGAGAGCTGTCTGAGGCCACAGAAAGGTTAAACAAATATGGTCACACAGCCAGAACTTGAACGGGGTCTTTCTGACCCTGAGGCAGGCCCTCTATAACCACTATCCCCCAATACATGGACTAGTGAGGTCAGTACATTAATATAGTCCTTTGGGGAAGGCAAGGGGGTGATGTGGGGTGGGGAGGGTGGAGAGTCTGTAGTAAGTAGGGGGAACAGCTAGACCTATGATTTTATTAGTGAGAAACTACTAATGAATTCTGTCTGCACCTCTGAGCGTTAGAGAGTTGCCTGGGGGCATAGAAAATCCAAGACGTGTTCAGAATCACTTGGCCAGTATAGATCAGAGGCAAGACCTGAACCCAGGTCTTTCTTATTCCAAGGTTTCCTATCCACCCTTGCCTATTGATACAGAGTTCCCACAGCCATGAAAGTGGCTGAAGCAGGTTCGGGGGAGCGCTTAGAACTAGGTCAGGCATCCAAGGTCATCCACTGCATCCTGGGCCATCACCAGTCATCTTGATTTTTGTGCTGCCACTGGACTTTGATTACTCTGAAAGAGAGAGAGTGAGGCTGATGACTTTGTGCAACGCTGCCTCACTTAAATCCAATTTACCCATCACTCCATGATGTTATTGGTCCTTTTTGAAAACAAAAGATGAACAACAATAATTGAAATAGAGTGCCTTAAAAATTATTTACAAAGTGCTTTTCTCATGCTAGCCCTATGAGGTAAGTGTAGATGATCTAAAATATTGAGAAATGTGACCTATCCTTCCCACCACCCCATGATTCTTTTCTGCATGTTGCCTTTGTGAAAGAATTCACAGGGTACAATGTAACTGATTTCACATAAGGTGCTGCCTCTGTGGATGTCCAATTTACTAAATCTGTCAGAATTAGCCATGAAATAGAGCGGACTTACCATTTGGTCTTAAAAATCTCAAAAGAAAGTTGAAAAAAGGATATACATACTAGCATAGACACACACACACACTTCTAAAGATTAACTCTCATTTTCATCTAGAGAATAAATTAAAGGAACATGGTAGGCAAAATTACTAGAGCCTGGCAGCTGGCTCCGTTTAAAATTTGTGAAATCTCATTGCTTCTATTGCTCTGTTGCTTCCTCTTGTCCCAGATAAAATCACTCCCATTTCATTCTTGACCTGGAATTCCCCAGATGTTGTCAGTTGTGTTACTGTGCCTAAAGTATTTAGATAGTTTGGTACATTTAGCAATATGAGAACCCTCTCAAGGGTCAGTAAGAAGAATGCACCAGAATGCAATCATTTTTAAAGATAATTGTTGATTTGTTAATAAGACAAACATTATATATCAGAATGTTTACAACTCTTCCCTTTGTGTGTCGCTCTGAATAGACAACCACAGATCTCTTTGAAGGGACCTTTTCACACTGACATAGAAAGCTGTACAAAGACCTATTCTGTATGGCCTGGGGAACACAGCCTCTGAAGCAAGTACGCCAAGCAGATGGCAGGCAGCCAGACAGTATTAATGTGGCCAAATCCCTGAAGGATTAGGCTCTACGGGTCCAGAAATGAATCTGAGCACTAGAAACAAATTCCCTTTCTGATTAGGAATCTTGAACAAAATTCAAGAGGTGCAGGTGTTTAATGTACACAGAAGTCCACATTTTAAAAAGGAACCACAACTAACTTGCATGGAAGGAAAAGTAAAGGTGTGGTTACTGAAGCTTTCTGTAAAGGCCAATTGCTTTTTTTTCTTAGTCTGCACAAATCACCTCACAATCATATATAGACAAAATAACTTACTTTTCTCCTCTTCCCTTTTCTGTAGTTTCCTAGGGAAGAAAATAGAAGAATTCCAACTAAAAGGAATGAAAGAGAAGAGTTCTAATATCTAAAATGTATGTGTAACTTTTGAAAATCTCAAACCAAAATGTTAGTAATTTATACAAGGAACCAGATCCAAAGAATAGACCAATTTGAAATTCAGCAAGCACATATAGGGAAGGAAAGATGGCTGGATGAATGAAATAAATAGGAAGGGATGGATGGATGGATGGGATAGAATGGATGGGATGATGGATAGATAAAGAGATGGAATAGAATGTACTGAAAGGGAGAAGGAATGAAATGGATTGGATGAATAAGATGGGATTAATGTGTTGTTGTTGTTGTTTTTTATGTTAGGGTGTCATTTAGACCAAACACAAGTTGAAGTCTAAAATAGACCCTAGAACAACAAATAATTCCACCCATCTACAAGTGCCGAAAGAATATACCAGGTATTTAAAAAAAAAAAGGTACTTTGTAGTAAAATAAGTCCAATCCATTCTGATATACTGTAGTATGGAGAATCCAAATTCTTTCATGATAGTAGAATTTTGTAATATTCTACCAAACGATATTTTAAAAGACTCTTCTTTAAAAGACCTATGCTCCCACATATCTGTACTACTTCTAATCAGTAGGTAACAAGGTATTCATTCAGAAATGCTTGGACTAGGGGCAGCAGGTGGCACAGTGGATAGAGCACCGGCCCTGAAGTCAGGAGGACCTGAGTTCAAATCCAGCCTCAGACCAAACACTTGACATTTACTAGTTGTGTGACCCTTGGCAAGTCACTTAACCCCAATTGCCTTAAAAAAAAATGCTTGGACTGGTTTCTATTCAGATAATTCTGACTCCCCCTTAGGGTAAAGAATCATGGGAGTTGCTGGAGGAACAACATTTCTGCCCCAGCCCAGGCAGAGATTGGACCATTCAGAGATCTGATCTAAGGGACTGGATTTCTGCCTGAGGAGGAGTTCTTTTAGTCACTTTGGGAGAGAACAGAGACAGAGCAGTCTGAGAGATACAGAGTGTGAGATGGAGCGAGCACAAAAAAAGGGAACACCAGTAGTAGCACCATAGAAATCAGGTCCTTTTGGGAATCTTTTGGTTTGTGCTCCAGGACTGTGCACTGCAAAAGTCTGGCTTCAGGACACATGCCCCACTATGTGGGTCAAAGAACTTAGATTGAAACGACAAGTGTAGAACTCAGGAAAACTGTACCCTTTCTAACTTCCTTGCTAGGCATCTGTGCTTCTACATGACTTTCTTTACTATTTCTTTTTATTATTATTATTAATTTATTTTTAGTTTTCAACATTTATTTCCATAAGCTTAGAGTTTTAAATTTTCTCCCTCTCCCTCCCTGCCTCCCTCCCCAAGACAGCATGCAATCTACTATTACTATTTCTTTAAGCTCTTTTTTTAGCCTGATTTTGTTTCATATGAAATCCATATCATCCATGATCAACCACAAACACTTTTACTACTTGTCTGTATATTTATACTTCTTACTGGGAAAGGGGGATATGGAGGGTGCCACTTACTATCTGGGATACATAGAACTCAAAATAAGTCAGGAGACTAGGCCCTGTCCTGGTGATCAGGTTTTGATTCTTCCCTGGGTGCTTCAGAGCTCTAGGGGTGAGAGAATCTTACAATGATGGGTTTTGTTAATTTATTTTAAAACTTATACAGTAGTAGAGTCAAACTCAAATAGAAACAAGGGCCACTAAACTGTATATAAGGATCCCTGCAGGCTGTAGATTAACTTAGAAAAACACATATTAACATTATCTATATTCTGTGGTATTTTTAGTTATTTTTGTTAAATATTTCACAATTAAAACCTAATCTGGTTCAGGCCACAATCAGAAATGCTCATCAGTGGCATGTATGACACCTCTGTTCTAAAGTAGTAGAGAAAGAGACCCACATGTAGTAGAATCATTTTGTCCCTAGGCAAGAGACAGAGATCCATGGCTATAGTCAGTTTCAAGTCACTAGCATGTGGGATGGGTACTGGGCCTGTGATTTCATTGATATAGGCAACTCCCAGGTGAAGAAATTCTACTAATGCAGATTATCACCTTCTCAGTAATTTATAATCTTTTTTTATTTTTATTTTTTTGCCTTTTTGGTGAGGCAATCAGGGTTAAATGACTTGCCCAGGGTCACACAGCTAGTAAGTGTCATGTGTCTGAGGCCAGATTTGAACTCAGGCCCTCCTGACTCCAAGGCTGGAGCTCTATCCACTGCACCACCTAGCTGCCCCCTGTAATTTATAATCTTACAAAGTCACTTAGAAAACTTTAAGATTAAATAACTTGCTGTGGGTCACAAAGCTGGTATATATCACAGGAAAAACTTGAACCTGAATTTTCCTGGCTCCAAAGCAACTTCTTTATGCTGAATCAATTAAAAAATACTTGAAATAATTAACAACTTTAGCAAAATTACAGGATATAAAATAAACCCATATAAATCATCACTATTTCTATACATTCCCAACACAACGTCCAGCAGCAAGAGATAGAAAGAGAAATTCCATTTAAAATATCTGTAGATTGGGGCAGCTAAGTAGCACATGGATAGAGCGCTGGCTCTGGAGTCAGGAGGACCTGCGTTCAAATCCAACCTTAGACACATGAAACTTGCTAGCTGTGTGACCGTAGGCAAGTCATTTAACCCTGCTTGCCTCACCCCCCAAAATAAAATAAAATAACTGTAGACAATATAAAATACTTGAGAGTCTATCTACCAAAACAAACCCAGGAACTATATGAATACACAAAACACTTTTCACACAAATAAAGTCAGTTCTAAACAATTGGAAAAATAGCAATTGCGCATGGATAGGCTGAGCTAATATAATAAAAATGACTTCAATTGACTTAGCTCTTCTCATCAATGCAAGGATCTAAGACAACTCCAAAAGACTCATGAGGAAAATGCTATCCACATTGAGAGAAAGAACTTTGGAGTCTGAATACAGATGGAAGTATACTATTTGTTCTCCTTTTCTTTTGTTGTTTTGTTTTATTTCTTCTTTCTCATGGTTTCTCCCTTTTGTTCTGATTCTTCTATCACAACATGACTAATGTGGAAAAAATATTTAAGATGATTGTACATGTATTGCCTATATTAGATTGCATGCCATCCTTAGGAGAGGGGAGGGGAGGAAGGGGGAGAAAATTTAAAATTCAAAATCTTATGGAAGTGAATGTTGAAAACTAAAAATAAATTAACTTAATAAAAAAAGAAAAAATGAATGTTGAAAGGGGAAGTTAGGTGGCACAGTAGATAGAGCACTGGCCCTGAAGTCAGGAGGACCTGAGTTCAAATCTGGCCTCAGACCAAGCACTTGACACTTACTAGCTGTGTGACCCTGGGCAAGTCACCTAACCCCAATTGCCAAAAAAAAAAAAAAAAAAAAAGAATGTTGAAAATTGTCTTTACATGTAATTGGAAAAAATAAAATACTATTAATTTTTAAAATAAATATTTTTAAAAAACAAATAAGTGTATGAAAGGGAGGCTGCATGATATAGTAGTGCAAGGGTTGGGTCAAAACCATCCTGCCTCATTTTAGTTTAGATACCTTAACTAGGTAAGAAAATGTCTCAATCAGCCAATAAAAAGAATTCAGATTAAGTATAAAAGTTCAAGGGAAAAAAAAGTATGAAAGTTCAGATAGACCAAAGAAACTTGATCACATCTCGGCATTCTTCTATAAATTATCCATCAAGTTAAGATGGGGGAAAATATCATAAATTGGAGTGAGTGTAGAGTTCTAGATGAACCTCACCCACCCCAAAGAAACTGCCTAGGTTTAAAAAAAAAAAGGAGAGATCTTAATTTTGATTTTGGCCAAGTCTTCTTCTTTCCTACTCCCTTTAACCAGAGGAGGACCTTCCAACTTCAAAGGGACTGAATATTTGTGGACCTCCCGTCTTCCCATTTGTGTCCTATCATTATAACACCCTCCCCCCCAGAGAAACAATGGTTCCCATCTTCTCAACTCTGTCCTTCAGGATGTCCCTAGATCAGCTGGCAACAATGTCTGCATCATGAGAAGTCAAGGACAGACTGGACTAGGAGGACCAGCAGGAGCAGGGACCCTGGTCACAGTTCCAAAGTGGGAATGAGTGCTTGTGGTCACTCACAGACCAGAGCATGGTCCAGAAGATCACTGACCACACCTCTCCTTAGATCGTACCTCCTTGGAGGAACTGAAACTCACAGACCCCCAGATCAATAAGGAATTTAGCACAGAGACTACATCATATGTAAAGGTAACTTCTTGAGCCTCCCACAAATGGGAGAAATGGGTTTTAGCATCCAGGATTTATGAGTTACCCCTTGACCACATGTGTTCTCTAAACTTGAACTCACTCTCCCTCAATTCTGTATGCATTGAAAGAGTATGTCACAGGCATTTAGGGGAGTGTTTTGTACCAACTATTTCTTAATGTACCACCTTAGTAAATACTACTTTCCAAAGCTACTTACAGCTGGCTGACTAAATTAATTCTCAACCATTAATGCTGAGGAGAACATAAACTGGTAGGGCTTGAGCCAAAGGCATTAGAGAATTACCCTTCACCCCACCCCTAGAAGCTCAGGGAGGGGAATGTAAGCAGCCTAGCTTTGGGAACTAGATTCATTACTGAAAGTGAGATTTGGGATGAGTTTCATCAGAACTGGGTTCTAGTCTTGGCTTTGACATTAACCAGCTGTATGATTTCAGGCAAGTCACTTATCTCTCTGAGCCTCAGTTTCTTCATCTGCAAAAGAAGGAAGCTGAGCTAATTAATCTATACAACTTTTAAAAACTATTACAAAAGGTTACTTCCAATTCTAAAATGTTATGACTCTATTTGCTTCTCTTCTGCTGAAAAATTTATTTCCTGCCATAATAACCAACTATTCAAGATATATGAAACTCCCTAAACTCTTCCCAAGAACTTCTCTCGGACCTTTCCCAATGCTGAACTTTTAGCACTTGACTTCCCAGCAAGGCTCAGAAAGCTGGGGGTGTTGCTGGAGTTTCACACTTAATTAGGTTTTATGTGACCTCAAACATCTGCTCTGGAGTCAATTTTATATGAACCTGCTGTTCTTTCCAAACTCCCCCACTACCTTGGCTCATCACCAGAGATGATTCAAGCCCCTGATATGAGAGTCTCCAAACAAGGAGTCTAGCAAGATGTATTCCAGAACTTTTTTCCCGTGCAGGTGAGCACCATGTCCTAGTGCTTGGCATTTGTGACACTGTCTGCTCTAGAAGGTTCCCGCAACCAACAAGAAGATTCCTGTAGAGGCTTCAACCAAAAAGGAAGCTTACTGAGGAGGCTAAGAATGCTAACAAAGTGGGAATGGCTAAGGGGGACTCAAAACCAAAAGGTACTAGAGCCAAAAATGTTGTGGAGGAGGTGAGAGCCAAGCCTCGTAACTGTCTGCTGAAAAATCCTTCCTAGGTGCTTGGAGAGCAACCCCAACTGCAGGGCAAGAAAGAAGGGGGGAGGGAGGCTTACATACCTTCCAGTCTTGGCTGGAGAAGATCTTGGGGTTAGGCAGTTTCCCCTTCTGGGCCACCAAAATGTTGAGGTTTAGGGGGTTAGGGTGCTGGGACCCCCAAAATCACAACACATGGGTCCTGCCCAAATAAATTCGACCCAAGCCTTCTTTCAGCCAAAGACAAGGTTTATTAGAGCATCCATCATATTGGGCAGACTCTTAAGGAATCTAAGCTTTGTATTGCTAATGCAAGTGGGTCAGATTTTAAGAATCTCAGCCTAGCCTCCAAATTCTAAAAGGAAAAATTAAATGAGTTATAAGAGGAAGTAGACAGTAAAACCATTCTAATGGAGGACCTCAACTTACCCCTTTCTGAAGTAGATAAATCCAACCAAAAAATAAACAAGAAAGAAGTTAAGGAAAACAGTACAATTTTAGAAAAGTTCTATATAATAGACCTCTAGAGAAAATTAAATGGGAATAGAAAGGAATGTATCTTTTTCTCTGTGGTACATGACACCTACACAAAAATTGATTGTATATTAGGATATTAAAAATCTCACAACTAAATGCAGAAAAGCAGAAATATTAAATGCATCTTTTTCAGATAATAATGAAATAAAAATTACATTCAATAAAGGGCCATGGAAACATAGATTAAAAAGTAATTAGAAACTAAATAATCCTAAGGAATGCGTCAAAGAACAAATCATAGAAACAATCAATAACTTCATTAAAGAGAATGACAATGAGACAAAATACCAAAATTTATGGGAGACAGGTAAAGCAGTACTAAAGGAAAATTTTATAACTCTAAATACTTACATCAGTAAAATAGAGAAAGAGCAGATCAAAGAATTGAACATGTAACTAAAAAATTAGCAAAAGAACAAATTAAAAATTCCCAGTTAAACACCAAGTTTTAAATTCTGAAAATCAAAGTAGATATTAATACAATTGAAAGTAGGAAAACCATTGAACTAATAAATAAAACTAGGAGGCGATTTTATGAAAAACCAATCAAATAAATAACATTGGTTAATTTGATTTTTTAAAAAAGAAAAACAAACTGCCAGTGTCAAAAATGAAAAGGGTGAATTCACCACCCAATGATGAATGAAATGAAGATGAAATTAAAGCAATTGTTGGGAACTATTTTGCCCAATTATGTGCCAAGAAATCTAACAATCTAAAGGAAATGAATGAATATTTACACACACACACGTATGTGTGTATGCATGTATGTATGTATGTGTGTATGTATATTACCCGGATTAACAGAAGAGGAAATAGAATATTTAAATATCCCTATCTTAGAAAAAGAAAATAATCAAGCTATCAATGAGCTCTCCAAGAACAAATCCCCAGAACCAGATGGATTCACAAGTGAATTTTACCAAATATTTAAAGAACAATTAATTCTAATACTATATAAACTATCTGGGAAAATAGATGAAGAATTCTACCAAATTCATTTTATGACACAAATATGATGTTGATTCCTAAACCAAGAAGAACCAAAACAGAGAAAGAAAACTACAGACCAATTTCCCTAATGAATATTGATGTAAAACTTTTTTTTTATTCCATAAATTAACCCATTTATTGTTAGACTATGGGCTACAGATATTTGATAAGAAGATTTTACTGGTCTTTCAATTCCTTCAGTCTTCTGATGTCAGATTTGAGTGCGACTGCAGAGGTGGTATTGTAGGTCCATGTACCACCAGCTATTGTCTTCACACAGGATCCACAATGCCAGATACCCACAGCCCGTCTCTTCATTTTGGTCTTGTCACAGAAGGAGCAGGTATACTTGGCATGCTGGCTAATTTCAATTTTCTTCACCATTTTTCTGAAGGATGCACCGTAACGTGTTCCATATTTACCAACAATTCCAACCTTCTTGGTTTGTTTAGCCATGTTGTCAGTTGTGGGGTCCGAGCTCAGAGAGGAAAGTGATGCAAAACTTTTAAATAAAATACTAGTGAGGAGATTGCAGCAATATATCACAAGGATCATGTAGTATGACCAGGTGGGATTTATATCAGGGATGTAGGGCTGGTTCAATATTAGGAAAACTATCAGCATAAGTGACCATATCAATAACAAAAAAAAATGACAAAAAAAGCTTTTGACAAAATACAGCACCCATTACTATTAAAAACACTAGAGAGAATAGGAATAAATGGAGATTTCCTTAAAATGATAAGCAGTATCTATCTAAAACCATCAGTGAGCATTATGTGTAATGAGAATAAGCTAAAAAATCTTCTCAATAAGATTGGAGGTGAAGCAAGGATGCCCATTATCACCATTATTATTCAATATTGTACTCGAAATGTTAGCTATAGCAACAAGAGAAGAAAAAGGATTTGAAGGAATTAAAATCAACAATGAGAAAATGAAACTATCACTCTTTGCAGATGATATGATGGTCTACTTAGAGAATCCTGGAGAATCAACTAAAAAATTACTTGAAATAATTAACAACTTTGCCAGAGTTGCAGGATATAAAATAAATTCACATAAATCATCACTATTTTTATATATTATCAACAAAGCTCAGCAGCAAGACATAGAAAGAGAAATTCCTTTTAAAATAACTGTAGACAATATAAAATATTTGGGAGCCTACCTGTTAAGACAAACTCAGGAATTATATGAACATCACTGAAAAATACTTTTCACACAAAAAAGTCAGATCTAAACAATTAGAAAAATATTAATTGCTCATGGTTAGGCTGAGCCAATATAATAAAGATGACAATTCTACCTAAATTAATTTACTTATTCAGTGCCATACCAACCAAAGTATACAACAATTATTTTATTGAGCTAAAAAAAACAATAAAATTCATCTGGAAGAACAAAAGGTCAAGAATATCAATGGAATTAATAAAAACAAATAGGAAAGAAAGTGGCCTAGCTTTACATCTCAAACTGTATTATAAAGTTGTAATCATCAAAACTATCTGGTACTGGCTAAGAATAGAGTGGTGGATCGGTAAAATAGATTAGGTATATAAGACTCAGTAGTAATTGGTCATAGTAATCTAGTATTTGATAAACCCAAAGATCCAAGTTATCTTGGACAAGATCTCACTATCGGACAAAAACTTCTGGGAAAACTGTAAAACAGTTTGGCATAAACGAAGTATAGACCAACATCTCACATAATATCCCAAGATAAGGTCAAAATTGGTACATGATTTAGACATAAAGAATGATAACATAGGCAAATTAGGGCAGCATGGAATAGTTCACTTGTCAGATCTATGGATCAGGGAAGAATTTATGACCAAACAAAAGATAGAGAACATTATGAAATGCAAAATAGATAATTTTGATTATATTAAACTAAAAAGCTTTTGCACAAACAAAACCAATGCAGCCAAATTTGAAGGAAAGCAGAAAGCTGGGAAACAATTTAAAGTGTCTCTGATAAAGGCCTCATTTCTCAAATATATGGAGAACTGAGTCAATTTTACAAGAATTCAAGTCATTCCCCAACTGATAAATGGTCAAAGCATATAAACAGGGAGTTTTCAGACAAAAAAATCAAAGCTATCTATAGTCACATGAAAACATGCTCTAAATGCAAATTAAAACAACTCTGAGTTACTACCTCACACCTATCAGATTGGCTAATATAACAGAAAAGGAAAATGATAAATGTTGGAGAAATGTTGGGAAAATCCCTAATGCACTGTTGGTGGAGTTGTGAACTGATCCAACCGTTCTGGAAAGCAATTTGGAACTATGTCCAAAGGGCTATGTATCTCTGCATACCTTTTGATCCAGTTATATCACTACTATGTCTGTATCCCAAAAAGATTTTAAAAAGGAAATGAATCTATTTGTACAAAAATATTTATAGCAACTCTTTTTGTAGTGGCAAAGAATTGAAAATTGAAAGAGTGCCTATTAACTTGAGAATGACTGAACAAGTTATGGTATATGACTGTAACAGAATACTATTGTACCATAAGAAATGATAAGCAGGATGTTTTCAGAAAACCTGGAAAGACTTACATGAAATGATACAAAGTGAGCAGAACCAGAGAGAACATTGTACACAGTAACAGCAACACGGTACAATGATCAACTGTGAATAACTTAGCTATTCTCAGCAATACAATGATCCATGACAAAATGCTATCCATCTCCAGAGAAAGAACTGATGGAGTCTGAATGAAGATAGAAGCATACCATTTTTCATCTTTTTCATGGGATTTTTTTGGTCTGTGTTTTCTTTCACAATATAACTAAGATGGAAATATGTTCTACATTATTGTACCTCTATAACTTATATCAAATTGCTTACCATATCAGGAAGGAAGGAAGGGAGGTAAGAAGGAGTTAGTGAATTTGGAACTCAAAAAAAATTTTAAATGTTAAAAATGGTTAAATTGGAATAAATACTATTTAAAATAAAAAATAATAAAGCTAGAGGGTAGCTAAGGAGACCAGTGATGAACCAAAGAGAGTTGCTTAGAACCATGGCAAGTTAGATATGGGCATTAAGCCTTCCACTTCCCAATCTAAGGTGTCTAGAGAGTCAGACATAGTCAAGGATCAACCCAAATGCAAGGGAAAGAAACCTGAGACTCTAACATATCCAAGAAAACTGGGAAAAGTTTTTCATCCAACCCACAGCAAGAAGGCTAAATAAAGTGCAAAGAGCTAATTGGCCCAGTACAGGGTTCTAACAGGGTTCTGACTTGGTTTTGAAATAAATGGACTTTCTTTTTCTTTTAAAGAATGAGATAGAGATACTGGTACCTATTTGATAATAAAATTCTTTTGCATTACCCTTTAAATGCCACATGGATACTTAATTTCCTCTAGGCATTGTGGCCAACTTTGACCATTGATGTCTTTGCCCAAGATCTGTCTTAATGGCTAATCTCTATTCAAAATGCCTTCACACAATTGTACTGCTTACCATTGCAGAGTTCCTTCATGAAAGATGGCATTTAATAGTGGAACGAGCACAAATTTGGGAATCAGAGGACCTGGGTTCAAACCAACTTCTATCACTTACTACCTGTGTAGGAAGGTAGTGTCCTCATCTGTAACAATGAAGTTAATACACTGAATAACGTCAGCATCCAAAAAGAGATCTTGAAAGGCTAAAGCATTGGACTAAACCTAAGATGGAAGTCAATAGTTATAAATGTAAAGGCTTACATTTTGATATACCAAAAAAAAAAAAATCCACTTGACAAGGGGGAGGTGTGGTTAGAAAGCAGTTTGTCTGAAAATGATCTGAGGACCAACTTAGGTTTGTGTGAAAAAGCTCAGTAGCAAAGCCATAGCTAGGAATTCTGTTATCTGAACAGGTGAGTGGGGGAAATGTCTTAAAGTATGTCCTTTCCTATGCATGGTTGAGGTAACTTGGAGACCTGTCAAGAGAAGTGAAGATGAAGCTTAGTGAACCTCATGCATGGTAACTTCTCAGGCCGGGGGTGGGGGGGTGGGCAATAGCACAATTGTCGGCACCATAGGGCAGGAACTGGGCATTCCAGAGGTGTTCCAGGACGAATGTAACCAAGAAGGAATGGACCAATCCAGGCCTGGGAGGTTTTGTGCCAAAAACTAACTGCATAAAAGCTCTCTCGCTTTTGTATTCAGGGCTCTCTCCTCCTGAAGAGGGGTGGAGCCCACTTCTGGCCAGAAATGCCTAAATCCTCTGGACTTTCTCTGTAATAAACTTTTCTTGATACTAAAAAACAAAAAAGAAGAGAGAGAGAGAGAAGTGAAGAAGCAGAACGCAGAGTATTTGAATGGATCAGGTTTGGGATACAGAAGGCTGTGAGCCTATTACCAAACTTAATGGAGAAGAGAGTGACCTGGGGGTCCACAGATGACAACAAAAAGGAACCAGTCAGAATGGAGTATACTTTAAAGCAGGGGACATAGCTGCTGAGTGATGGTAAGAGAGAAAGGATTGAAATATAGTAGAAAGGAGCAAGTCATCTGCCAACAGCATGATGATTACATCATAGAACACTGGACTTGGAATTAGTAAGACCTATGTTCAAATTCCACCTCAAGCACTTACAGTAGGATTCTGGGCAAGGCAATTTATCTCTCTGTACCTCAGTTTCTTAATCTGTAAAATGAGAAGATTGGACTTGATGATCTCCAAGGTCTATTCTAGCCCTAAATATATGATCTTCTGAATGCTTCCTCCTTGGTCTGTGTGTTAGGGCATATGAAAACAATAGTCATCTTTGAAGATGGCGAAAAGAGATATTGTTGTCACTAGAAGGAGGCTAGGTTTCAGTAAATACCAGAAGATAGAAGGAATGTTAGAGGAAGAGCTCTAGGATGAAAGGCCATTTATTAACAATAGAGGAAGGTTACAGAGGGCACAGTAGAAAGAGAAGGTAGAAGAGGATAGGAACTAAGGAGGGTCAGGGTTGACTTTACATTTGTGGAGAGGGTACCACTGGTATCCAGAATGTGACATTTTGCTGCTGATACCCCACACTGATCCTGAATATCCCAAAATGATTTGGATCCCTCGACCAGGCAACACAATCAAAGACAGGACATGGTGATGGTAAGAAAGGCTCAACAAGAAGGGTGTGAAGGCTTTGGGACCCTAGATAGGTGATGGCCTGGGGATCAGGCAAGGGAGTGAGTTGGACAAGGGGCTGGTTTTCCATCTATGGGAGTGAGGGGTGAAGGGAAGAAATATATCCCATCATATGCTGGTACCTGAGGCAAAGCCACATCTGCCTGATACTAGCTCCAGCTTGGCTCATCATCAGGTTGGCCATAGAGTGCCACGTTTTTCAACCACAGAAATTCACAAACTATTACCTGCTATATTATTGATGGTTTGGCATTGATTTCAGTGGAAGTAATATCCATGCTGAGCAAATTACAGATCCTTGAAGTATTAAAAAAGGATTTTGTACTTTAAATAGTTCTTCCTTTTAACTCAAAATTCAGTGGAGTATAGAAAAGAAAAGGAAATAAGCATTATATTCTGGATATGCTCCAAATGTTTACTCAGAATTTCTAGGGGAAACAGCTGGCATGATTGTTTTGAGTTATTCTAAAATAGATATTCTATAAATAACAAAATAAGCTCTTTAGGTTAGAAGATAGTTGAATGCTATAAGTGTAACGTTTGAACGTCTGGGAAGATATGAGGCAATGCGGACCTCAGAAGATGGGAATTTGAATCCCAGCCTTCCCACCTACTAGCTTAACCATGTGACCTTGGAAAATCATATTGAGCCACAACTTTGTCATCTGGAAAATGGGGATGATTTTATTATCCACCTCACAGGATGATTAAGCCTTAATGGACCTGTGGTTTTTTCAAAGTGGAGACTCCCTTAGTCAATGGAAATCACAATTCCTCCACACTTTCTTATCCTGTGCAAGTGTTTCCCTAACTCTTCCACTGAAAATCTACCTTTTACTCGATGCCTTTCTTCACCTGCTAACATTTCAGGAGCACTAGTGTAGCACTGATGCTGTGTTCATCAGGCTGTTTTCCCTTTGTATGACTGCAATAAGCCTCCTATTTAGTCTCTCTGCCTATAGTCTCTCTTCGCTCTGATCTATCCTCCACATTGCTATTAAAATGTAAAGAACAAATCCAACCCTCTTACCTCCCCACTCACTAAACTCCAGTTATTTCCTCTTAGCTCTAGAATTGGTTATAAAGTCTTCTGACGTCTAAAGGTATTTACAACCTGGCTATTTCCTGTTTCTTTAAATTTGTTTCACGTTACTCACCTCTAGGTAGTCTGGGATACAGCCCTACTGTCTGCTTGCTATTCCTCACACAACAGACCACATCTCCCATCTTCATTGGTGACAAGTGAATGCCAAAATGCCTATTTAATCCACCATTCCCTTCGGGTCCCAAGTATTCACCTAGGCCAGATATGGGGAACCTGTGGCCTCGAGGTCACGTGTGGCCCTCTAGATCCTTAAGTGCAGTCCTTTGACTGACTCCAAAATTCACAGAACAAATCTCCCTAGTAAAAGGATTTGTTCTGTAAAACTTGGACTCAGTCAAAAGACCGCACCCAAGAACCTAGAAAGCCACATGTGGCCTTGAGGCAGCAGGTTCCCCGCCCCGAGGCCATTTTGCCATCTACATTACTAGCTGTGTGACCTTAGACATGTCTGTTTGCCTCAGTTTCCTCATCTGTAAAATGTAAAACCTCCCAGGTTTATTGTGACGATCAGAGGAGATAGTTGCAAGGGACTCAGCGGAGTGTCTGGTACATAGTACATGCTATACAAATCTTGTTGTTGTATCCACTTGCTTTCTCCACCTCTTTGTTTCTGGAAAAAAGCATGTCACGGGGCAGCTAGGTGGCACAGTGGATAGAGTACTGGCCTTGGAGTCAGGAGGACCTGAGTTCAAATCTGGCCTCAGATACTTAACACTTACTAGCTGTATGACTCTGGGCAAGTCACTTAATCCAAATTGCCTCACCAAAAAAAAAAAAAAAAAGGGCATGTCAATTGGCAACCGAGTCTTCCTAGATGCTCCCTTCCCTGACTACCATTCCCTTTTATGTGTTATCTTCCCATATTTGCATGTAAGTTCCTCAAGAACAAGGACTCTTTCTATTTTGTATTTGTATCCCCAGAAATTAGCACATTTCCTGGCATACAGGATAAATGCTTTTTCATTTATTTATTTGCATCCTTCCCTTTCCATTTGTACAGTCTGTACCTTAATTCAGACCTATATCATCTCTTGCCTGGACTGTCACAGTTACAATTTCATATTCCAACTATTCCAACTATTACTATTACAATTCCATATTAGTATCCTTGCATCCAGTCTCTCCCCTATTAAGTCCATCCTCCACCCAGTTGCCAAACTGACTGATTAACTGAAAAGAAAAGAACAATATCAACAAAATAGAAACTGAATGTTGTTTAAGTATCATGATCAAGTTTCGCACCAAAGTAGAGGCAGGGGAGTATGCATGTGGACCACCGCATACATTGCTGGACTTGATATTATCTATTGGTTTGTTTTGTTGTACTGTTTTATTTTTCTCTTTAATTTTTGTTGTTGTTGTTATATGTGTTGATGTTCCAGGTGGATGAGGAGGAGGGAAATGTTGGGAAATGAAGGTGATATAAAAACAAAACCTATCTATCCATTCACATTTAAAAGAACTAGACAGATCATAAAAGACCCGGTTTAAAAGGTGGCACCTGAGTCCTGCTTTGAAGGAAGTAGAGATTCTATGAAGGAGAGGGTAGAAGTAAGTGATTACATTACAGATTATGGAAACCCATCAAGGCAGGTGATGGAATGTGGCAGCAGCCTGTTGGAGGAGCTAAGTGTGTAAAAGATATAAAACAAGCCTAGAAAAGTGGAAGCCAATTGTGTAGGTTCTTCAATGCCAGAGGGTGGTTTATTAGACTCTATGGCAAGCCCAAGTTCTCTTCTCACATGGGGAGATCATCAGACCCAAAGTGATTTAAGTCTGGAGCCACTACAAGGTCCCTGGAGAGGTAAGGCCCACCAGAGGGGAAACTTTGTTTGACATAGTTGTTTCCTGTCTCGGTGTTGTTCCACCTCTCCCCACTCCCACCTCCACTGGAATGGGAGCTTCTCGAGGGCAGGGACTGTTTTTACCTTCTTTGTATACCTAGCTCCTGGCCTGTAGTAAGTGCTTCATAAAACGCTTCTTGACTTGATTTATTGGGTTGAACGAAATCTTTCCTAAATTTCATGTTCTGTTAGTCTGCCCGCATCAGAGGCAGACTAGATGTCCTTGCCAGTCTCTTTAGGCTCTAACATTTTATGATTTTATTTTTCTCATTTTTGAAGGTCCTGGAACATTGCCTTATTCAATTTTCAAGTGCCTTTCAAATATTTTAATCAGTTGTTAACAAGTTCTATATGTGTTTTCAGTCAGAAGAGAACTAGGAGGCCACCTAGTCCAAATCTCTCATTTTACAGATGGAGAAAATGAAGCCCACAGAGGTTCACATGATTTAAGGGTCTTTCTCTTACTCTCTCTCTCCAACTCCTCTCTATCTTTCTGTGTCTCTCGTGTTTCTCTCTATCTCTGTTTCTCTTTTTGTCTCTCCATCGCTCTTGCTCTCCCCGCTCTCAGTTTCTCTTTCTGTCAGACTTCAAATTCTTCTTGGTGCCTTGACATCATCACATTTGCTAAGAAAAGCATTTCCAGATGTAAATATGTTTAAAGTATTTATACTTCTGATGAAAAAGGATTCCTTTTCCCAAATGTTAATACCTAATAACAATATCAATGAATGTGCCCTGAGAATTTTTTTTCTCATTGATCAGTAGTCAGAAACTTATAAATAAGACAGTTTTGGCCATTTGTTTTCCAGAACTTTCAACCAAACTATAACAAAATATTGACTAGTAAATTGTGTTTCAAAAGGGTGGGATGAAATATCCTTCATTGTTAACTTTTATAAGACAACCGTGTCAATGTTGAAGCATGAGTATAGGCAAAGAGCCAAGCAGGTGTTTCTTTTGTACTCCTGTCTAACAACTTTTAGTTTCTACCAATTCTGGTTTCATTTTCTCCGGTTTCATTTGCTTCAACAGCTACCATCAGTGTCAAGGGAAAACCACTTCTTAACAATGACAGGGGGGGAAAACAATTCTAAAGATTTTTACATCATAGGATAATAGATTTAGACCCGTAAGGGACGTTAAAATTAATTAAACTTCTGTTTTCTTCCTGACTCTCCTGTCTCCAGCCTGCTTTGTTCAGCCACCCACAGGTTAGAAACTGGTTTCAGTTCAGTTGACATTCCCAACCTGTGGTAAAGCCTTCTGAACTCACATTGGACTGATCAGCCACAGCCCAACACACCATACCCTGATCCCAACATCACGCTGTCATTAGTCCTCTTCAAAAATGAAGGATGAAGGGGCAGCTAGGTGGCCCAGTGGATAGAGCACCAGCCCTGAAGTCAGGAGGACCTGAGTTCAAATCCGACCTCAGATCAAACACTTGACACTTACTAGCTGTGTGACCCTGGGCAGGTCACTTAACCCCAACTGCCTAAAACAACAACAACAACAACAAACAACAACAACAACAACGAAGGACGAGGGGGCAGCTTGATGGCACTGTGGATAGAATTCCAGCCTTGGAGTCAGGAGGACCTGAGTTCAAATCTGGCCTCAGACACTTGACACTTACTAACTGTGTGACCCTGAGCAAGTCATTTAACCCTTGTTGCCTCAAAAAAAAAAGATATATACAAAAACGAAGACTGAACAACTCCTACCATACCAGCTCATAGAGCTTCTACCAGTGTGCTCCCCATTAATAATTAGACTCAATTCCTGGCAAAGGTATTTACTTAAATTAACAGAAATTACTAAACACTCTCCCCTCCACCCCCCACCCATATACCTGAGCTGTACAAATATGTGCAATGTCTATGGGAAGAGTGGGCTCAACCTTAGAGTACAAATGGTCGAGAGGCAAATGTGTAGGACACACAGGGAGCAAAGGCCAATCACAACTCCTGGTACTACAGTGCCTGGAAGTCCTTTCTCTCTTTGTAAAGTATTCTTGCTCAGTTCCTAAGTTCTGCTCCTCTCCACAACTCAATTCTTGATTGCCCAGGGTTACCCATATAAAAGCTGCTTCCATCTTTAGGTGGCTGTCTGTCTATATCCATGTCTGGGTAGTTTATCTCTGCTAACTCAATTTTGCCTTGAACTCTCTCAGACCAATGACCCTCAAACTACAGGACAGGATGTCTCCTGTCTTGTTAGAAACCAAGACAAACTAAAGGGAGGAAATAGAAATTCCCTCTTCTCCCTCTACTCTCAGTGATCTCACTCTATGACTAAACTCCCCAGATTCCAGCTATTTAAAGCCTACAGACGCATGGTTAATTTATTTTTTCAAGTCCATGAAGTTGTCCCTTCTTGACTCAGTCTGAGAGGTGTTCATACCTGACAAAGGGATCAGAGTTTAAATGAATCTCATTTACACATTAAAATCTCATTATGTGTGACAACATTCTGTGATTGCATCCACAGAGCTGGGTAGGAAATCACATTCCCCTCTTTTATAGGAGATTTTCCCAATTAAAGTTATGCCCATTGGAAAAAGAGGCAATGGATTTAATAAAAGGTGATACTTATTATTAAGGCTATTGAGATCACATCTAGTTAACTGAACTTAGGATAAGACAATTAGGTGAAACCACTAGATCTGAAATAATTATTTGGTTCACTTTGCCCAGGGGTATTTCAGTAGAGCAGTGAAACTGCTTCTTCTGAGTCCCTGTTGCTCTTCAGTTATTTTCAGTTATATCTGACTCTTTGTGATCCTATTTGGGGTTTTCTTGGCAAAGATATTGGAGTGGTTTGTTTTTCTTCTCCAGTTCATTTTACAGATGAGGAAACAGAGCAAACAGGGTTAAGTGACTTGCCCAGGGTCACACAGCTAGTAAGTATTTGAAGGCAAATTTGAATTCAGGAAGGTGAGTCTTCCTGACTCCAGGCCTAGCACTCTATCCACTGTGTCAACTAGCTGCCTATTTTTTGCAATTAATCATTGCCCTCAAAAATTTAATTAATAAATTATTAATTAATTTAAACAATCCCTCCAAAATGGCATTGCTTTGTTGTTCAACTGTTTAATAGGATCACATCTCACCTAACCAACCAGATCCCAAATTATAGTAAATTAGTAGTAGCTTTCTACAGTAAAATAACTGAATCTCAGAATTGTTGTTGTTGTGGTTTGTCTTTTGTTCTCAAAGAGGACCATGACATTAGAGAGGCGATGCCATGACATGCAAGTGAATTGGGTTAAAGTGACTCGAGAAGGCTGTGCAAAGTCACCAGCCTCACTTTCTCCTCCAGAGACACCTGGGTCTAGTAGCAAGATATAGATCAGGGTGACTGGAGATGGCCCTTGAATCTCTGAATTGGAAGGGACCTCAAAGATCATCCGTTTCAACCCACAAGAATCCCCTACACAGCACCCTCAAACAAGGAAATATCTAGTCTTTGTCTTAAGATGTCCAAGGAAAAAGAGCATATTACCTCTCAGGAAATCAGTTTCAATCTGAGTCTGCATTGAGACTGTATAGAATTTGGTAGCTAAATTCTAGGGAAGGGCCTATGGTATAGAATAGTGGTGTCATATTCAAATAGAAACTGGGCCTACTAAACTGTACATAAGGATCCCTGGGGACATACTGATTTACAAAACCATATATTAACATTAAAAATCAATCAATAAACATTTATTATGTACTATGTGTCAGGTACCATGTTAAGCGCTGGCTTATCTACGTTTTATAGTATTTTTATTTTGTTAAATATTTCCTAATTACATTTTAATCTGGTTTAGTCTGATTTTTACATTAATCTGATTTAATCTGGACTTTGATACCTCTGCTCTACAACATCTCTCACTTCTATCCATTCTTTTCCACTTGCATGGCCATTACCCTAGTTCAGACCTTCATCAACTCTCTCTTTGTGGTCTCTGTGTTTTCCATCTCTCTCCTCTCTAATCCACCTTCCACACAACTGCTAAAATAATCTTCCTAAAGCAAAGATCTAACAACATCATGCCTTTGCTTAAAAATCTTTAGTTCCCACCTGACTCTAGGATAAAATAAATTTTCTCAGGATGACATTTATAGCCTTCAACCATCTGCCTCTAACATATCCTGTTTTCTTTTTCTTTTGGAAGTTGAATTTATTAAACATTTAATTGATTTCAATATTCAGGTTCAGAAGGACATCTCACCATACAAGAACAAACTTAGTTTATTTAGGAGCAGAACAATGAGAAAAATCTCTGCCGTAATTTACATAGAGCAAAAAGCTCACCCATTCATATTTCTGGGTTTTCTAAATTTTTAAATTATATTTTCAGTTCCAAATTCTTCCCCTCTCACCACTCCCTCCCATACCCATTGAGAAGGCAAGAAATATCATAGCTGTTATACAGATGAAGTCATGTAAAATATATTTCCATATTAGGCATGTTGTGGGGGAGAAAGCAAGAAAAATAAAGACAGAAAAAAATATGCTTTTATCTGTACTCTAACTCCATCAGTTCTCTCTGAGGAGGTGGATAGCATTTTTCATTATGAGTCTTTTGAAATTCTCATGAATGTTGTATTGATTAGAGTTATTGAGTCTTTCACAGTTGACTGTTGCAATATTGCTTTTATTGTGTACATTATTCTCCTGGTTCTGCTCACTTCACTTTGTATCAGTTCATCTATGTCTTCCCAGGTTTTTCTGAAACCGTCCCCTTTGTCATTTCTTATGGCAGAATAGTATTTTATCACATTCATATACCTTAACTTGTTTAACCATTCCCCAATTAATGAGCAGCCCTTCAGTTTCCAATTCTTTGCCACCACAAAAAAGAGCTGCTATAAATATTTTTGTACATATTGGTCCCTTTCCTTTTTCTTTGATCTCCTTGAAGTACAGACCCTGGTAATGGTATGTCAAAGGGCTTTTAAAGTTTTATAGCCCTTTAGGTATTGTTCCAAATTGTTCTCCAGAATGGTTGGACTAGTTCACAACTCCATCAAAAGTGCATTAGTGTTCCTATTTTTCCACATCCCCTCCAGCATTTGTCATTTTCCTTTTCTGTCATCTTAGCCAACCTGGTGTGAGGTGGTACTGTAGAGTTATTTTAATTTGCATTTCTCTAATTATTAGTTATGTAGCACCTTTTTTCATATCCTTTGATCATTTATCAATTGACTGATATGGCACTAAATAAACTTAATTTAGGAAGTATTGTCATTTTTATTATATTGGCTGAGCCTAAACATGAGCAATTAATATTTCTCCAATTGTTTTTAAATCTATCTTTATTTGTGGGACAGGTAGGTTTCTCTGTGGATAAAGCACTGGCCCTAGAGTCAAGAGGACATAACTTGAAATCCAGCCTCAGACTAGATGTGTGACCCTGGACAAGTCACGTAACCCTGTTTGCCTCAGTTTCCTCATCTGTAAAATGAGCTTGAGAAGGAAATGGCAAACCATTCCAGTATCTTTGCCAAGAAAACTTCAAATAGGATCTCAAAGAGTCAGAAATGGCTGACCAACAACGAATCTTTATTTGTGTGAAAAGTGTTTTGTAATTGTGCTCATATTCAAGACACTAATTCCTTGTGTCTTGGCAAGTAGATTTCCAAGTATCTTGTACTGTCTGTAGTTATTTTAAATGGAGTTTTTCTTTCTATCTCTTTCTACTGGGTTTTGTTGGTAGTATATAAAAATGCTGATGGTTTGTTTGGGCTTATTTGAAATTCTGCAACTTTGCTAAAGTTGCTCATTGTTTCTACCAGTTTATTAGTTGATTCTCTAGGGTTCTCTAAATATCATATCATCCATAAAAAGTGATAGTTTTGTTTCCTCATTCCTATATTTATTCCTTCAGTATCTTTTTCTTGTCTTACTGCTATAACTAGCATTTCTAGTACAATATTGAATAATAACTGTGATGATGGACATCCTTATTTCACCTCTGATCTTATTGGAAAGGCTTCTAGTTTATCTCCATTACAGATAATGCTTGCTCTTGGTTTTAGATAGATATCATTCTAAGAGAAGCTCCATTAACTTCTATGCTTTCTGCATCATAAATAGGAATGAGTGTTGCATTTTGTCAAAAGTTTTTTCTCCATCTATTGATATGATAATATAATTTTGGTGTTTTGGTCTTTGATATAGACCTATTGTTGTCCAATCAATGAAAGCCAGAGTGATTTGGGTTCAAGACATGGTTCTTTAGAAAGCAATCTAGCCAGTAAACCCCAACATATCTTGTGAGGTTTCAGCCATCAAAATTTATATTCTGTTGGGCAGATCACCCACAGGTAAGAGTATGATACCCTATGTGGACAGGGGGAAAGGAAGGAGGGAGAGAAGGGAGAGAAAGGAGGAAGGGAGGAAGGAAGGAAGTCTACCTCTGTGCTTGAAATGTATTCTTTCCTCCCTTCTTCCTCTTGGGCTTCTTACTGTCTTTCACATCTCTGTTCAGGTAACACCTTCTCTGTAATGCCTCCTCTGAATCTTTCAGTTGTTAATTTTATCTCTCTCCTCAAATTGCCTTATATTTATTTATTTGGATATGTCATATCCCTCCACACCCTCAGTAAAACATTAAGTTGCTTGAGGATAAGGATTCTTTTGCTTTTATTTTAGTGTTCCCAATACTTTCTCATATAGAATTCAATTTAACAAACATTTAAATGCCTACTAATTGCAAGACACTGGACTAGGTGCTGGAGATACAAAGATAAATAACGAAAGAATATCATCACTGAAGAATAGAAAGGCTCCATATATGCCAAAATATTTATATGTCAGCCTTTTTTGTAGTAGAAAAGAATTGGAAACAAAGTGGATGCCCATCAGTGGGGAATAGCCAAACAAATTGGGATCCATTAACATAATGGAATTATTGTGTTATAATAAATGTTAAATGTGATTAACACAGAGAAGTATGGAAAAATTTACATGAACTGATGCAGAGGGAAGTAAGCAGAATCAGGAAAACAATACAATGATTACAATGTTGAAAATAGAAAGAGAAACCACAAAACACTTGATATTGAATGCTGCAAAATTACAAAGAACAAGCATGGCCTCAAAGGACAGATATGAAAATACATTCCTTCTGCTCTTTTGCAAAAGTCAAAGGGCCATAGTATGGTACACTACATATATTTTTGGATTTTTTGTGATTTGTTGATTGATTTGGCTGATTTTTTTTTCCTCTCTTCTTTTTCTTTTAAAAAATATTCTTTGGGGCAAGTAGGTGGCACAATGGATAGAGCAATGGCCCTGGAATCAGAGGACCTGAGTTCAAATATGACTTCAGACATATAACACCTACTTAGCTGTGTGGACTCTGGGACTTAACCCCAATTGCCTCACACACACACACACACACACACACACACACACACACACACACATTCTTTGTTATATGGGCTGGCTCTCTAGGACAGGGGAGATACACCTATACAGGGGAAATTTAGGCAATGAAAAAACATATCAATAAAATTTGTTTTTTAGAAAAGAAAATGAATGTTGCAGAATTACAAAGACCAAGGTTGACCCCAAGAAGAGAAATGAGATGACACCTCCCTTCACTCCTTTGAAGAGACAGGAGATGTGAAACATTCGATATGTTGTTAGATTTTATTCATTATATTGAAGAGCTTTTTCTTTTTTTTAACCTCTCTTCTTCCTTTTTTTTTTTTTTAAATTCTTTGTTTTATGGGATAGCTCTCTGGAAAGAGAAGGGAAGGATTGCAGGGGGGAAATTTAGGCAATGTAAAAACATATTAATAAAAATACATTTTTTTTTTTTTGGCGAGGCAGTTGGGGTTAAGTGACTTGCCCAGGGTCACACAGCTAGTAAGTGTCAAGTGTTTGGTCTAAGGCCAGATTTGAACTCAGGTCCTCCTGACTTCAGGGCTGGTGCTCTATCCACTGCAATAAAAATATTTTTAATGTTTAAGAAAGAATCCCTCCCCCTGAGTTAACATTCTACTGGGGGAAGGGAGAGATAGAGGGAGAGACATAACTACTCACATAATTGATATATAACTAATCTTAGACTGAACTTCTGGTTTTTTAGCAAAGGAAAGGAAATGATAAACATCAATTCTACCTCTTCACTGAGGAGGGAACAAATTAAATTGGGGTTAAATGACAGCAGAAAGAACTAAGAAGAATTTCTAGATTAGCATCAGCTGTTGTTGTTTCTGTTGTTTAATTCTTGAGTGAAGTTATTACTACTAGACCCTCCTGAAAACAAGGTGGATTATTATCTCTTTCGGGAAATTTTAGGTGTGGTTCTTCCTGGAGCCTGGGGGTGGATTAACTTAAATTCTGTGCCTTCCAATAATAATAACATATTTAATATAAAGGCCTAGAGAGAATTTCTATTTAAAATCCAAATGAGTATTGATATTCCATTTGTTAAATACTTCACACTTCTAGAGTTGGGAGCTTCAGGTTGCTGGCTAGTTGGAATAACAGATCTCATCTACACAGTGTAGTCCCACCTTAATTTTCCAAATTCAAGTCATGTTGCATCCATCCTTCCCCAAACTTCACTGGATCTGTGATTTCCCAGAAGTGGAGATTCCTTTAATAAGTTCAGATCACAGCCAATCCATGGCTCCTCAACTAGATACTGGACTACCAATCAACCAGAAGATCAAAGATTTAGGGTTGGAAGATATCTTAGAGTCCATGGAGTCCAATACCCTCATTTTATAGCTGAGGAAACTGAGCTGGCCAAGGTTACTTAGCTACTAAGTCTGAGCAGGAATTCGAGCTCAGTCTTTCTGTCTCCCCAGGTCCAAAGCACTCTGCAAGGTGCTCCATACTATCTCACTCAACAGGAAGCATTTATTGAACAACACCTACTACATTCTACTATAGACACAGGGGATGCAAAGACAAAAGTGAAACAGTCTCAGGTCTCAAGGAGTTTATATTCTATTGGAGGAAAAGGTAAGGTAACTTTGGCGGGTGGGGCACCAGTATCTGGGAGGGAATTAGAAAAAAAAAACAACTCCTGCAGAAGGTAATTGAGTTGAGTGTTAAAGGAAATTAGGGATTGTAAGAGGCAGAGAGTGTATTCCAGGCATGGGAGGCAACCTCTACAACGGAATAAAGATGGGAGATAGAATGTTGTATGTGAAAAACAACAAAAAGGCCTATTTAGCTGGACTGTAGTTAATGAAGAAAGGAAGAAATACATAATAAAGCAGGAATGGTAGGTTGGAAACAAATGGTGAAAGGCTGCAAATGTTAAACAGGAGTTTGTATTTGAGAGAAGGCAAAAGCTCTTCATCTTTTTTGTGTGTCAAGTGTGCCTTTGTTTCTGGTGACGCCTATGTATCCTTTCTCAGAATAATGCTTGTTTTTACGTTCATAATTGAAGGAAATGCTAAATTTCAGTTTGGAGTTAATGAAAATAAAGCTGAATTTTTTTCCCCATCCAAGTCTACAGATTCCCTAAAATCCGCTTTAGCTGGGTGGCCTCACACCAGAGGTATGAATTGATCCCCACGGCGGGGTTTTCCCTCAGGGCCACCGCCATTGCTAGGGTGTGGCCCCAGGCATGACTGCCAGACTCTTGCTTGCCTGACTGCTTGGCCACCTCTACTCTTGCTCCTGTCCCTTTCTTGCTCACATCTTGATAGGAGGTCTCTCAGCTCACTCAATGATTTTCCTGAAACCAGCCAATCAGGGGTACCCAGTTCCCAGAGATGACAATATAGGGTCAACTGGTGTCTTTGTCCCCTGATCCCAGGGGTTCAACGATTTACAGAAAATTGATACTTGCATGAGCTTTATTACTATATGGCACGGCAAGCAGACAAAAACAAAAGTGTACACATACACTATTTAACAAGACAGACAGGCAGAGATTTGACCATATATAGGGTCAAAGTCACTCACGTGAGGGAGGTGTGTACAGGGCAAAATCTCAGTGGGAGTACACACTCAGAGTAAGGTCCAAACAGTGAAACTTTATATCTTAAAGATGGGGTTGGCTGAAAACAAGTAATAGATGCTGGATATGGGAGGGGACACACCTAATCAGACCCAGATGTGGTAGAGAAATTCCCTGGGTCATTTATCTATAACTCAGTAGACTGAGGGAGTTTCCTAAGGACCAAAAGTTGGGAAAGGATCAAATGAGTGTTGGCACAAATGGGACCCTTGTCCAATCAGGAGCCATGATTGTTTACATGTTTGACATAGAGTCAGAATAAGTGAGGACAGTGGAAAAGTACAGGCTGTCATTGCTTATACTTTTATGATTATTAGGACTACTTAGCCTAAGCAGCTCCATGTTGGAGTCTTAACTACAACATCAAACAATATATTTTTTAAAAATCACTATTATCACATGTATCTGGAAACCCTCATGGGTCTGTGAACCCTAGGTTAAGTATCCCTGGCCCAGAAGTAATAGAAGCTAAAGTCCATAAAATTTCCATAGAGAATCCAGGCAACTTCCTAGACATCTTCCTCAATATTTTTTGGGTATCAGTTGAGGATTGGGGCTGTCTATTTCCTATCCTTCACTCTCACAAAACTCTTCCTTTTCCAATTATACATTTCCTTAATGTTATTCCTTACACGACTTCTTAAAAGTAGGTAATCTGATCTGTGAATGATATTCTCAGCAATACAATGATCTAAGACAATGCCGAAGGACTTATGATGAAAAATGCTATCCAACTCCAGAGAAAGAACTGATGGAGTCTGAATGCAAATCAAAACAAATTTTTTTACTTTATTTTTCTTGGGTTTGTTGGTTTCTGGGTTTTTTTGGTCTGTGTTTTCTTTCATAACATGACTAACATGGAAATGTGTTTTGTATGAGTCCACATGTACAACCTATATCAAATTGCTTGCCTTCTCAATTGGTGGAATGAGAGGGAAAGAGGGAGTGGATTTGGAACTCAAAATTTTTAAAAATTAACGTTAAAAACTGTTTTTACATTTAATTGGAAAAATAATTTTTTTAAAGTAGGTCATCATTGTAAATATGTTGCTGTTTGTTGTTTGTCCTTCGTTCTTGAAGAGGAGCATGACATCAGAGGTGATCATAGCTTGCAAGTGAATTGTATTTAAGTGAGGGAGGGTTGTGCAAAGTCATCAGCCTGTCTTTCTCCTCCAGAGCCATCTGGGTCCAGTGGCAAGATATAGATCAGGACAACTGGAAATGGCCCAGGATGCAATGGGAGACCTTGGCCTTTTTAAGCTAAGGTTTTTAACAGGTCTCAGTTTGACTGAAGCAATACCCAATCAATGATTGGGTAAGAAATGAGGCAGAGAATGGCCTCTTTACCTAGTCCAAAAAAAGAAAAAATCAATCTGAGAGGGGAAGACCCTCAGGGTTTCTGGCCAAAACAGAAACAATTACTATTTACATATGCTCTGAGCCAATCAAGGCCCAAACATTATAGCCTACTTGCACTCACCCTTTTGGTTACTCAAAACTGACTCTGCAGAGATTGTAGTGTTCCTGAATTTGCAGACATACAGAATTGTCACCCTTAGAAACCTCTATCCTAGGGCCATTCTTTTCTCATTTGTGAATCCTTCCCTGAGATTACCAATTTGAGTAAGACCCTAGCCATGCTTCAACTCACTTTCATCTCTTCCTTACCTGCTGAATTGCTCTCTTCTTTTTCCCCTCTTCGGAGGCCCCATATGTGTTGTCTTCCCCAATTAGAATGTAAGCTCCTTGAAGGTAAACAACTATCTTTTTTTTTTTTTTTTTTTGCTTTTTGGTGAGGCAATCGGGGTTAAGTGACTTGCCCCGGGTCACACAGCTAGTCAGTGTCAAGTGTCTGAGGCCCGATTTGAACTCAGGTCCTTCTGACTCCAAGGCTGGAGCTCTATCCACTGTGCCACTTAGCTGCCCATAAACAACTATCTTGCTTGCTTTTATTTATACCCAGGTATATACCCAGGGCTTAGCATGGTGCTTGGAACATAGTAAGAGCTTAATAATAACTTTTTTTTGGAGCTAAGCTTTATTATTTTGTAGCATTCAGTTTGAATTATTTTGTTTTTAGTGTTCTTCCCATTTGTATTGTTAAAGTCACTGGGTCTTATTTTCCTGATTCCACTTCCTTCAAAGTTTGGTTCACTTTGCATCATTTCATATGTCTCCCCATGCTTCTCTGTATTCATCATATTTGAGATGCAATTCAAGCACTACCTTCTACACAAAGCCCTTCCTCATTCCCTCAATTGCTAGTGCCCTCCCTCTCAAACTACCTGATATTTAACCATTTTGTATTTATTCTCTTTATGTTAGTTATATAAATACACATATAGATGTGCTTGTGTATGTAGCTGTGTGTAGGGGCGGGGTGGGGTTAGGTATTTGCTGTCTTCCCCTTTAGACTGTGGGTTCCTTCAGAGTAAAGATGCTTCCCTCATTGTATTTGTATCTACAGCACCTAGTACCATGTTTGGCACATAGCAGGCACTTAATAAATTCCTATTGATTATTGATTTATTCTTCTTTGTTCCATCCCAGTAATATTCCATTATATTCAGGTACAACCAGCTTAGCCATTCCCCAATCAAAAGACATCTACTTTGTTTCCATTTCTTTCTAACTATAAGAAGGTTTCTATAAATATTTTGGTAAACGGGGCCTTTCTTTTAGAGGTCATTGATATCCCTGGGGCATATACCTAGCAGTGTAATATTTTATGTCAAAGAAAATGGTCATTTTAGTCACTTCCCTCAAATAATTCAAAATTGCTTTTCAGAATTCACAGTTCCAAACACAGTATAGTGGTTTTCATTCTAACAGGCAGATTCCACACTTATAGGGGAGCAATGGTTAGGGAAGGAAATTTTTATCTAGATAGTCACAGAGCCACAGGACAATAAATTGTCAAGGACAATAAATTTTCAGTAGCATTGTTTTGATTATTTGATGTTATTTGCTTATTTGATGTTTTGATTCAGTCGTATTTTGATTATTTTCCCCATGAAGGAACAAGAGCTAGAGATGGAACTGAGAAGAAAGGTCGTAGATGCCCCTGAAAGGCAGATGGTCAGATGCCTGGCCTGGGTAGACTTTGAGGTTCTCCTGGTGGATAGCTAGATGACATGTGAAGCATCAATAAGGTGGGTTAGACATAGTGGGCTATGTGAGTTTTCATTTTCTCACCCTTCAACTGGAACAGTCAAACCATATCAACCCTATCACACAGTTCTAGAGTTAAAGGTATTAACAGAGAGGTGGGGCATATGTATGTGAGGGGCAAAGATGGCAGGTTGCAGGAATAGTCTTAAAACAGGAGAACTGGATGAAAAACCATAATTCCAGAGGACTAATGGTGAAGCATGCTTCCCACCTCCTGACAGAAAAGCAATGGATTCAGGCATAGAATGAGAAACATTTTTGGGACAATGGCTGAAGTGGGAATTTGCTTTGCTTGATTATGCATATTTTTTATAAAGGTTCAATGCTGAGGGAGGGTAGTGGAAGAGAGAAAAAAATCTAAGCCTTGATAGCTGTGTGATCTTGGACAAGTCACATAAGTTCTCCAAGCCTTAGTTTCATCAACTATAAAAGAGGGAAAATAATATTTAAATTCCTTCCCTTATACTGTCCTTATGAGGAAAGTGCTTTATAAATCATAAAATGTGAGTTATTGTTAAGGGCTAAATGTTAAAGGCCTGTGCTAGGCCCTAAGAAAACGAAGATGAAAACCAGACCATAAAAAGTTCACCATATGAAAGGTAAAAAGAGATACGTGTACACAAATAATTGCATTACAAACTAGAATGTAATCAAGTACATAGCAGAGGTCAGAGTCAAAAGCCATTAGAGGAGGGAGGGTCCACTTTTATTTTGAGGACATCAGAGGAAATGGCACTTGTTCTATGCCTTAAAAGAAAAGGAGGATCTCAATAGCCTTAAACATTCTCTTAGATGACCATTATTTCCCATTCCCTCTTACTGGATCATCATCATCCACGTCCTGCAGTGTTTGTACAGATGTAAAAAAGGACTCTGTCCTCAGCTTCTCTTTTCTTTCTCTTTTCTTTGTAGACTCTTTCTCTTGCTGAATTCATCAGTTACCATGGATTCAATGATCATCTCTATGCACATGACTCCCAGATCTACAGATTCACACCACATCTCTTGAGGTCCTCTCCCTTATCACCACTAGCCTGCCAAGTATGTCTTCCCAGATGTCCCGTAGTCATCTCAAATTCAACACATCTAAAGCAAAACAATATCTTCTAAAATCCAACATCTTTCCTGTCACCAACTATCACAACCTCAAGTCATACCTAATACTTCACTTTCCCTCACCCCACCATATCTAATCAGTTGCCAAGACTTGTTGATTCTACCTACACAACATATCTCACATTTATCCTCTTCTCTCTGCTCAAACAAGTGTTGGGAATACAAATATTATAAAAAGAAATAGTTCCTTCATTGAGCTTATATCCTAATAGGGGAATGCATCATATATAGTGGAGTGGTAACAAGGAAGGAATGTTATGTTCTGCGAAGGTAGAAAGAATGGAGGGGCAAGTACAAAAGTAATGGAGAGCCATGATGAGATGGCAAACATAGCCTGATGTCTAGGGCCATCCAGTAGATATAGGGAGCTAAGAGTGCTAGTTTGCACATAATCACCAATCACTGGACTCCAAGCCCAGTGCTCTATTCACTGTACCATCTAGCTGCACCAGAAGAATGAGATCAAACATTAATAAGTCATCTAGCTTCACTGCAGCATAGAGTGCCTAAAGGACAATGTTGTAAAATAAGCCTAGAAAGGTAAGTTGGAGCCAGATTGTGGGAGGCCTTGAAAGGAATCCAAAAATTTGAATGTTATTTGATAAGCAATATGGGTCAATGAATGTCTGGGGTCAAAGGAATTACATAGTCTTCTGCATCAGAATATTTATTTTGGTAGCCATATGAAAGATAGATTATAGAGGGGAAAGAGTGGAGGTAGAGAGACCGGTTAGGTCACTGGGGTGGGGACCATGCAGCCTGGAGGCTATCCTTTCCCAGGAGGTTGTTAAAACAGTCCAAGGGAGAGGTAATGAAGGTTTGGCTTACAGTGGTTAGCAGAAAGAGTAGAGAAGACAGGATAGATTCAAGAGACTGCAGAAACCGAAAAAAAAAAAAAACCCAAAAAAACAAACAAAAAAAAACAAACCAACAACAGGTCTGATATATGATTATATATGGATGGTGAGGGAGAGAGAAGAACAAAAAATAATGGACAGCAGAACAATAGTAGAACTGCTCAACTCCTATTTTTCTTTTTTCTTTTTTTTTTTTTTCCATTAAGGAGAATGGTCTTCCAGAAAGATCAGAACAAAAATGGCTGATAGAGAACTGAAAGCTCATGCCCTTGGTGACTTTAACTTACCAATTCTAAACAAATAATAACCCAGTGTACTGGAAGAATTGGCATAAGTGTTGGCCGATGTAAAAAAATGAACTGAAGGCCTGGGGCAAGGTAGTTCTTAGACAAGGGAGAGAAGAGGTCGGCAGAGTAAAATCAGGTGATAGTAAAGAGGGAATGGCTAGGGTGCCTCCTCTTTTATATTACCTCCCACCTACTCTATATAGATATTGTATGTACCTGGTTACCTACATGATGGTTCTCGCATCAGAATATAAGCTCCTTGAGGACAGGTACTGTTTTTTATTTTTTTGGTATACCCAGAGATTACAACAGTGCCTAGCATATAGAGCACACTTAAAAAAAGCTTGTCAAGTGACTGGCTACCAGTGAACTTGTCTTTGGTTGCTGATAAAATTATAGATTATATTATTAAAGGTATAGTTATTGAACATCTGTAGATGCTTAATAAATGATTGTTGCCTGGCCTGCAAAAGAGTGATGATAGTATGGTCTATTAAAAATAGATAATGGGCTCGGATTCCTTAAGAACCTAGCCAACGGCTCATAAATATTCAGATTCCTTAAGAGTCTGGCCAATATGGTGGATTAATAAACCTTGTCTTTGGCTAAAGAAAAAAAAAAGAAAATGAAGAATGAACAACAATCATGTCACCATTGGACTGGGAACTTTTCTTTTTTCATGATCTGAGCTTGGGCAGTTGTTCTTTCCTTCCAAGAGGAGCTTTTATCTATAATACACTCGTGGACTTTATAAAAGAGGAATATCATAAGTGTAATTTTACAGAAGTGGTGTCTCCTGATGTCTCCAATTGTAAACTCTGGGAAACATCAGGTCACTGGCAGCATTATAGTGAAAACATGTTTTCATTTGATGTTGAGGAGATGTTTGCAGTTAAACCCATGAACTGTCCAGGACACTGTCTTATGTTTGCTGATTGTCCACGTTCCTGGGGGGGAATGCCTATCAGAATAGCTGATTTTGGAGTTCTTCGTCAGAACGAGCTGTCTGGAATTTTAAGTGGTTTAACACATGTCAGACTATTCCAACAGGATGATGCGCACATCTTCTGCACGATGGAGCAAACTGAAGAAGAAATGAAGGGATGCTTAGAGTTTTTAGAATCAGTTTATACAGTATTTGGGTTTTCCTTTCAATTAAATTTTTTCACACGGCCTGAAAACTTCCTAGGAGAAACTGAAATATGGGACCAAGCTGAAAAGCAACTTCAAAACAGCTTAAATGAATTTGGAGAGCCATGGAAATTAAACCCAGGAGATAGAGCATTTTATGGGCCTAAAACTGATATACAAATCAAAGATGCCATTGGCAGGTACCACCAACCTGGCACTATTCAGCATAATTTACAACTACCCATCAGATTTAACCTTACATATGTTAGTAAGGATGGTAATGATAAGAAAAGGCCAGTGATCATTCACCTAGCTATTCTGGGATCTGTAGAGGGAATGATAGCCATTCTTTCAGAAAACTATGGAGGAAAATGGCCTTTCTGGCTGTGTCCACGTCAAGTAATGGTAATCCCTGTAGTTCCAATTTGTGAAGAATACGCACTCCAGATATCCAAGGAATTTTTTGAAGCCGGATTCATGGCTGATGTTGATTGAGATCAAAGCTGCACACTAAATAAGAAAATACAAAATGCACAACTGGCCCAGTAAAATTTTATTTTATTGATTGTAGAAAAAGAAAAAATAAATAATGCTGTAAATGTTCGAACAAGAGACAACAAAATTCATGGAGAGGCTTCAGTAGCTTCCACCATTCCTAAAACGAAGAAACTAAAGGAGTCATGTACATTAAATGTAGAGGAAAAATTTTGAAGTTCCTGTCTTCTCTTGGTCAACCTTCAGGCATTTCCTAAGATTTGAAAATGGAATTCCTTCACTAGCTTCCTGAAATTTTACTTGTTGCCAGAGCTTTGTACTCACCAACAGCAAGGCATAGACAGAAGGGAAAATGTGTATTTGTTAGATGAAGGAAAAAAAGAAAACTACAATCCTTGAAACAAATAGCACAGTGCATGGCACTGAGTAAATTATTAATAAATGCATTTTTATTTAATAGGAGCTGTTAGGTGGCACAGCGATTTAACAGCTGGCTTGGAATTAGGAAGATCTGTGTTTAAATTTGACTGCAGATACTTACTGGTTATGTGACCTTGGGCAAGTCACATAACTTCTCTGTTATAAAGATAACCCCAGACTCAGTTCCAAAGACTGGTGTCTCAAACACTTTTTATTAAAGAGGATGAAGTGCGCCATTTCAATTCTCCCGAGAACCGGGCGCACCTCCTTGGAAGGGGAGAAAATGCTCGAGGTAAAAGAAGTCAGCAATCTTTATAGTAAGTAACTGCCTAACTCCTCCCTTCTGGATCAGGATTGGTCCTAATCCTTTTGGGTTGCAATCTTCCTTATATGCCCCACCCCTAACATACATGATGTGCCTAGAATTGTATTATCACTCCCCCCACGTTGGACGGAGAAGTTAGCCTGTCTGTGCTGATTTCTTATCTACTTATGTGGAAACATAACTCTTTCATTTCTCACATCTCTTTGCCTCAGTTTCCTCATCTGTAAAATGGGATAATAATGACACCCAACACTCAGGGTTGTGAGGATCAAATGAAATAATAATTATAAAATGCTTAGCAAAGTGCCTGGCATACAGTAGATGCTAAATAAATGCTAGATATTATTATTACTGTTTTTAGCTTAATAAATGCTCTATCAAAATAAGCATGAAAATTAATTAAATTCACATATTTGCCATGTTCAAAAATTCAGGGAGGACTAGCACCTCTGGTCTGAGGACCTGCCAAGCCCCTTTTCAGAGCTGCTCATCCACCTTTGGGGTCCACTTTCATCCAACTCTCACCTGTGGCTCCCAGCACAGCAGCCACACCCCAGTAGCTCTATGGACAGACAGGTTAAACCAGGCCTCAAACCTGTCAGTGAGATAGGGGGATGTCCACCCCAAGCATGTGAAGACTTTCCCTGGCAGAATAGGCAGATGAGAACAATTCATTCCAACAGCCATGCAAGTGGTTTGAAGCAGCATTGTGGAGCGTGTAGAGCTTGGTTGGGCATTGACGATGCTAACGTCATCCACTGTATCCTGGGCTATTGCTAATTGTCTTGACTTTTGTCTTGCCACTGGACTTAGATGACTCAGGAAGAGAGAGTGAGGCTTCTGACTTTGTGCAACTCTGCCTCACTTAAGTCCAATTCATGAAAGATTCCATGATGTCATTGGTCCTTTTCAAAAACAGAGAATGAATAACAATGTCTAATTCTGTCTGTCTGTCAATAATGTCTATCTCTTAGAAGATGAGTAGCATGCTTTCTCAGAAAGAGAAGATGTTCTGATGGAGGAATCAGCACACATTTGGGAATAGTGGTACAGGAGGGGTATTTTGGTCCTGAAAGTTACCTGGATGTTAATGGGAGCTGGAGTGGAGTAGATAGGTAGATCCTATCCAGGAACAATGGCAGAGTTGATTGAGTTCAAGGTTCCAGGATTGGAGGGTAAGAGGAAAGTGAGGAAGTATAGTAGGAAGCTGTGGAGAAGGTAGCCTGAGGAGAGGCAGTGAAATGACACGTAGCTGGGATTTTCTAGAGAGTTGCCAGTCAGGAGAATGGCACCCCAGGAGAAAAATTCCTCCAGGCTGTGGTCTTTGGAGTGGGTGGGGAGGCAGTTGGACCAGATTCTGTGTAGTAGGGATCTGGATGTGAAGGGCTGGGGCTTTCCTGAAACAGTATTCTTTTGACCAAGTGACTCTTGGATTTAACCAATGCCCGGGGCTTCCTATCACATCAAGCATAAAATATGTACTCCTCTGTTTAACTTTCAAAACCCTATACAACCTGATCCCAACCTATCTTTCCAGACTCAGTGGGCATTAGTCCCTTTCCCATACTTTGCAATCCAGCCAAACTTGCCTTCCATCTGATACTCCGTATCTATGACTTTACATGGTCGATCCCACATGCCTGGAATGTCTTCCAGTCTTATACTGCCCGATAGAGTCCTTCTCTGCCTTTAATATGCAGTTCAGAGACCAGAGGGAAATAGCCAGTAAACACGAAGAGATTCAAGGTAAATGAGAGTGGAGTTGAGAGAAGGGGAAATCTGATGAAGAAGACGGGATGGAACGGAATGGAATCACGTGTAGATCACCATCACAAGGAGACTCACTTTACACTAATACAGCAAGGATATTTGAAAAGAGACAGTGGCACTTGCTTTCTTTAAACACTGTTCCCTCCTCCCACCTTGGCTCTATATGGAGAGCTCAGGTCAGCAAGGCAGGCAGGGTAACATTACTGAAACAAGCTTTGTAAAACCACCAAGTCTGAGGGACCTAGATTCCAGGACGTGTTATATGCTCTTAGATGACCAGGAAGCCACATCAGAGAAGCCAGGGTTAATCACACAGGCAAATTAGGTACCAGAAGCAGCTTCGTTTCTTTTAGGCAAAGCCTCCCCATGTTGCAGGTGGCAGGAAAGAAGAGAAATGTGGTCCTGTTCCAGCTGCCAAAACAGTAATGTGGGAGAGGCAGAGATGATGACATTTCCCTGTGTTGATCTCTCCCAATAATTTGACACTGTTGACCACTCCTTCTTCTCCATATTCTCTCCTTGCTGGGTCTTTGTGACATTTGCCTGTTCTGATTTTCTTCCTACTTGTTGGACTTCCCAGACTCCTTTGTAGAATCAATATCCATAACCCATTGCCTATGTGTGGGTGTGTCTTAGAACTGGGTCATGAGTACTTCCCTCTTCTTTTTCTACACTCTGTGTCTTGGTGTTCTGGTTAATTCCCTTGGAGTGAACTATCATCTAAATACAGATGGCTCCCAAATCTACAAATCTAGCCCTCACCTTTCTCCTTAATTTTCAGTTGCTAGGTGATCATTTCTACCCGAATGTCCTGCAGACATTTCAAATTCAACATATCTAATACAGAATTCATTCTTTTTACCCCTAAACCCACTCTTCCTCTCAACTGCCTTATTTTTGTTAAATTCTTCCAATCATCTGGTCTCACATTCTAGGAGTCATCATCAATTCTTGACTCTCCCAAATCTCCCATATTCTATCATCAGCCAAATCTTGTCAATTCCATCCCCTCAACACACTTAGATCTATCCTTTATCCCTAGCTCCTAATTGGTCTCTCTTCATCCATTTTCAATCTGCCTTCCACACAGCTGTCAAATTGATTTTCCTAGATCATGTCACTCCTCTGCTCAAAAAGCTTCAGTGACCCCCTATTGCCTCCAAGACAAAATAGAAACTCCTTTGTTTGCTATTGAAAGCCATTAGAAGTCTGGCTCTAGCCTTTCATTTTAGGCTGATCAGACATTACGCTTGTTCAGGCACTCTGGCTCAGCTACTTTCTATCCTCAGTATAAGACATTCTATCTCCTGCCCTCCATACCTTTATAAAGGCTGGTCCTCATTTCTGGAATGTTCTCCCTCCTTACTTCTACCTCTTGGATGCTCTAGTATAAAGGCTTAGGCCAAATGCCATTTCTTTTACAAGAGACTTCTCCTGGTTCCCCCAGGTTGTTAATGCCAGTTACTCAATCACTCTGCATTTATTTTGCATAAATTCTATAGTTATTTATTTATTTGTGAATCTGTGGTATTCCCCCAATAGAATGAGGGCAAAGACTAAGACCACTTTTTTATTTTGTATTTGTATCCCCAGTGCTTAGCACAGTGCTTGACACATAGTAGGTATTTAATAAATGTTTGTCTGTAGGTTAATTCCTGCTGCCACATGACTATCCATCTTATACTTGTATCACACTTATTTGTATACATGTCCAAACTCCTACTTCCCCTATTGGATTTTAAGTTTCTTGAGTGTGAGGAGTATTGTTTCGTCTTCTTCTTCTTCTTCTCTTTTTTTAATAGCATAGGGCCTTGGTGCTTATGAAATGTTTTCTTGAACTGACTTGAATCTTGGCTATCACTAGTCTGACCTTGGTGAGCCAGTCACTTAACCTTTTTGAGCCCTGGCTTCTTCATTTTAAAGAAGGGGGCTTGGATTAGATGATTTCTAGTATCTATAGATCTTTGCTTTAAAAAAAACCCCAAATTATATTCTTTTCATGATCTCTTTATAGTATGCGGATTCAGGTTCAACTTTCAATAACAAAATTCAATAAACTTGATTCCTTAATCATAAAATATTGCTTTCTACATTATTTGTCGCCAAAGACTATAGACACAATGTATCACAAAGATGTAATTGATTTTACACCTGGTACCATCACCTGAAGTGAGAAAGACTAACCAAAATATATATACTCTATGGGTCTTTGATTCTGTGACTAAACCTAATGTAGAAAATATCAGCTAAGGGAATTGCTGTGGTGCAATGGAATGAGTGCTGACGTCAAGGGGACCTGAGTTTAAATTCTAGCTATCACTTTCTGTGTGACCTGGAGGAAACTCTATAACATCTCTGGGCCTCAGTTTCCTCATCTGTAAAATGTTGAACAAAATAGATTCTAGAGTCTTTTCCAACTCTAAATCTATGATGATTAAAAATCACATCTGTGCCTAGAGAAAATAATGGGGTGCCCATCTTCACTTTAAAACAACTGGTATCATATATAATTCACCAAATTACTGAGGTGGATGTGGGAAAAGACTTATCTTTCTATGTATTTTATCTTTTAAAAACAGTCTAAAGACTACTTCATTCACTTTATTTAACAAGCACTATTGAACAAAACGCACTGCACTAAAGATAGAGATTGGAGGATACCTTATAGGGCAATGAGAATGTCAAGAATGGGAATAGATAAAAGAGAAATTAGAAAGGCAGAATCAATCCCTTCTAGCTCTGTCATTTTCTGGTTCAATGAGGCTGCAAGTGTTTGGATTGCAGGGGGTGGGGAAGAGGGAGGAGTTAGAAATGATTTCCAAGTTCAGTCTGGGTGGGGAGATGAAAGGCAGCCTGGCGTGATGATGTCAAAACTTAAGCCAAGACACCTGGTTTTGAATCCCAGCTCCAGTACTCACTTGCGTCGGCCCTTGGGTAAGTTATTTAACTTCTCAGATTCTCAATTTCTTAATCTGTGAAATGGGCAATGATAATAATCGTACTGCCTATCTCAGACTCGAGTAAGATGTTTTGTTAACTTTTAAGTGTTATATGCATATGAATTTTAAACAATAAAAAGTACAGAGGAGTTTGTGAGGGAAAATTTTGAATTCGGTTTTAGATTAAGTTTAAATTAACTGGAGAAATCCATAGTTATTCACCGAGGTGATGGTTGAAGCTAGGGAAGCGGGTGATATTTTTTGAAGGGTAAGTGTATTAAGAGTAGAAGAAAAAAAAGAACGTTGGTGAATGCCCACTTTGTGTGTATGGTGGTGGTGGTGGAGGGAGGTGGAAAGGAAAATGCAATTAAGAGAAGTACTGTTATAAATATGAGAATGCATCATGGAAGGGAAGCTGAGGGAGAAGTATCACTTTTAATGAAAAAAGTCCAATTTTCAGAAAGCCCTTCGGCAAAGTTTACCCCAGGTCTCTGATTCTCGTCTCTTATCTACGCATTTATCATTTTTATAGGGTTTCCTGGTTCTCCAGTTGTTATCATCTTGCGAGTTTTATAGACTATCTCGCCCATTATTTCTCCTGATTCTTTACTCTAGGTCTGCATGCTTCGGAGGGGGTCGGGCTCCCTGGTCTGAATTCAAGTTTTGCCCGTTTACTACTGTGCCAGGTAAGTTGGTGGACGAAAGCAGGTCACGCACGTTTGATGTAACCATGGCCCCACTTCCCCTCTCCCTCTCGCCAACTCGGCGTGATTCCTTGGCTCGTTGCTGCAGAGGTGCGTGCTAGGTATCGCCCGCCCTGGTGCCAGCTCCACGGCTTGGTACCACCACCCATAAGCCCTTGGTGATCCCCACCCTCCCTGATGCCAGGAAGGCGTCCCATGCCCAGCCAGGCACCAGGGCTGCGCTTTTAAACTGGTTTAACTAGTTTCTCCGGAGTTAGTCGGCCGGGAAGAATAAAGCCTATGGGGCAGTGGGAGCGCCTGACAAACTGAGTACAGGTGGAGGCCGTTTGCCCCTTCAGGACCCCGAAAAGGCTACCAGGTGGATTGTTTTCACACAGGCTGCTCAGCTCTCCCGAAAAAACACTTGATCCCGACCTACGCGTCCACCCATCCCTCCCTGCACCCCTCCCCAGCTACGCACTGCGCAGACGCTGGCGATGTGCGCGCTCTGCCGCGGAGGGATGCTTCCTGGGAGTTGTAGTTCACCGCCTGGAATGGGCTCCTCCGCCAAGCCGGGCGCTTCCATCTCTCAAAGACTACAGCTCCCGGCGTCCTCCGCGCGAGGGCACCGAGCGTCGTGTCTTTGACGGCCTCCGTCGTGTGTCCAAAGGAAGGAAAGGCTACCGGGGAAGCCGGCAGCGGCGGGAGGAGGGGATGCGCTTGCGCGTTGCCCGGCTGGCCCCGTTCCGTCCCAGTCATTGTAAACAGGCGGCGGCGTAGAAAAGCTTGGGTGGGGTGGTGATGGGGCGCCTGGGGCTTGCCCGGGGCGCGGCCGAGGGGGCGGAGGCGGCGTGAGCGCGAGGCGGCGGCGGCGGCAGCAGGAAGAGGTCGGTCGCACAGCGGCTGGGGCAGGTCAGTCGCGTGTCCGGAGTCGCCGCAGTTGATCCTCTGGCTCTTTGGGGGGTTTCCTCCCACCTTTCCACGGGGCGCTGCGCCCCTTCCCGGATCCCATGCCACGTGAGGGTTGCATACTTCCGTTTCCCCGGTGCCTGTCAGTTACCGCCCCCCTCTCTCACGACTTCAGGGGTTGGGGGAGGGGGCGTGGTCCTGGAGAAGGGGGGTGTCAGACCTTCATCCCCGCTCCCCACTTACCCTGGGCAGGTCCTCCTTCCTGTGAGTCCCGCGGCCGCGTTTGGGGTTGGGTGTGTGGGAGGTCGGGAGGTCGGGAGGTCGGGAGGTCAGGCTCATTCTCCCACCTCGGTGCCCAGGGCCCTCCCCAAAGGCCTTCCCGAAGTCGGCCTTTCAAACCAAACCCAACCAGACCTCGGGCAGGACCAGGAAAAGGCTCTCCAGGTCTTCCCCTGCAGGGTAGACGCCCCTTTGACTGGAAACATTAGGGTTTGCTTAAGACAGTGCTGTGGCCCTTGGATTTAGGCTTCAAGAAGTGAAGAGCTACTAGGATCCTACATTGAGAGCCGGGATAGATCTTGGAATTCATATCCTGCCTTGGACCCTTATGATTCGTGTGCAGGAGTCTTTCCGAGACTCTGTTTCATCACCTGTAAAATGGGGATAATAAAACACTAGCTCCTAGGATTGTAAGGATAAAGTGAGATGCTTGTAAATCGAGTTGCAAACTTAAAAGAACTCTAGGAAATGGTATTGTCTAGTCAGGGGTTCCTAAGGTGGGATCAGTGTACCCAGAGCATAGAGTTCATGGATTGGGATGGGAAAAACATTACAACTTTTATTTTCACTTGTCTCTAGCTGAAATTTATAATTTCTTTGAGTTATTTTAAAACATTCTTAAGGTCCATAGACTTCACTAGCCTATCAAAGGGGGTCCATAACACGAAAAAGGTAGTCCAGCTCCCTGCACTTTACAAGTGAGTGGTTAAATAACTGATAGGATTTGAATCCAAGTTCTCAGGATCCACATTCAGCACTTTTCCCCTAATGGTTTTTACTGGTTTTCCCTCCTGCCTGGAACACTCTTTCTCCTCACCTTCTGCCTCCTGCTTTACCTGGCTTTCCTCAAGTCTCATCTAAAATCTTGCCTTCGCTAACCTTTCTTGATCAAAGCTTCCGTACCTTCTGAGATTATCTCCAATTTATCTTATCTTGTTTGTGCATATTTGTTAGAATATTGTTCTCTGTATTAGATTGTGAGCCCTTTGAGGGAAAGGACTGTCTTTTCCTTTTTTCTTTTTTTGTGTCTCCGGTTCTTAGCACAGTACCTAGTACATAGTAGGCCTTTAATAAATACTAGTTAACTTGATGTCGTCTTTTCAGGATTAAGGCTTTTTTGGACTCACTTCTCAGATTCTTTTATGCTGAAACACTCTTTTGGGAGGTAATTGGGCAATTGGGGTAAAGTGACCTGCCCAGGGTCAGCTGATAAGGTCTGAGGCTACATTTGAACTCAGGTCATATATCCACTGCACTACCTAGTTGCTTCTGTGCTAAAACACTCCGATATCGTTAAAAAAAAATTCTTTGTAGTCTGAGAATGAAAATTATCTTTGTAGTATGAAAATTAAATAGTCAGCACCTCTGTATCTGAAACAACTATGGTTTTGAGATCTGAAAATCACCTTTTTAAAGCCCTTATGTAATCATTTAGTTTTGTGAAATTAAATTTAGTGAAATAAGTCTGGGAAGAAACCCCAAACTAATATTGTTATTTAGGTGTAGCAAACCCTTTACTGAAGAGTAAATATTTTCTGAGTATTCATTTGAACACAGAGCTTACATTATCACCTTCAGTACAGTTTAATTGAATTTTGTGTTTTGTGTAATGTTGCTAACTTATTCTGAATAATGTCTAGCATTCTGCCATTCTTCTGTGGCTGTTTACAAGATATGATAAAGTAACACTGTCACGAGTAAGTGAAACTTGGAGATTCAAAGATAACATGACAGTTTCGTTCAGAATTATCCAGCTGTCATAGAGTAGATTCGATGAATTCCCTCACTGATTTATTTCCCTCTATATAGTGTTCATTAGTGATAGTTGAATATAATAGTGAAGAAAAAACTATAAATAGGTATTGGTTTCCCAGTTTGTAAATGAATGATAAGCTCTGTACTATAGATACAGTAGTTCAACATTCAGCCAGTTAGTAAACACTGATTAAGCACCTCCTGTGTGCCAGGCACCCTGTTAAGGACTTTAACCATTTGGAAAACATTACGTTATACAAAAGTCACTTTAAAAAATATGATTACTAACTTGTATGTTCTCTCATATGCTCCTTTTTCCTTATCCTACAAGATTTAAAAGACCAGAAATGTACTTGAACATTCAGATTTTTGATTTGTTCAACTGTTTGTAGATGAATGATTTGTTTAGTACTATCTCTTTACCTGGGCAATTGTACCTGGGTAGAGTGAATAACTAGAAAATTTTTCTTTTCGTTATTTTTAAATTTAATCAAGAACATGAACTTATTTTCTTGGTTTTATTTTTTTCTAGCCTTCTTAAATATTTATTGATTCCCTGTTTTGTGCTAGGCATTGTATAAGATTGTTTCTGGCTTCAAGAATCTTTATAATGTGTTTGAAAAGATAAAACATTCATTCAACAGACAATGTATTTGTAATCTACTACGTGCAAAGTACTTTACTAGGGACTGTGGAAAATATGAATAGCAAGATATGACTCCTGCTTCTAAGGAATTTACAGTCTACTGGAGGGAGATAAGACACATACATAAATGTTACCCAAAATAGGGTATTTAAAATGCATAAGAAAGGTACAAAGTGTTCTGAGAATTTGTGTTAGGAAGAGATGATCAAGTTGGAAGGGTATCATAGATACTTTTATAGAGGTAGTGGTATTTGATCTGAACCATGGAGGATCTAGGAATAGGACTTGACGTAAGCAAAGATATAGAAGTAATAAAGCAAAAGTAGTTTGGGGAAATGCTGAGAAAGTGTGGTTTAGCTGGAGTATTGGTTCTGGATAGGGGAGTGGCATGTGATAACTTTGAGATGAAGATTCAAACAGGAATTGGATTGAAGAGAGGGGAATGGAACTAGAATGCTCAGTGCCTTGGATACCAGGTAAAGAATTTCGGACTTTATTTTGTTGCCAGTGGAGAACTATTGAAAGTTTTAGGGCAGGGAAGTTAAACTGGTATAGTGGAAGAGGATGAGATGACCTTGGTTTCAGTCCCACTTTTGTTATTTCAGGAAGCTATTTTATCAAAGAAGCTGTTAACCTCTTTGGTCCTCAGTTTCCTAACTTAATTGTGGGGATTGAACTAGATGATTTTGGAGCTATTTTCCATTTCCATTAAAGTGTAATTGGGCAATATTTAATAAAAATACATAAAAATACAATAGAACATAGTGTTAATATGTGGTTTTCTAAGTCAGTATATAGCCAGCAGGGATCCTTATGTATGGTTTAGTGCCCCCCCTGCCCTGCTCCTTCTTCTTTGAGTTTGACCACTGGTCTAGAGAGGTTCTGGCTGGAGATAAATATAGATATTTGTCATCAGCATAGAAGTGATAATGAAAACCTTGTGGAATGGATAAAGGCATCAAAAAAGAAAGTGTAGGGTTAAGGACAGAGTCTTAAATGTGTAAAAAGTTAAGTAAAAAGTTAAATAACAGAAAGCAGTAATACAAAAAAAAAACATAGTATCTTAGATTTAGAGTTGGGAGGGACCTTAGATGCCATGCACTCCATCTGCATTTTACAGAAGAAGGAACCAAAACCCACAGTGATCAAATGACTTTCCTAAAGTCACAAATTCCAAGTGGCAGGGCTGGGATTTGATGTTGCAGGGCATGTGGTTCATTGCCGAATAGGTGGCATGTATGGTAAGTGTTATCAGAGGAGTTCAGAGTTGAGTGAGGCTACTTTGATTAGAGAAGTCTTCATGATAAGGTAGAGGATTTTTATATATTGAGAGGAAAGGGCATTTTTTCATACACCCTTGTTTTTGAAGACTGTAATAATCTTTTTCATCCTGTGATAGCACCTACCTCCCAGGGTTGTTGTTTGGATCAAATGAGATAATATTTGTAAAGTTCTTAGCACAGTACTTGGCACATCGTAGGTGCAATATAAATGTTGTTTTTATTATTATTATTATTAATCATCATCATCTTTCTAGGTTGAAAAAAAAATTCAAATCTTTTTTTTAAGCCTTTTTTTCCCCGTCTGAAACCTTACCTGCCTTTTCATTTAGTTGCCTTCTCAATCCTTTTCAGCTCTCATATCTTTTTTGAAGAGCAAGGACTAGAACTTCAGATAGTATTTTAAGTTAGATCAGTATCTAACAGGCAGGTTAACATCTTTTCTTTGACTTAGAGTCTTGGTAAATTACTCTGTCTTCAAGGTTTAGGTTACTTGCCAAGGGTCACACTGCTACTAAGAACTCAGATCTTCCTGACTTCAAGGCTGACTCCCTATCCACTGTCATGCAGCCTCTTCCATTTAATCAGGTTATTTTATATATGTATATATAGTATTATAGTTTATTAGAATTATTAGAAATAAAAACAATAGCATAATCTTATGAATGATGTTATCTAACCTAAAATACTATTTGCAGTTCCATTTGGTGCTCTTTAAGAAAGACATAGTAGAACTGAAACAGAACCTCTCCCTTGTTAGGGGAGTTTTCTCACCTAGGAATTTCCAGATACTATACCAGAAGAATCACAAGTCTGGTTTTTATCCCTATCCTTAATTGAGATTCTCCATTATGGAGTGTTGGAGATTAATAGCTACTCCCATTTAGAAACTTGATAGTGTATTTTTTGAAAGAAGTCATACTAACTAGAAGTTTGGATGTATGGTACCACACAGGGTATATTATAGCAGCTATTGAAAAGATTGTAGCATGTTCCACATGAGTAAATTTACACACATGTACAAATATTTATATAGATAGACATTTACATATATATGTAAAATCAAAGCACTTATTAAAAAACTACCCATTTATTACCCATAACACTGCATGAGTCCTGGGAGTATTGAAGGAGTTATAAACTTTTGAAAGAAGTTTTATGTTTTTATGCCTTTTGTGTTAATAACAAAGACAAGTTTGTGTAGAATTAAGCTTATAATAGGATAGATTCCCTTTCGTTTTTGTCTTTATATCCTGAGCGCTTAGCATTGCCAGGTATATGGTGAGTGCCTAATAAATGAGTACTAATTGGAGTTTTTTTTGGTCAATATCTTTGGACCTTAATGTGTACTACCTTGCTAGACCCAGTCTCTAAAATGTTACATAAACATGCTTTGTGTTTTGGACTGTTCTTGTTGCAGTTATAGAGCAATTTTGTTTTATGAGGTAAATATGAATTCCAGCACAGTATAATGTGAGTATATAGGAATTTCTTTAAAAACAAAGTCTGTAAATTAGTAGTCACATGTTGATGGACTTCTAAACTAAATCATACTTATGGCAGGCTTGATTTATCTCTTAACCATAACTTACGAGATTGTTTTGTTTGGGCTTTACACATTTTTAGGTATTCTCATCCTTTTACTTAAATTGAGCTCTTGTGTGTAAGTAAAAAATCCCATGCATTCTTTGTAACGTTGCTCCACATAATGCCGTTTTGTAGTGATGTTTATATTTTATAGTAAGAATGCTACAAGTCAACTACTAATAATAAAAGAAATAGAGGTCCAAATCTGAGTTTTAAACTTAACACTCAGCAAGTGAATTGGCAAAGTTGACAAAAGATGGAATTATTCATTAGTACAACCATGCTAAAAAACAGTTTGGAATTATGCAGATAAAATGACTAAAATGTCTTTGCCCTTTAACTCAAATTCTTTCTACTGCTAGATGTATACTCCAAGGAAGTCATTGATGTAAATCACCAAAATATGTATAACGTCACTTTTTGTAGTAGCATGGGATTGGAAGCAAAGTACATGAATGTAATGGAATATTACTGTGCTATAAGAAATGACTAACATGATCAACATATAGAAGCAAAGAATGACTTACATGCAGAACAAAGTTGATAGACCCAGAAAAAAAAAAAAACCTAATACACAATGACAACACGTAAATGAAAAGAACAACCACCACAAACAATTGAAACTGAATGTTGCAAAATTTAAAAGAACAAGCTGGGCCCCAAAGAAGAAATATTAGAAGATACCTTTACCCCTTTGCCGAGATGGTTGTGGGTAATGGGAGTGTTTGCAGCATCCAATGGAATGTCAGATTTTTTCAAAATGATGATTGGTTTTACTGAATTTTTTTCCTTTTTTTTTCGTTTTTAACAAAACATTCTTTGTTGCAAGAATAGGAGTCTCTGGGAGGGAGAGTATTACAGTGGGAAAATATATGCAGTGTCAAAACAAAAGATAGCAATAAAAATCTTTTTAAAACATCCTACATGCCTGGACCACACTATAATGTGGCAGAATCATCTTTTGGTTGGTCATCTTAGGTGGTCTGTGAGAATCTGAGCTAGCCCTTGAACCCTAGTGTTGTCAACTGCTTTCTGTAACATTGCTTCAAAAAATTTTTTTAAAAAATCCTGAGCCAAAACACTGAATATGATCATTTCTACATAAAAAGGAGAACAGAAACAAGATCATACTTGAGACTGAGGGTCTGTTATGCATAGCTCTTCCTTTAAAATATATAATAAATTGAACATACAACTTTCAAAGCTATTTTGCTTGTCAGTGTATAACATTTTGTTACATTATGTTTCTGTGGATCTAGTTAATGAAATCTCAGAAAAACAATGTACCTTCCTTGTCACCTTTTGATTTGAATTTAGGATGGTAAAAATTTAGAATGGTAAAAATCTTAACAGATTTAAAAAAGAGGTAAATTGTTGAGTTAATTTTTTAAAAATTACATATTAAATTAATTCAGTCATGAATAATTCATGCAAGGACTCTTTGTTTTTATATCTCCAGTGCATAGCAGAGTGACTAGTAGAAGAGCCCTTAACAAATGCTGGTTGATTGATTGATGAAGTGGTAGTTTTAGTGGACATTGACATGACAGCCAAAAAACACTAATGTGTTACCTTAGTTCAAAGGCACAGTATCTGGGAAGAGGGAAGTGAGAAGCGGATTGTGTTATGTTATTCATAACACAGCTGAAGTATTGTGTTCACTTCTGACCATTGGGTTTTAAGAATGACCTTGATAAGCTGAGTAACATCCAGAGGAAGGTGTCCAGGATGGAGCAGACCCTTGAAATAACGCCGTTTGAGAATATTTGAAAGAAGCTGAGGTTAGCCTGAGAAAAGACTTGGCATAGCAGTAGGGGGATATTCTTTTCCCTATAAATCTTCAAGTATTAGTTTTCTGTGATTGATCTCAGGGGCAGTGGGTTGAAGTTAGAGATCGATTTAGGCTTGAGAAAGAATTTTTTTGTAAATTTTAAAAATTTATCTCTATCTATTCTGAACTTAGGAAATGTTCACTTCCATTTAAGTTGTAGGACACAAGAGGATTGTATATGAAGCTGCCTACTTTATTTATAGCTTGCTTTTAAAAATGTGTAACAAATTCAGCAGGTAAATTTCAAAACTGTTGTGCTTGTCTCTTATTCCTTCTGACCTTCCTTCCATTCTGTTCTCATTTTAAGGAGGAAGGGGAGAAGAATTCAATCCTACCCCTTTTTCTTATGCCTTCTCCTCAAAAAATGGTAGTGGGGTGGGGAAACCTTTGTAACAAATATGCTAAGTCAAGCAAGACAAATTCCCACATATCCCACTTCCAAAAATGTATGTTTCACTCTGCATCAATCTGCATCACCATCATCCTGTCAGGAGGTGGGTAGTACTACTATGGAGTCATGGTTGATCATTTCATTTTTCAGAGTTCTAAAGTCTTTCAAAGTAGTTTGACTTTATAGTGTTGTTATTGTATAAATTGTTTTCATGGTATTACCCACTTCATTTTGCTTTAGTTCATTCGTATCTCCCCAGGTTTCTCTGAAACTTGTTGATTGTTTCTTACCACATAGTAACTTTCCATTGCATTCATATGTAAGGAAATACTTCTCAACTGAGCTGTTTCAAAATTGAGTGGGCTCTTTCTGTAAGCAGTGTTTCCTTTCATTATAGATCTTTGAAGGCCGGATAAACACTTTTTGGGTTTTTATAGTGAAGATTCTTGGTCAGGTATAGTACTAGATGGCCCTTGCAACTCTTGAGATTTTGTGATTTCCATAAGGGGAGAGAGAAGAATTAAAAATAACACTAAGGTTGTAAAAATGAGAGAGTGATTATTAGTGCCATAGACAGAAATCATTAAGATATAAGAGTGAGCAGGCTTAGGGGTAAAGTTCTGAATATTTTGATTTTGAGGTGCTGGAATTGTAAGATTAGTTAGAATGTAAGCTCATGCAAGCAGAGATTGTTTCTGCTTTTTGCCAAAGCCACAATCTCATTGTACCAGTTTATTACAGTACCTGGAACATGGTAAACATGCAATAAATGTTTGTTAATTGATTGGTGGAGCATCAGAGAAGGAACCATCTGGAGATATAGGTCTGGAATTTTCAGAAGTCAGAACTAAATAACTGAGATTTAGAAATTATCTATGTAGGGTAGTTGAAGACCTCAAGCTACTGTACTGTGTATCTCCTTTCATAGTCAGACTTCTAAAAAAAAAAAAGAGTTCTAGCATTTTTTTCTCTTCCCAGTCACTTAACTGTCATGACTAGTACTAAGTTTTGTGAATTTTACCTCCACATTATATCTCCATTTAGTTGCTTTCTTCTTCTACTGGTTTTTTGCTACTCTGTCTCATGTACTTTTGGTTCAAGTCTTTATCACCTCTTGCCTGAACTTCTGTTTCTAATTTTTTCTGCCAAATCAATATTCCTGAGTCACAGATCTGGTCATGTTATTCCTTTGCTCAGGAAGCTTTAGTGCAGGGGTTCTTGAGCTATTTTTGTATTGTGGACTCCTTTGACGGTTGGGTGAAGCCTATGAACCCTGTGTCAGAAAAATGCTTTTAAAACGCATAAAATAAAAATATGTAGCATTACGAAGGAGACGGAAACGGAAACTTCTTTTTTACTTTGACTTCACCAGTCTCTCCACAATCTGTTACAGACAGACTGGCCTACCTCTGTCTCCCATATACTGCGTTCTATGCCCAACCTCTCTGCTGGGAGGGCTGAGGGGTGGGGGGGCTGGTGGTGTCTCCTGTACTTGGAATATACTTTTTCCTCACTACTACTGATGGAGTGCTTGGGTGCCTGAGCTTGGATCCCAGTTTCTCCCTGGCCTCGGAAACACTATCCCTGACAGTTTCCTCCCAGCCCAAAGACCCTAACTCTGGCAATAACTCGTGAGTGGGCCCAGTGAGGCAACTATCTCTCCCAGTTACAAGAACAAGCTGACCTCTGTAGAGTTTCCCTTATATGAGCAGGACTATCTTGTACCAGTGGAACTATCAAGTATTGATGCCCACAGTAACCATATACAATCCGGAGGTCAAGCTATAGATGTCAACTCCTGAAACTATCTTGTTACAGACATAACAGATCAAAAATATACCCTTTAGGAACGCTGTCTCCCCCCCACCCCCGTTTCCAGTAGTGACCAAGATTGTATGTTATCATCTAATTAGCATACCTGGCACATAATCCATTGCTTTTCCTGTATAAGCTTTAGCATCATTCCTGTTAGGTTGCAAGTTCCCTAACAAGCTTTGCCCACCATGACACAGGTTCCTTGAGAATCCTTGCCCGATGTATAGCGTAACAATAAATCTTTGCCACCTTGACTTAAAAAATACTTAAGTCTGTGAATTCATTCCAGACGACCCAGTCCTATATTCTGGCCCTTGAGGGGTCTCTGAACCTCTCAGACAGCAACACTACCTCTTAGTATCTCCAACTTTACACCAAATCTGAGTTCAGTTATCATTTTGTACAAGATTATTCTGATTCCCTCCCCCTTCACTACACCCCAGTTGATAGTGCTCTCCCTCTAGAAAATTATTTTATGTAGTTAGAAGGCAGTGCATTGCCTCCTGGGCAGGCCACTTAACTTCTCTGAGCTTTAGTTTCTTCCTCTGTGAAGTGCGGGGGTTATACTTGAAGACCTTTCAGGTCTCTAACAGCTCTAACTCTATGATCTTATGATCCCATATTATGTTTTTCATTTTCTATTTACTAAATCTTGTTCAGTCTTCAAAGGTAGGGACTGCTTCATTTTGCTTTTGTATGTTTGGCACATGGCAGGCATTTAAATGCTTGTTGAATTGAATTGGAGAGAATAATATTACCTTATTTTTTGTCCTCGTTCTTGAAGATGACCATGAGATCAGGAAGGTGATGCCATCATGACTTGCAAGTGAATTGGATTTGAGTGAGGGAAGGCTGTGCAAAGTCACCAGCCTCACTTTCTCCTCTGGAGCCATCTGGGTCTAGTAGCAAGATATAGATCAGGACAACTGGAGATGGCCCTGGATACTGTGGGAAACTTTGGCCTTTTCAAGCTAAGGTCTTTTCCAGGTCTCTGTTTGACTGAAGCAACACCCATTCAGTGATTAAAGCTAGGTAAGAAGAATGCTCTTTTACCTAGTCAAATCCGGGAGGGGAAGACCCTCAGGGTTTCTGGCCAAAAAACAGTTGATGTTTTAATTTATTCTGAGCCATGGAGGCCCAAACCGTGACCAGGTGGGGCTTGGGCTGGTACTTATTGTTGGCTAATCAATGAAAGCCAGAGTGATTTGATTTTTAATAATAACAATGATAATAATAGCCATAATACAATTATATATAATAATAATATTACCTAGGGAAAGAGTGTGCAAGGGTAGAAACGTTGTATCTTTAAGCAGCAGATTTAAGGCAAAGCTATAAAATATTTTAGAGGGTGAAAAGACACACACACACACACACACACATATGCAATCCTAATGATCTTAGCTCACAAATAGGTTCATTACATTATTTGTCGGTTTGTCCCAGGTAGGAAGTATTCCAGTTAAAAGGCATCACACTGAATGTTGGATTAGAATTTTCAAGCAAAAGTAACCTAGAAACTCTTAAGAACTTCCTTTTCCACATTGTCATAATCAGTATTAAGATGGATATACTCTGATTACCCTGAAGACGATATAGTCTCGGTGCTAAGGTTTTGATGATGTAATTTAAATTTGAAAACGAAACAAAACATTTTACTTTGCTCTGATTTTTCCCTCAGGCTGTGTCTTAAGAATCATGCCATTTTATCATGACAGCCAACTTAGTGGTATTTAAACACCATAAAATATTTGTTTATTAAGATGAAAATATGGCATACTAATTGTTATTAACCAAATTAGGTTTTATCCAGAACACTCATGGTTCTGTTTAAGTTACACATAGTTCAAAGAAGATTTGTGGGGAGATAGAATGGAAAGAACTGGACTTGAAGTCAGGAGACTTGTATTCATGTTGTGGCTTTGAAACTGAATGGCAGTGGACTAGTCAGTCATGTAAGCATTCTGAGACCTGGTTTGTCATTTGTAAAATGGATATAATTATACTTAGGCCTTCTACAAGGTGGTTGTGAGGAAAGTGCTTTGTGAAACAATTTTAAATTATAATACACTGGGATACTGAAGTGTATTTGATCAACAGAATATACTATTCAAGTCACCATTTATCAGGCTCCTATTATATATGACAAGTTAGTTTGTGATTTTCCTAAGAGTTAATGCATCTCTTCTCTTGGTGATTTTATTTTCAACATGTGACGAAATTGAGGATCAAAAATCAATTGGTTGTAGAGAAATAGCAAGTATCCCTCCTTAACTCTCATTTGCAACAAGAAAGAAACCTATCAAAGTGGACCAGTATTGGTTCAGCTGGCTATTTTAACAAGTGGTTGTTTCAGAATACTATCTTCCCTATACATTCACATATGAAACATTTTCTATAGTTCTGAATTAGGTAGTCACCCCCATTAGAATATGAGGTCCTTTAGGACAGAGACTGTTGTCTTTTTTGTATCCCCAATGCTTAGCACAGTATCCGGCACACACACAGTAATTGCTTTATAAATGTTTATTAGTGACTAATCATTTTGGTTGAGTCAATTAAAAACTGGAGTTCTGGTGCTGTTTTACTACACCTAGCGTACACAGATTATGGTTTTCAGTGCAGTATCCTAGAGGGCAGGGATCATACATACAAATGTGTGTGTGTGTGTGTGTGTGTGTATCACACACGCATGTATACACGTTTGTGTGCACATGCGCATGTGTGTTTGTTTTGTTTTCAAAATATCTTGCATGATGCCATAGGTACTCAGTGGAAATGACTGGAGGAACTTCATTAAACCCGGAATTATCTGATAGCATCTGAATTTCAGCAAAACTGAAATATGCAGCAGATATTCAAATGGATCTGAAATCTTATTGATATGCATATTTTCCCAATAATATGGCTCAAATGCTTTCTTATGGTCAACAAATAATAGTAACAGTAGGTTCGTAATACTTTCTTATGGTCAACAAATAATTACAGTAGGTTCATATAGCTTTCAGATCAAGTTTTTTATGCATATTCCCTTCTAATGTCATCATTAAGAAGCTATTTGATGTACATGTAGATTATTCTCATGGAAATGTTTATTTATGATTGTATCAGTGTTGGTCTCAATCTGCATCTGTTTCCCATTTTTCAGCATCAGTAGCTTATTTAAAGACATCAGATTGGAGTTGTTTTTAGTTGCATACGATGTCTTATTATTCTTTTTTAAAAAAATATTTATTTTTACCCCCTCCATTTGTCCCCAAGTTTAAAAGAAAAAAAAAGAAAAACCATACAGCAAAAGTAATAAGTTCTAACAAATAAGCATGGTCAAGCAAAACAAATCTATATACACTTGCCATCTCTAAAAATGTATATCTCATTCTTTGCCTTACTCTTCTATCTGGAAATAATCTTCATCATTAGTCCTCTGGAATCATGACTGGTTAGTGCATTAATCAGGAATTCTTAAGTCTTTCAAAAGTTGTTTATCCTTATGTTTTTGCTGTATAAATTCTGTTTCTGCTCATTTTACTCAGCATTATCACTTCCTACAAGACTTCTCGAGTTTCCCAGAAATAAATCCTTTTGTCATTTCTTTCTGCCCAACAATATTACATTATATTAATATATCATAGTTTATTCAGCCATTCTCCAATTGATGGTCATCTTCTTTGTTTCTAATCTTTTTAAAATTTAATTTCTCTCTCATCTTACCTTCCTTTAGGGACAGACTTCCTTTTTGTTGTGTGGCTTCTTTACTGATCTTAGAGGTTTTGAGGCCATGTGTACTGCTTATCAGGGTTTTTTCTTCTTTTCTGTCCCCAAAGCTTTTCTTGCATCTGTTAATGTAATTATATGATTTTGATTGTTTTCGTTATTAATAAGGTTGTATTATTAATAAAGTTAACTTTTGAGTTAACTTCAGAGTTTAATTAAATTTGAGATTCTGTAATTATTTCTGATTTGGAGAATTTTTTCAACTGACTGTTAATAGCTTGTATTTCATCCTTAATTTTTGGGGGGCAGGGTTAAAATTTTATTCTTTCTTATAAGAACTGGCTGTTCATATCCCTTAACCATTATCAACTGTAGGAATGATTCTTTTCTTGTAAATTTGAATCTATGTCTTAAAGAAGATATAGGTGTTTTTTTTAAGGCAATTGGGGTTGAGTGACTTGCCCAGGGTCACATAGCTAATAAGTGTCAAGTGTTTGGTCTGAGGCTGGATTTGAACTCAGGTCCTCCTGACTTCCGGGCTGGTGCTCTATCCAGTGCACCACCTAGCTGCCCCTGTATCTTCTTTATCTTGGAAATGAAACCTTTATCAAAGAACTTGCTGTAAAGACTTTGATCCAGTTAACTGTTACTGCCCTTCTAATTTTAACTATTTTGGCTTTTGTTTATGCAAAAACCTTTTTTTAATAAGCCATCTATTTATGGTCATTCATTTAAAAATTTTTTCAGTTCCAAATTTCTTTACCTCCCATTTGACCATCCCCCACCCATTGAGAAGGCAAGCAATATGATACCCATTATACATGTGAAGTCATGCAAAAATATAGTTCCATATCAACCATGTTTATGCAAAACCTTTTTAATTTTATGTTGTGAATTTCTTGGTAAGTGGACTCCTTAATTCTGTAGTTATTTTAAATAGAATTTCTAATCTTATCTCTTCCTGTTTGGTTTTCTTGGTAATATACAGAAGGGTTGATTATTGTGTGATTATTATTGCTACTTTGCTGAAGTTATGAGTTGTGCCAGTGTACTACCGTCTAGTGATCCATATATAGACTTTCTTATCCCTTACAAAAAGTGATGATTCTGTTTCTTCTTTGTCTATGCTTATTCTTTCCGTTTCTTTTTTTCTTGTCTTATTTCTATAGTTAGCAATTTTTAGCAATATACAAATAGTAATGGTGATAATAGACTGTTTTATCACTGATCTTATTAATAAGCCCTCACTTTGTCTCCATTGCATATAATGCTGGCTCTTCATTTTACATGGCTATTATTTACCATATTAAGGAAAAGTCTGTTTATGCCACTATTTTTTAGTTTTTTTTTAAAAGAAATGGATTTTGTATCTTGTCATGCTTTTCTTGCATCTGTTAATGTAATTATATGATTTTGATTGTTTTTGTTATTAATAAGGTTCATTATAGTTATAATTTCCACATCATTGAATCTTTAAAAGGCAAACATAGGAGTCACAGAAACCTAAAAACCTGAAAAGACTCTGGTCTTTTCATCAGCAATGCTTAAAATTTCTCTTTCATTAAAGGTCTGTTTTCCCTATTACTCTCAGTTTTTTATGGAGTAAGATATTTTTGGTTGTAAGACTTTATCATTTTGCATTTTGGAGTGTCATATTCTGAGATCTCTGTCTTTTATAGTGTCAGTTGCCAAGTCTTGCATGATCTTTACTGTGGTTTCTTGGTGCTTGAGTTCTTTTTTTCTAGGTGCTTATGGTATTTTTTTTCCCCTTTAATCTAGAATACTCTTTAGAGTATTTTTTCATAAGGCTGTTGATAGGTTGTGTTTTTTCCCCATGAGAATTGCCTGTTCATATCTTTTCACCATTTATAGTTGAGGAATGAAATGATAGATTCTCTTTAGTATCACTTTGTACTTTGGTTCTAAAAATAGGTCTGGACAGTTTGCATTTATGATTTCTGGTGATATGGTATCTAGGCCCTTGGGGGGAGGCTTGTGATTTTCCAATAATTTCATGGCTCTTCATGGCTCAGATCTTTCCTTGATCTGTTTTCTAGTCAGTTCTTTGTGATAGGTGATAACTTTCATTTTTCCCCTGGACATTGATTTATTTAGAATTTCTTATTATTTATTTCTGTTTGGCCCAATCTAATTTTCAATGAGTCTGTTACCTGGGTAACATTTTGAACCTCCATTACTAAGCTGTTTATTTTTCTTTGTCCTAGAGCTCTCAAACAATTTATAATACCTTTTTTAATCTCCTGTTTCATTCCTTCCAGGAATTCTAATAATTTTCATTGGCAAGCCATACCTTTATTTCTGCCCATGAGCTTTGTGGAGTTACTCTTCCTCTAGACTTCCTCAGGGCTAGAATGTCCCTGGATGTGTAACATTGTTTTGTCAGTGTATTTATGTATATTCATATTTCAAGCTTTCCTTTTTGAATTGGGATTTTGTCAGTGCCATGATCCAGCTGCTTCTCCAGTCTTGTATTTGTATTGTTTGCTGTCCTCTTGATGGCCCTCTGCTCAGTTCTTTTCTGTTGGATGCAAGCTATCATTTCCTAGGCCCGCCTATAGCCTCTGGTTAGAGTACTTCTCTTCAAGGCTTTCAGGGATAGCTTAGTTTTGTGAATGCAAGCTTTTCCAGCTCTAGGGCAATGAGGTCTGATGCATTCTCCTCAGAAATAGGAGACTTAACTGCTTTGTCTGTTTCCTTTCCTGAGACCTTCTTTCTGGAACACTTAAGTCTCCTTGACCTCGTGTCTGGTGTGTGCTTGAGTGACTTAGAGCTTTCTGACTTGTGTTCTCAGAGGCTATTGGGAGCTGGGCAAGACCCCAGTGCAGCCTTTCTTATCCATGTTCCTCTGGCTGGGCCCTCTCCTTTGTATTTTTAGGCTTCTGGATGTCATCTTTCAATGTCTAGGCTGGATGAGGGTACTCACTGTAGTTTATTTCCTAGTCATTTTTTGATCTGTCTTGCTTTCATTTAATCTTTTCCGGAGGATAGCTGAGATTTGGGTTGGTTGTTCCCCCCCCCCCCCCACCCAATTTATTCTACCATCTTCTTTGGAAGTCCATGTTGCCATGTCTTTTTCTTGTATTTAAAAAAAAAAAATTTCAATGTAACTTTATTTGCATAATCTGATAAGTATACAGAGTGCAGTTATTAACTATAAACTAGCACAAGATTGCTTGCCAGGAATCTGAAAGATTCACCTGCCTTTCTGCTATAAGGAGGGGTGAGGTGTGCCGTATGTTTAATAATCTGTTCCTAGAGCATTATTGATCTCTTAATTCTTTTCCCTTTGTTAATTTTTTCCTATTTATCCTGTATGTGGCTTGCCTGGCATTTTTTGCATGTTGTCTTCCCCTTTAGATTGTAAAATCTTTGAGGTTTTTTAGTTGGTGTTTAGTTTCCTTTGAATTAACAATTTTCTTTTGAGTGGAGTTGCAAGTACCAAACTGCTGCTACAAATAAGAAATACTGTAGAAATTCAGAAATGGGGAAAGATCATTGTGCATTGGGGTGTTTAGACAAAAGTTCGCAAAAGCAGGTGGAAACTTGAGCTGGCCTTTCTGATGTAGGTGGGATTCAGATAAGCAGAAAGAAGAGCATTACAGTCAGCTGGAGAATGCAGTTTAGTAATAAGTAGACCGGTTTGACCTGAGGCAGAGGGCTTATTTATGCAGAGAAGTAGTGAAAGGTAAACATGGATAGGTTTAAGATTAGGTTGTAGAAAGCCTTGAATGTTAGGTTGAGGCCTTTGAACATTGTTCTGTTTGCCATGGGAAATCATTGAAGTTTTTGGAGAAGGAAATGACCTACTGAAAATGATGTTTTAGGTAGATTAATGTACAATTAATTGGAGGGGGAAGAGGAGGAGATTAGGCTGGGAAACCAGTTAGACTGTTACTGTAGTCCAGTTTGAATTAGGGTGTTGGCCATGGGAATGCAAGTAAGAGGTTGTGTGTGATAACCCTGAGAAAGGAAGAATGACTTGGTGACTGATGGGATATGGAGAATAAAGAAATGTGAAAGGTTAATAACCAGATATTATTACACTTTTATAAAAAAGCCTTGATATTATCATGGCTAAGTTCTCCCTGGATATTGGCACCTGATCTTTCCTGCATTATTTTGCTCTGCTCCCATTTATATGTTCTACATTCCAGCCATACTAGTTTTTTAGCTGTTTTCCCATTTTATCCTACCTTCTCTTTACTCTGTACATTTGTTCAGGTTAACTCACAGGCCTGGAATATATTCCTTCCCCAACTGACTATTGTATTTGTTACTGACATTATTCTTTCCAAGTACAATTCTCCTTTAGGCCTTTTCTCATATTCCTTCCAACTTAGAAGGATCTCTCTCCCTCTTAACATTTTCTTCATAGTACTTTGGTTGGTTCCTTAGCCCTAATCTCAGTATTCCTTGCATATTGCTTGTAGGTCTTCCTCTTATTTATATTGTAAGCTACTTGAGGGAACAGATTATATTTTTTTCCATCTTTTTTACCCTCAGTACTTAGCATAGTGTCTGGCACTGAGTGAGTACTTAATACATAATCATTTAATTGAATCAGCTCTGTGAATCTCAACGAGTAGCAGCCTGACATAAGCGATAGAGTACTTAACTTGGAGTCTGGAAGACCTGGGTTCAGGTCTTCTGCCTTAGACATTTTACTGACTGTGTTGCTCTGGGCAAGTAAATAGCTCTGAGCCTCAAGGTTCTCATCCATAAAATGAGGATGATAATAATTCCGAACTCATAAGGTTGTTGGTCGGCTCCAAAAAGATCAGGTTAAAAAATGGAATGGATTCCCTTGAAACAGATAGTGGTTCTCCTTGGAAGTCTTCAGTTAAAGGCTGGGTGACTATTAGGTATTTTGTAGTGGGGATTCCATTTAGTTATAAATATGTGTGTGTGTGTATAGACACACACACACACACACACACACACACACACACACACACACACATACATATATATTTTTTTTGGTGAGGCAGTTGAGGTTAAGTGACTTGCCCAGGGTCACACAACTAGTAAGTGTTATGTGTCTGAGGTCGAATTTGAACTCGGGTCCTCCTGACTCCAGGGCCGGTGCTCTATCTACTGCGCCACCTAGCTGCCCCTCTTTTAGTTATATATTGGACTAGGTGGAAGTCCCATCTAACTTAAAATTCTGATGAAGATGATGGTGATGATTCCTTGGACAGACCATTGTGTTAATTTCTGTGTACCAAGTTTTAGGATGGACATTGATGAACTAGATAACAACTAGAGAAGAATGACTAGGATGATGAGAGCCCTAGATACCATGTCATCTGAGGAGCAATTGAAAGAACCTGGAGGTGTTTATCTTGAAGAAGAGTACAGACTTAGAAATGATGTGATAGCTATCTTTTAATGATTTAAGAGCTGTTATGTGGAAGAGAAAATAGGATTAATTTTTTTTGTTTTTCATGATAAACTCAATCATTAACAACTGCAACCATTTAGGTATACAAAGAGGAACAAGAAGAGGAATGTATGCAAAACCATGAATTGTTACAATTTTTAAATAAGTATATTAAAATGATGTTGTAACTAACAGAATTGTCTAGTTTATATCCCCTTCTAAATTTCTTTTTGTTTTTATCTTGATATTTTCCCTAAACATTCTGCTTAGTTAATACTAAGGGGCAGAACTTAGGTATAATGGGTAGAAGTGGCTTAGAAGCTAATTATGAAGCAGCATAGGCTGTTTTGGGAGGTAGGAGGCTCTTTCTCTAGAGCATGTGTTCTTAACTTGGTGTCCATAAACTTTTAAAAATATATATATTTTGATAACAATATTTCTATATGATTGGTTTCTTTTGTGATCTTACGTATTTTTTACACATTTTAAAAAAATGTTTTGAGAGGAGCCTTTACCAGACTACCAAAGTGGTGCATGACACACCAAAAATAAGAACCCCTGCTAGAATAACAGCAATAACTTGTATTTGTATGGTACTTTTAAGGTTTGCAAAGTGCTTTACACATAGTATTTAATTTTTTCCTCACAAAAGCCCTAGGAGATTGGGTGCTATCCTCATTTTACAGATGAGGAATCTGAGTTAGAGGTTGAATATTACACAGCTAGTAAGAATCTGAGGCTGGATTTGAACTCGGGTCTTCCTGACTCTAGGTTTAGCACTCTATCCACTGTACCTCCTACTTCTTCTAGAAGTCTTCAGGTAAAGGTTTGGTAACACACACTTGGCAGTGTTGTTGGTTGGATTCTTGGTCAAGTATAGGTTGAATAAGATGGCCTCTGAGGCCTTTTCTGACTGAGCCTCTGGAATGACTTAACTTTTCTGAACCTGTTTCCTAGTCTGTAAAATGGGGAAATAACTCTTTGTACTACCTACTTCATAGAGCTGTTGTGGAGAATGTACTTTGAAAAATTGTATGTTGTTATTACATTGGTTTGCTCTTTAAAATGTAGAAGATTTATGAGAAAATATGAATGGAATTATGAACTGGATTAGTAGGTGTAGAGGGGTTGTGACCTATGACCTATCAGTGAGGTTGTATAACAATGCTGATAAGATCACAGGTATATGAGTATCTAAGTTTTGATAATTTAACAAGAAATATCTGATCTTTTGGCTTTAGAAACAGGAGTTACTTTGACAGATCAATTAGATATTTTTCCTTTAAAAACTGGTTCAATTGAACTAGTTCAATTCAGTTCAGTATTTAAGTGTCTGTAGGATTCTATTCAACTTTGAAGTGGAAATAATTCTTGGTTGGAAGCATGGATTTTTGCCTTTTAGAATAATAATCACAGCTAGGAATTATATATAACACTTTAAAGGTTTGCAAAGTGTTGTATACATATCACCTCATGTTATCTTTACAGCTATTTTGGGAGGTAGGTGTTAATATTATCCCTATTTTACAATTGAGGAAACTGAGGCAAACAAGTTAAGTGACTTGCCCGGGGTCATAAAGCTAGTAAGCATGTCCTCGTCCCGTGCACTTAACAATTGTGCCACCTAGCTGCCTGTTGTATTCCATTATGCCCTCTCATTTATAATAAAGGCTACCAGGTCTTGTGGGATTCTGACTGTGGCTTCCTGGTACTTGAACTGCTTTATGGATGTTTTGGGTATTTTTTCTTTGACAACAAAACTCTGGATTCTGGCTGCAGTATTCATGGCACTTTTCTTTTAGGGATTTATTTCATGAAATGATAGATGGATTTTTTCTATCTTTATTTGCCTTCTGGTTCTAATAAATGACATATCTGAGCAGTTTTTATTCATTATTTTAAAAAATATGATGTCTAGACTTTTTTTTATTCATGGTTTTCAGGAGTCCAGTGAGTCTTAAATTGTGCCTTTTTTTTTTTTTTTTTTTGATTAGGCAGTGGGGTTAAGTGACTTGCCCAGGGTCACACAGCTAGTAAGTGTTATGTGTCTGAGGCCGGATTTGAACTCAGGTCTTCCTGAATCCAGGGCCGGTGCTCTATCCACTGCGCCACCTAGCTGCCCCAAATTGTGCCTTTTTAACCTGTTTTCTAGGTGAGTTATTTTTGATACTGGATATCTTAAATTTTCTAATATTTGTCCATTCTTTTGATTTTTTCCCCCTTCATATTTCTTATTATCTCATGAACTCATTGGTTTCTGTCTAGTCCATTCTAGTTTCTAAGTGAATCTGTTGCTTAGGTAAGGTTTATCTTTTTTTCTTTTAATTTTTTTTCTTCCAATTCTTTGCTCTAGGCTTTTATTTTAATTTTAATCTTTATTCAGTTCTTTTAGATGTTCATGTAATTTTTATGGAAAATCCATTTTTCCTGAGTCTCACCTTGCAGTTTTTATGGAGTTACCCCGTCCCAGTTGCAGACTTCAGTGGTAGCCCCACTTCCCTATTGAACTTCTGGAAGGGTTTTTGTGCATGCACTTCTGGGCTGGAAGAGGTCACTTAGGCTAATTTCTCATGGGGTTTCTCGATCATTTTTCAATCTGGTGTGTATTTCAGGTTTTTGCTGGAATAGATATGTGAGCTGGGTGGTCCAGCTCCCCTGCTGACAGCCATCTTGGCTCAAAGTCATCTCTTTAAAGGATGGCAGTTGACTGCCTTGTTGTGGTTGTTCTGCATTTCAGTTGAGTCCGTCTCTTTGTGGCTCCATATGGTTTTCTTGGCAAAGATACTGGAATGGTTTGCCATTTTCTTCTCCAGTTTATTACACAGATGAGGACCTGAGGCAAACAGATGTAAGTGACTTGCCCAGGGTCACACAGCTAGTAGGCTGGATTTGAATTTGGGTCTTTCTGATTCAAGGCCCAACACTTTGTCTATTGCGCCACCTAGCCACAATTGCTAAAAACAACAACAGGAATTAATCGGGACTTGTATGATTTTTGATGCATGATAATGATTGTTTTTTCTGTTAAAAATAATGAATAAAAATGTTCAGATTTTGGAAATATGTGTATTTATGTATACATATACACAGACGAGAGATTTGGACTAAATAACCTCCAGGGTCTCATCTGGCCCCAGATGTATGATCTTTTAACTTTGCTGGAATGACTTGTTTGAATATCTCTCCCTTACTGCTGTTATATACTTCTTAAGACCTTAACATATTCTTGTAGAATTCAATGCCCATCCAACTCAGTTCATTTTACACCAGAGAAAACTCTGTTTATCTTCCCACCACCATCACTGGGAACAAAACCACTGTAACACATACATAGTCTAGCAAAACAAATTTTTACATTGGCCATATCCAAAAAATAAATATCTTCTTTTTTGCACTGTGAATTGTAGAGCTAAATCTTGACTTTCAAGGTGGCAGAGTCTAAAGAAGAATGGTATGGAAGACCTGTGCAGAGGAGATGGAAGGAAACAAAAGAGAAAGATTGAAGGGAAGAGTCAGGGGTTGATTAGAACAAGATCCTGAGGAAGGTGAGATGCTTCTTAGGCCTTGATGAGGAGGAAAGCCTAACTCTTAGTTTGGAGGAAAGAAGTCAATGATTTGATGGCATAAAGAGAGATTTTGAGGTATAGGAAGAGACTTGAGGAAACCTGAGATGTATGGATTCAGTCTTTTCAGGTAAGTAGGACATGACTGAGAGAAAGGGATGGGTGTGGAATTGTGGGGAATGTGATAGGGAATTTAAAAAAAAATAGTATCTGAAAGAGAGGTCTGGCTTGGTATGGAGACATTGAAGAACCAAAGCAATTCCTAGTTTGCTAAATGGTAATTTGAAAGAGAAGATATTTTATAGCTATTTTAGTTATAAAACCTTTCAGATAGATTTATCGTGAGTTTTAAGACTGTTATTTATTTTAAAACTACATATTTCCTGCTAGTTGTAAAACTGATAAAGCAAGCTGTTGTTTTTGGCTTCCTTTTAAAGATGTTTCAGGTTTAACAAACCATCAATTTTATTGTTAAACTCATTTCAACAGATTTTAATTGAGCAATTGTTCTTCATTTTTTCATCTTTATATTGCTTGTACTTTTGCATGGATAGATGATTCTTATTATGTACACTGATAAATACTGTGGATGTAGACAGAAAAGCTTGTTTCAGTAGCAGTAAACCCCCATTTTCTTGTAGAAATGGCAATTTCATTTGTGGTTTTGACTTTTTGATGTTGCTTCTTGGGATACTTTTATTAACTACTGCTATTAGCTGTTGATATGCCTTGTCTCATTTTGGTGCTGAAAGCAGGCATTTTTTCTTGTAACTTTGAAAAATACTCAGTTTATTTCTTGACTGCCACAACTTTTTTCCCCCCAGAAAGTTAAGAGTACTCATTTTAATGGTTTATGAACTATTAAACCAATAGGAAACAGTGTGGAGTAACAGAAGGAGCATTGGTTTTGGAATTGAGGGATGGTGGTTCAACTTCTTTCCTAACACTGCCTGTGTGACCTTGGACAAGACACTTAATTTGCCTGAGCCACAGTTTCCTTATCTGTAAAATGAGGGAATTGGCAAGAAGAACAAAACCCATTACAGATTTGTTTAGTCAGGCAAAATAAGTTCCTGCATTAACCACATCCCCCCAAAAAAAGAAATGCACTTAATAAGTGCTTGTTCTCTTCCCTCAGTCCCACCACCTCCCCCCATAAATTTGAACTACAGAGAAAGAGAGAGAGAGAGAGAGAGAAGAAAATAAAAAATAATTAAAGTGCCAAGGGACCAGTAACAACTGAGGACATCAAGACAGGCCTCCTAGTAGGAGCTGGGCACCCCAGCTGTTCTGTGAAAGAAGCTAAGGATTCTGTAGGTCAGAGGGACAGCAGTGGAGGGAAGAGGGAAAAGCCCATTCAAAGGCGTAGAGGTGGGAGACAGAACATTAACTCTGTTAGGTAGTCTGTACAAGTATTACTGTACTTGCTTGCTGACTTTTTATTCCTGCCTTTTAAACTTGAAAGCCCTTCTTCTATCATATTAGCTGGTATGTTAATGACTGTTCTCTAAATGCCAGCTAGGAAAGATTTTAAAGTTTAGAGGTACCCTCTGCAGCCTAGTAGAGACCAGCAAGCAAACACATCTGTTTCTTCCTCACTATTCAATTCTAGCATTTAATTACTGCAATAAGCCTTTACCTGTTCTTTCTGGTTTCATTCTTTCCTTACCATTCTGTATTGCACAGTGCCACTTAATAAATCTTTTTGAACCCTCTGCCCCCTTTTCATTATGCCATTTTATTTAGAAATTGATTATGACTTTGTTGTCTATCAGATCGTCTAAACACAGATAAAATACTTTCTATTTAAATGTTTTATTCTCCCCCATTAGATTATAATCTCTATAAGTAAGGTCTCTTTCATTTTAGTCTGTATCTTCAGCATTTAGCAAAGTGTAGCACCCTACTTAAAATAGATGCTTATTAATAACTGAAGAATTGGATGAAAATTCAGTTGATCCAAGAGATGCAGGGGAAAGAATACTGGCTGATTGTGATAAGTCCTCAGTTTTGCTCCTGAATTTACTACTTAAAAGCTTGTGGTTGTGAGTAAGTCACTCATCCAAGAGACTGTTTTCTCACTGCCTTGGCTACCTCATAAATTTATTGTTAGGATCAAATGAGATCATCTGTTTACTTCTACATACCATTTGACAGTTTTACCATTTGACAGTTTTCAAAGTTTTATTAGTGTCCAAGAAGATTATACAAGGTCAAGAGCAAACTGTTGACATGAGGAAGAATTGGTTTGACTTAATGTTAGTAGCAATGGCTAATGAAGTCCCCAAAGTGATTATTATATCATTACATGACAGATTTACTTAACTGTAAGTTTTTTTCTTTTTAAAAATTTTTTTATTAATTTATTTTGATTTATCAACAATCACTTCTCTAAGCTTTTGAGTTTTAAATTTTTCTCCTTCCCCTCCTCCCTCCCCAAGATGGCTCGCAATCTGATATAGGCTATACATATACATTCCTATTAAACATATTTTGACATTAGTGATGTTGTAAGGAAGAATTAGAACCAATAGGAGGAATCATCAGAAAGGAAACGAAGCAGAAGAAAAAAAATAGCAAATAGTATGCTTTGATCTGCATTCAAACTCCATAGTTCTTTCTTTGGATGTGGATAGCATTTTCCATCATGAGACCTTTGGAGATGTCTTAGATCCTTGCATTGCTGAGAAGGGTTAAGTCCATCAGTGTTAGTCATTGCACATCGTGGCTGTTGCTGTGTAATTGTTAGTTATTTGACTGTAACAATAAGCGCTAATACAATGTCTTTCTAGTTTGTTGTTCAAATATGGTATTAGGGTTGGTCCCAACTTAAAAAAAAAAGGAACTTTGATGAAGAATGTTGCCAAGAGTATTCCAGGATAGTGATTGTGATATTTTTTCCTTTTTTTTAATTTTAAAAACTTTTTAGCATTTTATTTTTAAATTTTGAGCATATACTTGGATCACAGTCACCAGAGAGACAAGTATGGAAAAAATCTTACCTTAGTTATCTCATCATGCTCGTATTACTCTTGCTGCTTTGGTGAGGAAATGCTAGGTCCTTTTCCACACAACAGGGCAGTTCTGTAATATGAACAAAGGCAAAGGGTTTTATAGGAAAAGCAGGGACCTTTTTTTTTTAAACTTATAAAAGTATTTATTTTTAGTTTCCAACATTCACTTTTATAAGACTTTGAGTTTTAAATTTTCCCCCCTCCCCCTTCCCAAGACAGCATGCAATCTAATATAGTCTATATATTTAAACATAATATACTTAAACATACTTCCATAAACTTAAACATAGTTCCACATTAGTCATGTTATGACGGAAGAATCAGAACAAAAGGGAAAAGCCACCAGAAAGAAAGAACAAAAAACAACAAAAAAGAGAAAATAGTATGCTTCGATTTGCATTCAGACTCCATAGTTCTTGCTCTGGATGTGGGTAGCATTTTCCATCATGAGTCTTTTGGAATTGTCTTAGATTACTGCATTGCCGAGAAGAGCTAAGTCTATCAAAGTTGGTCATTGCACCATGTGGCTGTTACTGTGTACAATGGTTCACCTGGTTCTGCTCACTTCACCCAGCATCAGTTCATGCAAGTTTTTCCAGGTTTTTCTGAAATGCGATATTTCTTTTTTATTTTATTTTATTTTTTGTGATATTTCTTTCAAGCAGTTTACTTTCAAGAACACTTCTTTAAGGACTATAAAATTTTGAGAATATTCCATGTGGATTCATCCTCTGCTTACTAATTCCTAGAGAAATGAGAACTGCCTGCTTTAGTTATAGTAAAGAAATAGTGCAAAAAAAAAAAAAAAGAAGGGAGGTGCTTCTCTCATTTTAAGGAAGTAGGTGAATTGCATTCTTGAGTTTTTAATTTGGATTGGATATTAACTTCTTTTTCCTTTTGCAGGTGTAATGGATAGGTAACAGAAGAATTTCACTTACTTGTCAAGGAGTCAAAATGACTGAGTGCTTCCTGCCTCCTACCAGCAGCCCTAGCGAGCACCGTAGGGTAGAGCATGGTAGTGGTCTTACTCGAACTCCCAGCTCTGAAGAGATCAGCCCTACTAAGTTTCCTGGATTATACAGGACTAGTGAGCCGTCACCTCCCCATGACAGCCTACATGAGCCTCCGGATATAGTGTCTGATGATGAAAAGGAACATGGAAAGAAAAAAGGAAAATTTAAGAAAAAGGAAAAAAGGAGTAAGTGGAATTTCTCTTTATACTTTACATGCAGTTTTCCAACACCGTCTTATTTAACTTTTTCCAATTTTCATTATATGTTTTAAAAGTTACTCTATACTAGAGCTTAAGCCTTATATTACAAAAAAGTTTCCATCCTTTTTTTTAATCTGAAAAAAATGTTACTATATAGTCAAAATGAAAAGCATAGTATTTCCACAAGGATATTTCAGTATTTACAGTTGAAAAGTTACTAACTGCTCGTCTCTGGGGGGAAAAGGAAAAGAAGGGCAGGTACAGACCCCCTCGGGCTTTCCTGGACCTATGGTCCCAAACTGAGACCTGACTGTTCCTATCTGTCTCCTCCTGGTTCCCCAGCATGGATCTGGGTAGGCCTTAGTGCACAGCTTCTTCCTGGCGACCAGAGGGTGCCTTGGCCCCTCTCCCCAGCGTGCACATATATTCCCTGTCCCCCTGTCTTGCCCTATGCTAGTTCATTTTGATTTTTTTTTAAAATCTACCTATCAAAGTCTGGTCTGTTTGGAGGGATTGTTTTGTTTTGGGTGGTCTTGCTGCACTGGTTCCTGCAGCCCTACCATCTTGGCTTATTTCCACTTAACCTCAGAAAGGTTGTTAGTTTCCTAATCTCTAAAATATGATAAGGTTTGTTCTACCTGCCCTGCAGAATAATAAGTGGGAAGCAGAGGCCTTTAAGATGTTTGTGACTCTTCTGTTCAATTCAGATATTTTTAATAAGTGTCCAGCTGTGCAGTGTGTCCAGTATGTACAAAGGTCAGAGTGAAGCGGCGTGACCTGGAGGAGGCTGAGTTCTGGGGTCATGCAGCCTGCCTGCACACAAGAGTCAGGCAGAGCAGTTTCAAGGAAGAAAATATTAGTAACTTAAATCCAGAAAGGTTAGGTGTGGGCTATGATGCCTGAGCTGTCCTTCGAAGGAAATTAGAGATTCTCAGAAGGGAGCACTTCTGGGCCTAGGAGACTGCTTTTGTGCAAAGGCAGGGGAGGCTAAAGTTGGGTAGATATGTCTGAGAAGGAGTTGAGAGGCCATTTTGACTGTAAAAGAGAGAGAGTGTGTGAGTGTGTGTGCGTGTGTGAGAGAAAGGGAGTAATAATGAAATAAAACTGGGAAGGTAGGTTGAAGCTAGAAGGCTTTAAATTCCAGGTTGAGGATCTTGCATTTTATCTTAAAGGAAATAGAGGACCATTGAAGATTTTTGAGTTGGAGGGAGGGGTGGTAGTGATGTGTTTGGGGTAAATGATGTAATTTTTACAAATTTCATTTACATAGCTTCCTAACTTTTCTTTCTGACTTCATCTTCTGTTTTCTCTAATCCATGCTTAACATAGTTCCTGAGAGAATCTTCCTGAGATAATCTTCCTAGTGCTTGGGTCTGACCATATCACTTCCATATCTGAAAGCCTTCAAAGGTTCCAAACTGCTTGCCAAATAAAGCATGAACTCCTCTGATTCTAGCATTCAAGGCCTCCTTCATATCCTGATCTAACTTTTCAGCTTTGTTACCCTGTTTCCCTTTATGTCCTTTATGTTGCAGGTGTTTAATTTGCTATTATTTGCTCTTCCATACTGTAGCACTTTTCAGAATTTATGTCTGTATCTATTACTTTGTGTGTAACCTGGAAAATCCTTTACCTATATTTCTGCTGGATGAAATTCTCTTTCTTTCAAACTCAAATCAGATGCTGCATCTTCTGTGATTTGATGATGCTTCCTGGTAGTTCTACGTCTCTTTCATCAAGAGGTGATCCCTCTCTTTGAATTTGTCGGTCCGTCCTGACCTCTCCTTTGTATTTCTTACATACTACTTTGTACTGTGTCTTATAAATGTTTTATCTCCTCTATTCAGTATGATTTCCTTGAGAGTAGGGACTGGGTCTTTTTTATGCTTAGAATCTAGCATATGGCCTTGTACTTTGTAGGTACTTAATGATATTGATTGAATTAGGAAAAAAAAATCATTTACACACAGCCAAGTATGTACAGAGATCTCTGGTTAGAAGAAAGAACACTGCTTCGGAGTCAGAAGACTGGGTTTAAATCTTAGCTCTGTGACCTGGCTGGTTCTATGACATTGGTCAGTTAAGTCATTTGATCCCTGTAAGGCCTCAGTTTCCTTATTGGTAGCTGTAACTTTGTGAATAATAATACTTCTACAGCCTGTCTGCTAGGATCCTAGGGTTTTTGTGAGAATTCAGTTAATATAGGTAAACCATGAAGCCAGCCCAGCCCATACTTGTATATGAATCTCCTCCTCTCTGTCTCTGACAAGTAGATGTTCAGGCCTCTACTTGGAGTCTTCCAGTGAACCCATGTTCTTCTGAGGAAGCACATTCCATTTTTGTACAACTTGAGTTTTTTATGAAAATTTTCCTTATATCAGGTGTAGAATCTGCCTCTACAGCTTTTCCCTGTTAATCACTGTCTTATTTAAGGGAGCCATCATGGAAGGGGAGGGCTGGCAGTTAGTTTCCTTTTTAAAATCTTATCTTTCTAGTTTTTGATGTAACACCATTCACACCCCTGCCCTCCCCTCCCCCATCTGAATGGAATGTTGTGAGATAGAGGCATAAGGGCACACTGAACTCAGCCAGAAAACTTGAATTACAGTTATTGGTTAACAAGGGTCTGTTAGTTCATTCCAGCTCTACAAATGTAACATTAATCAGACTTGAAGAGCCCTCAAAAGTTGAGTTTAGAGGAGATTTTATTGTTTTGGGGTTTTTTTTCCCTGTGTTTGTTTTTCTGTTATTAGTTGAGTGATATATCGCTACCCATGCAAGTTTGGTCAAAAATATCATAAGTGGTGGTAGAAGTGGGGAATCTCAAACTTTTTTTTTTAATTTGGCTAAAAGCCAAAGTGTAAATAAAGTGTCAACTATTGTATCTTACGTTTAAATAGCAGTCAAATACAATTTATTGTCTTTAAATATCCTTTGCATAAAGTCAGCAGTATTTGGTTTTTAATATAAATTTAGATGTTTGGGATTTTTAAAAAATTCCTGGCGGCAGGTAGGTGGCGCAGTGGATAGAGCACCAGCCCTGAAGTCAGGAGGACCTGAGTTCAAATCCGGCCTCAGACCAAATACTTGACATGTACTAGCTGTGTGACCTTGGGCAAGTCACTTAACCCCAATTACCTTACCAAAAAAAACAAAAACAAAAAATTCCTGTAACATGTTGAAACTTAACTTTGTTTTTTTATACATTTCTCCACTCTTCTTGGTTCCTTTTCCTGTTTGTGTGCCAGAGATAAATTTAGTTTAGGAAAAATAATAGATTCCAATAAAATAGGTCCATACCTTTTTTGCATCTTAATTCGTTTAATTATTTTTGCTTGCTTTTCATTGCCCATGTATTTTCTTTTTAAAATGCATTTTAGGAGTGTTGCTTTTAAGTGGTTCAATATGCTATTAGAGGGAATGACATGGAAGGAGCCTTTGTTTTGCAGAAAAGCTCAGTGCAGTAACTATATAGAAAAGGTTTCCTTAATGCATATAAATTGTGACGGTTTAAAAAATGTGATTTGCAGAGAGAACTTTTAAGGAACATATCTGTTTGCCTCTAAAATAAACATCAACCTATTTATTGGCAGGCCATGCTAATTGTCTAGCTGCATGTTGCCCTCTCGTGGCTAGAACATGTCACTGCAAACATTTTGTTTTCATGAAAGCAGAAATCAGTTTTCAGTATTGATAGGTTTCAAAAGGGATTATGTTAACACTGAGGACAAAGGCAGAGTGTTTAGTTTCAGTGGCAGACTGTATTCTGTTATCTGTTTTTTATAGCATGGTTATTGACCGTTTCTCAAATGGACTGACAGTTTTAGATATTAAAGATATAACGAATGTCCCCCACTTTTTCTGACAGCTGAAGGCTATGCTGCCTTTCAGGAAGACAGCTCAGGAGATGAGGCAGAAAGTCCTTCCAAAATGAAGAGGTCCAAGGGAATACATGTCTTTAAGAAGCCGAGCTTTTCTAAAAAGAAGGAAAAGGATTTTAAAGTAAAAGAGAAACCCAAAGAAGAAAAACATAAAGAAGAAAAGCACAAGGAAGAAAAACATAAAGAGAAGAAGTCAAAAGACTTGACAGCAGCTGATGTTGTTAAACAGTGGAAGGAAAAGAAGAAAAAGAAAAAGCCAACTCAGGAGCCAGAAATGCCTCAGGTTGATGTTCCAAGTCTCAGACCCATTTTTGGGATACCTGTGGCTGAAGCAGCAGAGAGGACCATGATGTACGATGGCATCCGCCTGCCAGCAGTTTTTCGTGAATGTGTAGATTATGTAGAGAAGTATGGCATGAAATGTGAAGGCATCTACAGAGTTTCAGGTATTGTGTCTCTATAACTAACTAGCTGTGGTTAAAAAAAAAATCTTCATTCATCAAAGGAAGAAACAGGATTAAATTTAGATGATTTGTGGTTTTTGCTCTAGTGTGAAGTTCATTTTCTTGATTTTTCAAATTGGAAAAATTGTATTTGATATTTGGGCACTATATTTCCTGTACCATATTTCTTTCCATTAGTATGATTCACATTTGAGTTATTTATAAATAGGTTTGTATTATGCCAGTTATATATTCCGCTGTGGCCCAGTGGTGTAGAAAATGAGACAAAAAGTAGAGTTTGTGGAGAGTGTCTCCTAATCTGGACCCTTCCATATTCCCACTTTCCTTCTTGCATCTCACCCTCATCCCCCTCCCCCAGCAGTGAGGCACTTGGACGTAGGAGTGGTAGGAGAGCAGGGACAACATCCTGGCAGCAAAACCACCTAGTGGGAGAAAGGAGAAAAGCTATATTTTCTAGAAGCCCCTGAGTTAAAAGACATATCTTGTCATCATCACCGAACAGGAGGAGCGTATTTCCCCCAGGTAAGGGGCATAACATTTTGGTCTTAAAATTTCTAGGCCAAAACATTAAATAGTACTTTCAGGCATGTATAGTACTTACGTGTACAGATGTGGTTTCCATTTGTCTAACAGAAATTTATTGTGTCCTTTATGGAGGACCTCCCATCATCCAAAATGTGTTGCTCTTAAAGAATATGCTATTGTAGCTCAATGTGAATCATGTATGAGGCATGATTGATATAATAAAATCCGTGCCCTCTATAACAAGGCAACTTGTCTGCTTAAATGTTCATATTCAACTTCTTAGCGTATGATCAACTTCAGTTTTCACATTTATGTTAAAAAATGCAGTGCTCTTTTCACACATTTGTTTGACCATTGAGTTGCTAAAATAATGATTTGGGGAGATGGGAAAGCCCGGGGAAAACCAGAAAATAACACGTTTCTGAATTTTGTATGAAAGTTTTGGCACTTGTGTCATAAAATTTTTTGATTACTAGAGATGGGAAAATTGTTTCTTCATTTTCCAGGAAATAAAATTGAGATTTTGAATTTGGATTTGAAATCTTTGAAATAACTCTTTGATAACAATGTCAAAATAGCATTTAAAGAAGTTTGAAAGTTTGGCCTTTGTTTAAGTAAGAATTTGCTTTTTAAAAAATGTGCAAATTATTAGACAGCTGTGTAGCAAGCTGCTTGATTTAGGTGATCTTGACTGGCATATAACTGTCTCTGTACAGACTAAACAGCTTCTCCACTGGGAGTCTGACACTACAGAACTTTTGTAAAGTCCATTCTTTTGTCAGTGGCCTATTTTTGATGATAGGGCTCTCTGGGTATTCTCAGTGGTAGCAATCTCCTTTCTTGTGTATGTATGTAAAATCATTTAAGGTTAGCTGTTCCCCTATAAATTGAAGGCTAAGCTGATTCTTTTATTGATCGAAATAACTTTGTGGCCTATTCTGGAGTAGAGGTGTGTCATGTTTAACATAGCTTATGTGATAACTATGGTTTTTTTTTTTCCTTTTTGGAAACTTTCAGCATAATTAATAAGTAATAGACATTGATTTCTGTGTACTGTGGTATGTTTGGTTTTTGTAGATTCATTTGCAATTCTAATTTAAAACTCATGAAATTTCATTTTATACAGTTGGATTGAACTTGTATGTGATAGCACATCAATGCCTATCCATATTATCTTTCTCTATGGAATTTCCTATGTAAATTTTTTAACAGGAAAAATTTGGGAAAAAATTTAAAGCTCTTATTAAAAAAAAAAAACTCAACAAATTTTTATTAAATGACTATCCATGCAGTGCATGGTGCAATGGGTAGAAATTATGTAGGGCAAAGATTCTGTAAGGACATGAATAAAATAATGTACAGTTATCATCTCCATGCATAGTTTATAAGCACTGCTACAAAGCTATGAATTCAAGTTGGACATTTGGTTAGAAGTAGATAAAAAGGAATGTTTAATTGCAAATTTATTTCCTCCCATAAAAAAATCTCAAACTAGGGCTTGTTTTGTTGCATTAATATTATTGCACTTATTTTATCATTGCTGTAATCATAAATATGATGAAGCTGATTATTTAGGTATTTACTGAATATTAAGCAAATGTCAGTAATTCTAGGAATGAAGTAGTTTTTCAGCATCGTATTTGCACTTATAGTTGTAAATTTTTCACTCATTTTTCATACTTTTGACCTCTAAATTTAGATAAAATTTAAAGCAGGAGTATCTTGCCAAATCTTATATGATAGGTGTTAAAAACATAGCTTTATAAAACCAAGAATTATTTTATATTTTCCCTTGAATAAGATGAACCAAATACAAATATATGTCGTATAGCATCCTGAAAGTCAAAAGACTTATCACATCTCTAAACCAAAAAAAAATCAAAGCATTGTTTAAGTAAAAACACATCTTCCGTCTTCCATTTTCATTTTTGTCCTAGACAAGACAAAGTGTAACACACTCTTTGTTTTAAGAAAATATTTGTTAGGGGCAGCTAGGTGGTGTAGTGGATAGAGCACCAGCCATGAAGTCATGAGGACCTGAGTTCAAATATGGCCTCAGACACTTGATATTTACTAGCTGTGTGACCCTGGGCAAGTCACTTAACCCGATTGCCTAGCCCCCCCATAAAATATTTGTTAAAAAAAATTACCTAAAATGTCTTTAAATTAGTAAGGTGATCTTGTAAATCACAAAAGGATGCATGCCATAAGGCTGATTTTGTTTACAAGCTCCCCTTTCCCATTTGAAATGTTAGCCTTTTTTTCAAATTTTGATTATTTGACTTTCCAAAACTTTTCAGAAATGCATCTCTGTACATCTACACATGCCAAGTTCTGTTATTTATATTGCTTAGTGTGTTTTTTTTTTTAAAGGGGGTGGGGAAAACATTGGACTATAAACATTTTCATTAATGGTCCTCACTCTTAGCAGTGGCATAGGAATGAATGATACATTTAATTAGGGAAGTGAACATTTACAGCCTGGAGCATGATACCTATTTCTTTTATTTTTACTAGTATTATTACCTATTTGACTGGTTTGGGTTTTAAATCTTACTTTGAGGGGCAGCTAGGTGGCACAGTGGATAGAGCACTGGCCCTGAAGTCAGGAGGACCTGAGTTCAGATCCGGCCTCAGACCAAACACTTGACGTGGGCAAGTCACTTAATAACCCCGATTGCCTCACTTAAAAAATAAATAAATAAAAATCGTACTTTGAGTGAAGTCCCTTCCATCTCTTTAAGAAGAACCTGAGTAGTTAGCCCCATAAATATTACTATATCTTGGCTTAGAATCTTTAGGTATTGGTGAAGACTCTAGTATTTATAACTAAATAGTAAGGCTTATTAATTGTTAGATTCTGATTGAATATGGGCATGTAAGGCAAGCTTTAGTATTTTATTTGAAGGTAAGTCATCAAGTTGGTGATCTTTTATGCAAGTAAACAATTTAGCAGCAGATAGTTTGTTACTGGTCTTGTTGGTTGGAGTTGGTTTAACCTGGCAGGAATGGGAAGAGTTGTGGAATGAAGAAGAAAGCTTACAAATCGGTTTGTTTTAGTCAACTTAAGTGTGTTTGATTACTTTTTTTTTTTTTTTGGTGTTCTCTTTTTAAAATCCATGTATTTTAAGGAATAAAATCAAAGGTGGATGAGCTAAAAGCAGCCTATGACCGAGAAGAATCTCCAAACTTGGAAGAGTACGAACCTAATACAGTAGCCAGTTTGCTGAAGCAGTATTTGCGAGACCTTCCTGAAAACTTGCTTACCAAAGAGCTTTTGCCCAGATTTGAAGAGGCTTGTGGGAGGAACACAGAGGGTGAGAAAGTGCAGGAATTCCAGCGCTTGCTGAAAGAGTTGCCAGAGTGTAACTATCTTCTGATTTCCTGGCTGATTGTGCACATGGACCATGTTATATCAAAGGAATTGGAAACGAAAATGAACATACAGAATATTTCTATAGTGCTCAGCCCTACCGTTCAGGTACTTGATCTTTTGTAAAGAAAACTTGTGTGGATCGTATGAAATGTCAGAGGGCTTAGGCCTAAACCTTCTGTTAGTGCACCTCATAATAAGCAATTAAGAGTAAAATGAGTATTGTATTACATATATAAGTGTCATACTAGGTTCAGGTCACGGAGGGACCTGTGCGCATCATCGAGGTGGCCACATTTAGCCTTCAGTATAGTTATGTGATTTGAACATTGCAGAAACTTGGGTATGAAAATATAAACTATATCACAATGACAGTGACCTATTATTAAGAGGGAGGAGCCCATAGCACATATTTTAAAGTTTTTAATTATCTCATCAAACATTGCCTAATTATATCGTATAAATAAAACACTTAAAATACTGTTCCCAGGGCTGTTTTGTTTGTGCAAGAAGGAAGTCAAATGACCTTGCTGGAAAATTGGCTTAGTCATGCTTTGACTTTAGCATTTCTTTGTATAACAATGGATGCTAGAAAAGCATTTTATCATTTTGTAATTGGAGCAAAGATAAGCTTCTGTGAGAGAATTGGGTGTTAATTGAGGGGTTTTTGTAACAGCAGTAATTGGTCTTCATTCTTTTGTATGATAAAGATACAAAATCTTGCCAGGACTTGTGCTATCATGTTTTTCACCTCATTCAGTTTTGGGTAGTTTATTACCCTGGCTAAATTGAAATGATCAATATTTATATTCTTTGCATTTTTATATAATGTATTGATATGCTCAGGTTACTCTAATCTAGAATTATTGTTAAGAAGTGCAACCAAGTTGGAAATCAAGAGTTTCTTTTTGCTTTTGCCAAATATCTTTTGTATTGACATTTTGTCATGCTGTATTGGAAGCAAAATGTAGACCTTTACTTTTCGTATTTTCTGTCTGTTAATAATTAGGCACAATATCAGAATCTGTAACTTGTTACCATGATACTCAACAGCATTATATTAGGACTATTACATTAGTTAATATTATTATTACATTATTACTATTATATTAGGATTATTACAGTTGTATGGATCCTATTTAAAATAAGTTCTAGGAAAAGAATAAGAGCTTATTTGAAAAGTATTTTTAGCAAAATTAATGTTAATGTCTTACCAGAAAATTACCAAAAGAGAAATTCCAAAAGGAAAAAGTTGATAGGGAACCATTTGCAATACTTCTTGAACAAACTTTAATGGTATGTATGCATTTATATTTAAAGATGAGCACTTATAATTATGAGCTCTCCAGTATGGTGATAGTTCTCTTAGCCCTCTCTCTAGTTCCAGTTTTGTTCATTGAAACACAGCATCCCCCATTACGTTCTTGAAAATGTTAACAGGAGATTTTTATTATGATGGGCTTATAGTAATAGCAGTGTATAAGTAGAAATGAGTCATTGACTTCTACTTTTTATTTTTGACTATCATTTGCAGTGTTGTAGGTAAAGATGACTTATTTTTTTCTGTATTAGTAATTAATAGCTGTCCACTGACATTCAAATGAAGTTTGTCTAACCCTTAAATAGTGAGTAAAATAAATTACCCTGTAAAGGGGATTTTTCATTCAGGTGTGGGTTGAATTAGGTCTCTGAGAAACCTGCTCTAAGATTGTCTTTTCAGCAATACTAAGGAAAGTTGCAATTATAAAAATTGTTTGGAAATTTTTTTCTCTTTTTAGATAAGTAACCGTGTCCTGTATGTGTTTTTTACACATGTGCAAGAGCTCTTTGGAAATGTAATCCTAAAACAGGTGACTAAACCACTTCGATGGTCTAACATGGCCACTATGCCAACACTGCCAGAAACACAGGAAAGCATCAAGGAGGAAATCAGAAGACAGGTTTGCACCATATATATAATGTATTACATACATGAAATTTTTTTAGCCCAGTGAATTAACTAACATTTGGCCTCTTAGATCAAACCTTTGATGTGAGTATTTCAGTGCTTCACTGCCCTATAGGAGGTAAAGAAAGAAGTTTATAATTTGTTGATATATCCAGCACTAGACACAAGAATGTTACATGCCTTCATTAAATTGTATTTCTGGCACATGATTAGTACTGTTTTGTATGTGTTCTTTTGACTGATGTGGTTTTTCTCATTTTTCAGTTCGAGTGTTTTGTATTCATTGACTTAGAGTTAGTATAGTTAAATAAAAAAATTAAACTGTAACCTAACACAACAGCAAAAATCATCCCTTGGCATTTGAAAATTGGCAGACAGTAACACATAAGGGGTTGTACAGTCTTTGAGCCTTCGTTATGACACACAGGACTCACCTTAGCACAAATAAATATCTTTGTGTCATGGAAAGTGGAATTTTCTCACTTTAAAGTAATACTAAAAATTTTTCAACATTGTGCATCTTTACATGTTGTAGTTTAGGCAAATACTTTGCCCATTGCTATTCCCAGCTGTGACCTTGTGCCATTTAGAAGTTTTACTGTAATGTAGATAATGAAACATAAGTTTACAGTTACAAATTACAGACTGAAGAATAATTAATTGTTACTAGAAAATTTGATTTAGAACTTAACGGTTTGGTGTTGTAAGCAATTGAGGATCAATTAAAGACAGATATTTCAGGTAACACCACCACCAACCCACCCCCCCCCCCCCCCCCCCCCCCCCCCCCCCCCCCC
>NW_020954590.1:38826166-39155930 GCF_900497805.2 Vombatus ursinus | reverse complement strand
CCCCCCCCCCCCCCCCCCCCCCCCCCCCCCCCCCCCCCCCCCCGGCAATCAGGAAGAATCCTTGCAATAAATATTTCCTGAAATTTTTTCAATGGGATGAGTATTTTATTGTTTTGTTATTAGGGCAGCAGATTTTGAAATTATAGGCTTGTGTCTCCTACCCACTTGCCTCATCAGTTGAACAGTGCTCAGGGAATGAAAGCAAAATGGGAGTGGAAGCAAAATAATAACAAGTCCTAAGCAAAACAAATAGAAATTAATTTTCATTTAACATTTTCAGTATAGCATTGCCTTGCCCATCAGGGCAGATAATTAAGCTGACTGCATTATTTAGAAGTGGAACAGTGTTTTTTTAAATTATTTTTAATTTATGGAACAAAACAAGCATTTCCATAACATAGTACAAAAAAAAAGATGATTGTACATGAAACTGCAAATCTACTAGTGCGTAATATTTTTAAGGTTGGAAAAGACACGGCATTTATTTCAGTGGTAAGCAGTTGCAAATGATGTGTCTGTGGTATTTTTTAGGAGTTTCTTTTGAACTGTCTACACCGAGATTTACAGGCAGGAATAAAAGATTTATCCAAGGAAGAAAGGTTATGGGAGGTACAAAGAATTTTAACAGCCCTCAAAAGGAAACTGAGAGAAGCAAAAAGACAAGTAAGTAATTATATTATTCCACCAGCCATGTTTATAATTTATTACCCACAGTATGTATATGGCTAGAAGTCTTTTGTACTCTAGCTAAGTTTCTTTTAAATTAAGTTGTATTTCTTGAAATTCATTCACTTGGTTTAGTAAATATTCCAAAGTTACATTTATTGATATTGAAATTTAAAACTAATTATTCATTTTTCTAAGCTTAAGCTTTTTTTCTAAATGCTTTTTTCAAACTTGACTAATTTTTAAAGGACCAAGTTGAGTATGTTGTGTTGTTACTTAGTCTATAACATCTGTAAACAGAGTTCTGTGAAGTCTTAGAAGTAGGTCAGATGGGGCCACTGATTAAGGGGTTGCTGAAGTCTCATGAACTTTGGAGTGATGAATTGGGGCTTTAGGATCTGAGAAAAACAGATGAGACAGCAAGTGGGAGACTGAGATAGTGAAAAGCAGAGGGGATCTCAGTTTTTTTTTTTTTATTAAATGAGTGTTGGTATCCAACCAGCTTCTAGTAACTAGGAACCAGGTAATCAGATTGGCTTTAAATGAAAGTGTAGTTCTTGCATTTGCACACCTGGTGAAACCTGAAACCTGTTAGCTCTCCTGGATCTTCCTTGTAGGCCTAGTTTCCAAGGAGTCTCAGAGCTGAGCACAGTTTGTAGGTTAGCTTTGTGTAGTATTTAAAAAAAAAAAAAACCAAAAAAACAAAAAACCAAAACTCTTCAGGTGCACCTTTGTGTCCATAGAGCAGTTAGGGATTTGTGTTTGGGTAAGGGATCAGTTGTTCTATTTTTCATTTTCTTTCAGAAGGGAAACTACTTTGTTAGTAGTTCCCTCTCCCCCCTTCCTGCCTCCCCGCCTCAGCAGAAGCCCTTTGAGAAGGTCAAAAAGTGCAGTCCTTTTAGAATCTTGGTTGCTTTATATTTTCTTTCCTTATTCTCACCAACAAATCCTCATTTTCTTATACTTTTTGCTTCCCTTTGTCCCCTTTTTTGTTCCCTTTTTTTTCCCCTTTAAACATGAGATTGGAACAAACCAAGCCAATCCACAGGTAGATTTTAAACTATGAGTCTTATGGAACTCATGCTTATTGTCGCCAACTCTAGGCCGCTGGTCCCTGGATACAAAGAGGTGACAGAATAGATTTGATTTTCCTACATTCCTTTCAAGGAACATAAATCTGAACACATTTCCTTATTGGTTTATGTAAACTGGAGATGACTGGGTCAACATAGAAAAGGTTAAATTGACTCTTCCCAATTATTCTGTTATTTTTCTGGACCATCTGAGGGGTAAGTAGGAAGGTCATGCATGCTGTCTGGGTTCTGTGATATATATCTCAGGCATTAGGATTCAGTGTTGAAGTATAGTAGTCTTTCACTCAGAATGTAAGGATCTCTTTGGCTTTGTGGTCTCAGTACCAAAGGTAAAAGAAGTAAACATTCATTTTATAGAGTGCCCTATCTCCTCATAATACTTTTTTGGGTATAAGGAAATGGTGTATGTCATAAAAAATGGACAGATGATTACCTTGACTGCTGTTATTTTTAAATTCTAGAAAAGGAAACAGAAAGGTAATCTTCCAGAAGAAATGTTTTAGAAAAGTGTGAATGAGTATTTTGTAGCTCTCTGAAAGCTGCTGTGTGTGTGAAATAGTAGTCCTTTACCTGTCGGTTTGTAATCCATTACCTGTCTGGTTTGACAGGAGTGTGAAACCAAGATTGCTCAAGAGATTGCCAGTCTTTCAAAAGAGGATGTTTCCAAAGAAGAAATGAATGAAAATGAAGAAGTTATAAATATTCTACTTGCCCAGGTACTATATTTTAGTCTCTAATATTTTTGTAGCTAATTTTCCTTTTTCTGTGTCTCAAGAAAATTCAGTTATATATACTTCATTGAAGAGAATGGAGTGATTTAGATTAATAATAGAGAATAGGTTTTTAAGGAATCTTTTTTTTTTTTTTAAATAAAGTGAATTGAACAAAGCAGTGGTTTTCAAAGTGTGACCTATAAAGGTTATCCTCCGTGGTAGACCATGGTCTGATACAACCAAAATTATCATAAAATAAGATATTTTTATAGATGTGGATCAATAAAACATCAGTATGGATATTTCATAAGAATGAGGGCTAGGGCCCTTCTTCCCATTGCAGTGAAGTTTTAGTGTGGTCTTATAGAGTTGATCAGGCTATCTTGTCTGCACTTGGGTCCCACTGAAGTGCTCCTTCACTGGAAAAAGATGTAAACACTATGGGTTTGCTTTGTCCAGGTGTATAGGGCAATAACAGAGGAGTGTCTTCCAAGCTCTTGAGATGATATTCTTTATTCCACAGTTATAGTGTGTAGCTTATAAATTTCATAGTTGGGAAGAGAACGGCATTGCTATTTAGCAGAGGGAGTAAGACATGTATATTCCCTTTTGTAATGCATTCATAACTTGTTTTCTAAAAGTTTATAAAAATCTTGAATTATAACTTTCTTTTGGTGGAAATTAGACCAGAGATTACTTCCCAAGATCTCTTGAAGAAATAGGACAATTTCCCCTACATGAGAATTGCAAAGAAAAGAAGTTTACTTGGAACTAATTGATTCAGTTACTGTGTTGACTGGATGTAAAACAGCCACCTTACTTCTCCTGATTACCCTGGTTTTTATTTGGTAGAACCAAACGTGATCCTTTTATAGAGTATATATAAAGCTTCTTGTATCTGTGGAGCATTGAGGCGTAATACTACGTGAAGCACCATCCGTTTTATGTGCTTTTTATAATCTTGGAGTCATAATTTTGCCAATTCACAGTGGAAATTCTTATTTCCTAGAACTTGTAGAAACATAGACCTTAGCACAATATTTGAAAAGAATATGAGATATATAAACATGCTTCCAATGACAGGGTTTCAGCATACAGAAAAAAATTGTATAGGTAATGTAAATCTGCTCAGCGTGAAGCATCATTCAGTGCACTTGAACAAGTATTGAACACTGGCATCAAAACCTTTTTGCCCATCTGGAGTATGCTCAGGGAGATGTTTAAAGGTAACTCCCTCTCTCAGAGGATTTCTTGGTAAAATGTGCCATAAGTCTAAGCAACACACAAAGGTTATATCTTCCCTTCCCAAACTTGTTTTTCAAACCCATGCAATTTATCATATGGGAAAAGCTCAACAGTCACCTTTTTAATTTACTAATTTTTCTGCATAAACTAGATATATGACATTAGACCATAGCGTCCAACATCTGAAAGTATTTTGCTTTTGTTACTAAGCATAATAATAAGCATTATTTGTTAATGTTTTATACTTTGGGCTTGAAACTCATTTTAAATATTTGATTTCTATGTTTCAAAATTTGATTGTGAATTGAAAGTGAGTCTACTCTCCATTCTGAATTTATTATAATCCATATTAATCCATTCTGAAGATTCCTAAGAAGCTAACTAGAAAGGAATGAAGCTCTGATCTGCAGGTTTGTTATAGCCTTACAAAACGTCATCATTAGGATGTGTAAGCTATAAGCAGCAAGCACGTCATTTTAAATCCTTCCTTGTCATCTCTGGAAACCTTCTAGTGTTACCTAGGAAGAAATCATTCCTATTTTCTCCCATTCATACTCTAGGTATTTTATGTTAGTCCTTTCAGATGCTGAGGGGAGGAGAGAATGGAACCACCATATCATGCTGCTACAGTATCTTCATCTAATTTTCATGTCTCTCCAGAGTTTGAAGTGTCTGCTGTCTGCCTGCTTCTTTCTTTTTTCTTTTATACTATGTAAAGAAGCTTTAGCATGGGTAGATGGGTGCCTCTGTTCTGTAGGTATAGCCAGATTTTAAAATAGCTATATAGTTAAAACACGCTTTGGAAATTTTCTGAAAATAGGTTCTGACTTTTTTTTCCACTTTTTTTTTTTAAAGGCAGTTGGGGTTAAGTGACTTGCCCAGGGTCACACAGCTAGTAAGTGTTGAGTGTCTAGTCTGAGGCTGGATTTGAACTCGGGTCCTCCTGACTCCAAGGCTGGTGCTCTATCTGCTGCACCAGCTAGCTGCCCCGCTTCTGACATTTTTGAGGAATAATATAAGAGTAGGAATTCAGATTAGAAAACTTTTTTCTTATTGAAATTATTTTGAAACTCAAGACCCTGAGTATAAGCTTGTGCCTCAGCTTCTACCATAAAACCTTAGTGGTTTTATGTAGCTAAGGTCACTTGGAACCCAAGATGGAATTTGAGAGGGAGGTTTAAAGATGCTGACTCATGGGGATCTAGTAGTGAAAAAGGATTAAAAAGGAACAGAGCTAGCCCCTTCAGTTTTGGATCTGTTTCTGTGTATTGGTTGCCTTGAAGTCCTTGGAAATTTAGGACATTGGATTCTCCTAAGAATGTAGGATTTTATAGAGTCTTCTGTGAAAAATTCAAGACCTGCTCAGATAATTTTCCTTGGTTATTTTAGGAAAATGAGATTCTGACTGAACAAGAAGAGCTTCTAGTTATGGAACAGTTCCTTCGGAGACAGATTGCTTCAGAAAAAGAAGAGATAGAACGTCTCAGAGCAGAAATTGCTGAAATTCAAAGGTAAGGGAAAAGCCTGGAGAATCTTTGATAATACACCCTTCCTCCTCCTAAAGCCTACCATAATTTCTGACCACTATCTGTAACTTGGGGACTTTTATTATGCCTCAGCTCTTTCCTTCCCCACTTAAAAAAAACCCACAAAAAATCCCCAAGAGTTTTCATATTAAAGCCATATTTAGCTTTCCATTTGCCTAAAATAGAACCACGTTTGTTAATGGTGTTAGAATTAAATATGTGTGCAGAAACCTGATAAATACTGGCAGTACCATTTTCTTTATAATGGTATATGAAGCTTTTGGTCACCTTTACCATTCTAGTCGACAGCAGCACGGTCGGAGTGAAACAGAGGAATATTCCTCTGAGAGTGAGAGTGAGAGTGAGGATGAAGAGGAGCTGCAGGTCATTCTCGAAGACTTACAGAGACAGAATGAAGAGCTGGAGGTAAGAAATTGTTTCTGAAAAAAGTCACTGTTGGTACTAGTTTTGGAAGTGGAATGTTATAAACTACATGCTTACTTGAGGAAGTTCTTTTTCTTCACTGTCTGAAGGGCACCAGTTCTTAGTTATGGGATGTTAATGAAGAGTCTCTGTAGCCACATTCTTCAGCGGTTGATAAGCCACTTCCAAAATACCGGGCGTTTTCTTCTTGGACAAGTGAATGTTTCCATTGACATGGCTAGCTGCATTCTTTTTTCCTCAAGCCATGTCTCTATTCCTGCATACTATTTAGGCTGGCTAAAATGAGCCTTGGGGTAAAAATATTTGCATAAAGGAAAGACCCAATTTCTTCATCCAAACTCAAGGAAGGGAGAACCTTTCAAAGACAGTTAACAGAACTGTTCTGCCCGTGGATAATGACAACATTGGACCTTAGTTTCCTCATCTAAAAGGTGAAGGGGTTTGACTGGGAAATCTGGGATTTTATGAGAGCAGTAAGTACATCTGCAAAAGCCCTGGGGGTTTTAGTGGACTGCAAGTTCAGTATGAGTCACTAGTGTTTGATGAGAGAGCCAAACCAACGAATACCATTTCAAGCCCAGAGTATTAGAGATGATACACTTTTTGTGCTCTGCCCTAGTTGGACCACATTTGGAATATTCTGTTCAGTTCTGGGTTAATTTTTGGAAGGATGTTGATCAAGCTGGAGAGTGAACAGGATGTTAAAGGACTTGAGATCATGAAGTAAGACTGGTTGAAGGAACTGTGGCTATTAGACTGGAGAAGAGAGCAACTGTCTTCCCCATCCTCCCTAAATTAAAGAATGTTCTGTGGAAGAGGGATTAGACTTATCCTTTTCTCCATGTGCAGAACTCATAGCATTGGGTAAAAGTTACAGAGATGCATATTTAGACTTTTTTTTTCTTTTAAGGAAAAATTTGTAATGATTAGAAAGGGATAGGGATAAGGGACTGGACCAATGATTTCTCTGCAGTTTGTAATCTTGGAGAGTGTCCTAGAGCACTGACTTAGTGACTTGCCTAGGGTCACGCAGCCAGTCAATCAGAGGCTAGACTTGAACTTAGGTTTTCTTGGCCCCAAAGCTGGCTCTATCCACTGCACCAGCGATTCAGAAGTACATAGTTGTGGTTCCCCTTCACTATGCATGTTTCTCTGAAGGCTGGGTGTCCATTTGTTGGGGATCACCTGCCTTGCCAGTTGCCTGCCGGGCAGCTCCAACTGGATGGCCTATAGGCCAAACTCAGTGTATCTAAAAAGACTTGTCTTCCCTCTTTCCCTCCCAATCCCTAACCCATTCCTTTTCCTAACATCTTGATTTCTATCAAGGGTACCACTATTCTTCCATTCAGGTTCCCAATCTCTAAATTAGCTTTAATTCATTTTCATTTAACCCTCAGATCCAGTCGGTTACCTGCCTCTTGCCACCACATCCTATCTCACATCCTCTCCTTTTCTCTCTACTCATATGGCTGCAACTCTGATTCAGGACAGCCCCTCTTGCCCTTTCTCGTGCACTCTACACATCTGCCTATCTTCAGGAAACTTCATTGGTTCCTTATTACAAACTTCTCTGTTGTGCAGTTAATACACTCTTTAGCTCCAGCCTATCTTAGAAGTATGTAGTATTTTATTTCCTCTTCATCAGTGTAAGTTCTGCCAAGACTAGACTATTTGCTGTTCCTTATATGTGAACTTTCTATGTCCTGACTGCTTTTTAGTCTTTCTCCCATACCTGGAATGCTTTCCCTTTTACCTTTACCTCCAGGAGTCTTTAACTCTATTCAAGGCTCTGCTCAAGTGCCACCATCTAAAGGAGAACTGGATTGATCCTTCAAGATGTTAGTGAAGCCGCTGTCTGACCCCCTCTCCCCCCAATATTATTTTGTATCTACTGTCTATATCTTGTCTTTGTTCTAGTAGAATGTGAAAATAGGAATTTTTGTTCTTGTATATACAATGCCTATTGGAATGCCTGAAAGAGAGTAGGAATCCTCATAGATTCCTGTTGAATTTGGGATGTTGTAGAAGGAATTCTTAATCAGGTTGGACTAGCTGCCCTGGGAGGTTTCTTCCAACTCTGAGATTCTTTAACCTCTAAAAGTTCCTTCTGATTCCCAATCTAGGATGATACATAGGCAGTGGTGGAACCAAGGACAGTGTATTGTGACATATAATGGCTCCTACACACTTGCCATTCCGTAGCCACTCTTACTATAGTTCTCAGACTTCTGGAAAGAGAGGGAAGGGCTTTTTTGGAGAGACTGAATTGCCTACTAAATATCCTGTTGTCTTATACTTGGTTGAGGTTGAGAATAAAAGGGAACATGGAAATCTTGATGGAGATTGAAGAGTCTGTAGGATTATAGGCATGGAGCTGGAAGGTAGGCCCTGAAAAGTGAAGCGATTGGTCCTGGGTGACAAAAGTGGCAGAGCTGGGATTAGAACCAAGATCCTCCTGCTCCAAATACAGCACTAGCCCTCTGCATTAGCCTGTGCTGCCTTATGTGACCACAGAGAGGCCATGCTTGCTTACTCCCTTCTCACTTTGGGGTCCTCATACCATTTTATCATGACAGCATTCTTCTTCCTTTCAGAAAGTGAAAAATGGCACTGTTACAAGATTGACTAGTATGGGGTGATGTGTGTCTCCCCATACTAGTTGGTTGGACAGTTTTCTTATTACCTCAAAGAACATATCTTTCAACTCCAGGAAAGAATTTTTAAACCATATCACGATTCTGTCTCCCCAGGGAAGATTTAGTAATAACAATGATAGCTACCTAGCATTTATATAATGCCTTACTGTGTCCACAAGCACTTTACATGTATGATTTCATTTGATCCTCAACAACTCTGTGAGGGAGGTGCTGGCATTATTCTTATTTTACAGCAGCTGGAGCAGAGGGAGGTTAAAAGAAGGGCCCAGAGTCTCATAGCTAGGAAATATCTAAGGCAAGAAAGAGCTCTATTAGGTCTTCAAGCTGCCCTCAGGGTCACAGCCAGACAGCAGCTAGAGGAGACATTTACACTTTGTTATACCATATAAGACCCCTTCCCCCTTGTTTACTTACCTAACTCAGACCTGACAGGGAGTACTGCTGCAGAAGTGGATTTTGAACAGGGCTGAGGAGCTGGTGGCTTTTCAGATTCTTTTGCATCAAGAATTTCATAGGCTCTGACAAGCCATTTTTGTAGGTGCAAAAATGTATTCTAAAACCTAAATACATCTAGATGATGGGTGGGATTGGGAGGTGAGATACTCCTGCATTCAGTATGAATGACTGAGAGTTGATGGTACTTGTCAGTTGTACCTTCAGATGTAATACAGGGCAGTCATAAAAAATGGTTTTGAATCCAAACTCATGTCTTTCCCTGTTGTCTCTGAACCTTTCTCACCAGGTTGTTAAGGTAAGGTGAGATTCCTTCTACACTTTCCATGACTAAGGACTATGTTCTGTGATCAGTCAAGAAATGCTGAGTGGGAGGGGCTATAATTAAACACTGGCCTATTTCTTTAAATGATTGTAAGCATGTAGCCACCAGAGGAAGCAGTATTTTTTTCTTTCCCTAGTTGAGCTTACTGCAACAAAGAGACCACTGTGTTGAATTTCTTTGCCATTGAGTAACAGTTTTTGTTTTTTTTTTGGTCTTCATTGCTTAATTGACACTGTTCCTTCTGTTATTGGTAAAGATAAAGAACAATCATTTGAACCAAGCAATTCACGAAGAGCGAGAGGCCATCATTGAACTTCGAGTGCAGCTTCGGCTGCTACAGATGCAGCGAGCAAAATCTGAGCAGCAGCTGCAGGAAAATGAAGAGCCAGAAAAGCGTGGGGGTGGACCTCAGCAGCAAAGAGACAGTGTCCCTGAAACAAAAGCAGCAAAAGAGCAGCAGCCAAAGGCGGTCAAAGAGCAAGCGAAGCCATCACCAAGCAAAGACCGGAAGGAAACACCGATATGATCAGCCTGTAAGGCATCAATGAAATCTATTAGACTTAACAAGGACTGTGCAATTTACTGTAATACTGAGAATAAAAGTGCACACATCTCTTCTGGTGTACATTATGTAAAGAAGTCTTTTAATCCTGGGGATGCTTGTCTGTTTCATATGTATGAATTCTACCCATCAGGCTCAGGTTACATGAGTGAGTGTACAAAGCAGTGAAAGCATTTTCAGACTTGAAGGGGACAGATGTGTTTTCCAGATAGAATTAGCTTATTTGAAGATTAATTTGCTTCAGTTCACATAAAATGAACCTCAAAACTTTTAAGTAATTCTTAAGAATAGTTTGATTTTTAAAACCAAAAATGTATTTTTGTTTTCACTACAGCAGAATTGGAGGCTCGATCTCTCTTTTCAGGGGAAAACAAATCGGACATGAATTACTGTATCTGCCTTGTGAATTGATCTGTTGTTTCACCCATCATTTCTGCTTAGTCACTTTTGCTTGTGCCTTTTATACCTTTTTGGTGCATAATGGGGGAGCCATCTGAACCTTTCATGATGGACAAGAATGGCTTGGGCTATACTTTTATATATCCTTATAAATTCTAACTTTGCAATTCTAGACTACACTAAAATAAATTTACACCACTCCAGGACTGCAGGGTTCAGTCCCAGTAAGACAGATGTGATCTGCCCTTGATGCTCTCTTGTATCAGAACTGTTTGGCAGCACGAGCCACAAAGAACAGAAAGTGAGGATAGGCCCACTTGTTGCTAATTTTGGCCACACCATTAATCAATCAGCAAATTGCTTCATATTCTTCGTGGCTTTCCCACGAAGTTGGTTGGAGGCATTAGCCTTCTCCAAATTCCTTTCCACACAGAAGTGGGTAAATCTTTAATGTGACTGATCTTTTACTAAATACGGGTGGATTTCTATTGCTTGCTTAGGCTAGAATGTAATGTCTCTTTGCCTGGTTAAGCCATATACTCTCTTGAACAAAATCTTAAATTCTGTCTTTCAAGTGAGCCTGATTTATAGCCTCCCATTTGATAGGATTCAGCAATAGAAAACCATTACTTTTTAATAGTTGCTAAGCTGTTCTTTTCCTTTATTAATTGAGATTTATACCTAAAAGCAATGATCCTTCCCTAACACCTGTCATCTTAGGCCATTTTCTGTTTAAGACAGTTATTCTTTTCTGTTAGAGACTAAATGACGTCCATGAAATTTGTCAAATATTCGACATATGACAATGAAAATGAACCCCAAGAACATTGGTAATCTTTATTCCCTAGAACTTTGAGTATTTATTTTCAGCACCTCTTGGATGTGGTTGTATCCTCTACCTATTGCACTGTTGTGAATTGTTGGCCATTATTTGATTTTGTACAAAAAAACAAAGCTTTGATATGTTATAGAAAACAACATACTATTTTTTTAAAATCTGGAGAGAAGATATTATGGTGACTAAAATATGGTCAGGTGATGAACGTAAATGTATAAAGCCTTCTTAGTGTTCTGTTACATTCATTTTCTATTTGCTGGCAAAAATATTTAAGGTTACTTTTTTGTTTGTGTAAACACTAATTTCTATCCAGCTGTTATGATTTTTTAATCATTGTTTCCATTCTCTTAATATTGGCTAACTTTTATTTTGTGCCAGGACCATTAAGCATCAAGCAAATAAATTCAAGCAGCCATTTGGGATAAAAGTTTCCAATTTCTTAAATGTTCATTTCTTTGGGATGATTTTAAATGTAGCTTGTGGAAAGCAAAAGGATGGATTGTGGGATTACCTAAGATTTTCGGGGGGGGGGGGTTTGGTGAGGTTGGGGAAAGGACTGGACCTGTGATCTGACTGGTATAGGGAACTCTCCTTATGACACACCCTCTACCACCAACCCCTTTCATCCCCCTCCCAAGCAGATAGGCATTTATTGTACAATTTATGCATTAGAGAATTATCTGGAGCACTGAAACATTAGGTGACTTTGTCCAGAATCCCCACAGCCTGTGTGTCAGAGGCAGGACTTGAAGGAACTTAAAACCCTTTTTTTTTTTAAAGGCAATTGGGGTTAAGTGACTTGCCCAGGGTCACACAGCTAGTAAGTGTCAAGTGTTTGGTCTGAGGTCAGATTTGAACTTGGGTTCTCCTGCCTTCAGGGCCGGTGCTATATCCACTGTGCCACCTAGCTGCTCCCTAAAACCCATTTTCTAGAACCGTGCCATTCATATGTAAAGATGTCTCCACGATCCATCTGTATTTAACTGTATTGTTTTTAGTCATGATAATGATTTTGTGTTGTCTCTTTGTGACCCAGGGCTTAGGTTTGCACAAGCCAAATGGTTGGGGTTAGGTATACAGATATGGCCATGAAACATATTATCTGTGAAACTTAGCAGGCTTATGTGAGGAATATACCATGACCTTCTTAGGAAGTAACCAAGTGAGCTAACTAACCAAGGTTGCTATTTTTTTAGTAACAAAAATTGGCAGCTAATCAATTTTTTTGTAAAATGTTACTATGCTCTTACCTGGTTCTGCTTCTGAAAGTGAAGTATCTATTCACCAGCTTGTCAGTAGAACCAACCTATAGGCATTTAAGCTTATGCATTGAATTAACACTTGCTCCTAGCTGTTACTTACCAAAATAATTACCAAAAGCAAATACTGGCTTTGAATAAAAGTTTAGGTTTGACTTCTTTGAACATTATGTAACCCTAAAAAAAACTTAAGATTTTTACAAATTAAAGCTTAGGAAAAAATATTGTTATTGCTTGTATCTTGATTTAATAATATAGAAAATAAAATACATAAAAATGCAAAGGAAACCAATGATAACATTTCCTCATTCAGGTTCATGGACCCTCTGAACTCTCCAGGGATCCCAGGTTAAGAACCGCTGATCTACAGTTACAGATGACCTTTGAAAAATCTAAAGGAGGGAAATTTTCTGGCCTGATTTAATTTTATAAATCAACCCCCAGATCTATACATCATTTTTTCCTAAAAGCCTTCTACAACCAACAAAAAAAAGTGGGGTATAAATGTGTTGTGTAAGCTAGTACCTCTGAAGGGGTTGTGCCCTAGTAAGGACTTTGGCAGGATCTGAAATCAAACCTCAGGACTGAAACTAGACCAGATCAGAGTTGGAAACCTTCATTAAACATGAAGGATACAAATAACTAGTTTTTCTTCCTCCCTGCTAAGATAGTCATCTTTAAAACAACTGTAATGTTACATAGTTCTCGAGAAGCAAATAAGTGAGGAAATACATAGAACTGACTGACTGAAAATACTTCTCTTGGGAGTTTTGGATGATTTTGTTTCCTTTCAGTTTTGTCCAGCAGGTAGTAATGAGAAAGCTGTTTCTGGCTTTTGTTACACACTCAGAACAAATGGAGAGTTTGGTTCCTTGTTCTGTTTGAACCAAAAAAGGACAATTGAGGATTTTTCTTCCCCTGGGAAATGAGTCTTAGTTTTGATCCTTTGTACCTTCCAACTCTCACTAAGGCTCAGCAAATGCCTGAGTCTTCTGACAGGTGAGAAAAAAGCTGTGTGGGGTCAGTGATTCTAATCAGGATTTGTGAAGAATTCATCAAGTACTTAGTTCTAATGTAATTCTTTTACCTAAGTGATGGTGTAGAGATTATTTTACTTTGTCCTTAAAAAAGTTGATTTACTAGTTGAAAATGCAATCGATGATAATACACCATGTAGAATGTAGTGTTCTTCAGACCCATCCTCAAGTGTCACATGCCCCAGTTGATTTTTGAATAGGGGGTGATAACTTGCAGTAATTAATATTTCTGCTGAATGTTCTCTCTTGTGATTTCATTCAGTAAATAAGCACCTAGAGTGTGTGCACAGGTCTACGCTACAAAGTAATAACCAAGTCTTCCATTCTTAAGAACCTTTCGAGTCTTAGCAGGGGATGGATACATGCACCCATGTTAAGTAAATACAATGTAATTTGAGGAGGCAGATAGTGTAACACTAACAACTAAAGGGCATCAAGAAAGCACATAGACCTAGCATCTGAGCTGAGTCTTGGAGGAAATGTGATCCAGGTATGGGGACCACCAAGGTGAGATGGGACAAGACAGTTTAGCTGGAATGTAGTGAGTAAAGAGGAATAGGAAATTAGTGAAATGTGAAAGGAAAGCCTATTAAGAGTAAGCCAATGATGATTTTTAAAGAAGGGAATGATGTGATTTGATCTGTTTTAGGATTACTAAGCTGTTGCAGGTTTCCTTTGTCTTTAGCATCCATATGTACAGACCCATGTAGGGGCAGCAAGAGAGCAAAGCCAGCAACTATCCTATTGAACACTGCTCTCTGATTACTAACCTGTACCTTTGTTGATCTTTTTAATTTATAGGAACTGAATTTTTAATATTTGGTTATATTCCTATTTTCCAACTGAGTGATCAAAACACCAAACAAGCAATGAGATATCTAAGGTTGCGTGGTTGTTGATGGATATGGGCAGAAGAGACCAAACAAGGAACCGTGGAAGGATGATAAAGCTACCTTTGATCAGTATCAACACTCCCATGCCCGTGGCTGTGTTTTATAGATGAGGCTCAGAGAAGTCATATCTGGAGCTGAGGGCTTTATCCAGCTTTCGTGGATTTTCTCCCCTTCAACTGGTCCAGTGAAGGATAATCCAAAGGGGAGGGGTTGGAGGAGAGCAGCAGGAAGGCAGCCGAGGCTAGGCTGCCCATAGCTTTAAGTCAGAAGGATTATGGAATCAACATGAAATATGAAGCCCATTTCTTGCTCCTATGGTACAGTTAGTGTGTGGAACCTCCCAAGGACATTTGCAAAGATGGGATACCCAATGTTTTGTCATAGTGTTGTTCAGCTTAATTTGAATTGAGCTAAATTCAGTATTTCTTCCCTTTCCTCTAAACTCCAGTGTTTTCATGCTGAAAAATCGGTGTGCATGGCCCCTCCAGCCCCCAGCTTCCTGTTGTCTAATCAACATTTCCAAATTTTGGAAAAATTGAGCTTAAACTCACTTGGGAGCTTTTAGTACCAATGAGAAGGGGCTTTTAGTCACTCAAAAAGAAATCACAGGGACAGCTAGGTGGATAGAAGTCAGGAGGACCCAAGTTCAAATGTGGCTTCAGACCAAACACTTGACACTTACTAGCTGTGTGACCCTGGGCAAGTCGCTTACCCCCAATCACCAAAAAATTAAAAAAAAAAAAATCACAAATTGGCAATCTGTATGAGGGAGTATTTGTAAATAGAGCTCTGCCCCACCCCTAACTTTTATCTAGTCTTTCAGGGTTTCAATACAAAGGAATCATTTCCTTAGCAATAAAACCTGAAAATAAACACCAACAAGGAAGGCATCCATTCACTCATTGGTGAGTCAAGGTGGGGGAAGAAGGAAGGCTTGGCAAAGCAGGTTTGTTCTGTCCATATTGAAAGCCTGATCTAAGACCCCATTAGTTGGCAAAGCCTCAGCTTCCCATGCCAACCCCACCCTATCATACTCCTTTGGTTGATGCTATTTTCAGTTCATTCTCTACCTTGAGAAAGCTGCCTAGCCTGTGTGGAAAAAAAAAATCACTTCTAGTGCCTGGCTGGACCTCTTTAAGGACAGCAACCTGGGTGAAACATCAGTATCTGCTTAGAACAACCCCATATGGAGTCATGATCCACAGTTTGAGAAGCTCTACGCTAGAGTACAGAAGCCCAATAGCCTTGTTCTTGAGGTTATAGCTGAGGAAGAAACTCATTTTCCTTTCCTTTGGGTCAGCCAGTTACTGATTTTTTTTAAAAATCATTTGTTTTGAGCTGGAATTAAGTTTCCTCCAATTCCCTTTCCCAACTCCTCTCCTACTATATCTTGCTCTTTTGAGAGCATTACCATACATGGAAATGTTCTGCCATGTTTCGGTGCTGAAGTAGCGTCAATTTTTCCTGGACCTGGTCAGTTAAATCCCTGTCATCCCCTCCATTCCCCGAGGGTGCAGCTGTCAAATGCTTTTGCTCTTAGGATCCTGTGTGTGCCAAAAAAGCCTGCTGCCTTAGATACCATACATTCTTGGAACAGCATAGGGCAGAGTTCTGCAAAATGTAAGATCTACCTGAAGTACCCTATGTACTCAAGATACTCCTGATATTACAGCAAAAGCTCTGGAAGTCTTCTGTGATGCATACTCTGCAGGGTCTCTACTCTATAGTGTATAAGAAGGTCCCCTCGCTTTGCCCAGAAACCAGGCAGTTCAGGAAGCTGTTGGGAACACTAATTAGGGAACATTCCAAGACTGGTAAGTTTTTATAAAACAAAGCAGACACAGCTTCTCGTGTTTGTGCAATTGTCCATATGACTTGAACTAGAGAAGTGTTAGCTAAGGTTTTGTGGAGCTGTCAAAATTTTCTAAACTAATTTAAATGATCTTTCTGAGTGACAGCTGAATGAGTGACTTTTTGCAAATCTTAAAAAAAGTAATCTCAATGCTGGTCCCTGGTCATTCAAGAACATAAGATCAATGATTGTCTAAAAGTCCTTCTCAGATTATAGAAAGCATATCAGGAGCAGTAACTAATCACTCTCTCTCAGGTTTATATTGAGATAGGCTAAGTACAAATAAATTTGTTATGCTTTTTTTTTCTTCCTTTTTTCCTCATGAGGAATATGTTTTTATTTTTCTACCTTATCTCTCTTCACCACCCAGCCTCTTGCTGCTGCTGCTGCTGGAAGCCAAAATTTTCTTGCCTAAACTGATCCTGACTGATCAGAGGCTACATTTGGTTCCAAAACCCTTCGCTGTCTTCAGGAGTTCAGCTCAGCTTCTGTTTCCCCATAACATGCCTGAAAAGAGTAGAGCAAGTTATATCTAGACTAGTCTTCAGGGCACATGTGACTGATTGTTAAGGCATTGTCCTTTTACAAACCTTTGATTTCAAGTGTGTTTACTCTCAAACTAAGCCTAAGTTGATGAGATGCATAGGATAGCAGATTTACAGCTGGAAGAGATCTTAAAAGATCTAGTCCAATCCTCTCCATCTCATTTTACAGAAGAAAAAGACAAGGCTGAGAGAAATCAACTTGCCCAAAGTTAGGTATTAAGTAGAAGCCACATTTGAATGCAGCTGTTCTTAATTCCAAATGATTGCTCTTTCCATATATATTGCCTCACATTAAGGCTGCCTATCATTTGAAGTATTTATTGTATTGGTTTAAGTGAAGGTCCTTTAGGATGTATTTAAGATTAAGAAAAATTTGGCACTGCTTGACATTTAGAGATGGTCAACATGTAACAGCTTAGGATTGGAAACATGAGTTTTAAGCTTTTCCTCCTCAATCCTCCCACCTCCTAGTTTCCTTCAAGTATCAGTTCAAATCCCGTCTTGGGCAGTGTAGGAGGCCTTTCTCAATTTCTCCCTTTCCCCTGCTTTGCAACATTTGCATGTTGTCTCCCAACAAGACTGTGAGCACCTTACAGGCAGGCACCATATAATCCATGCTTAGCACCGGACCTGGTACATAGTAGGGGCTTAATAAATGCTTGTTGATTAATGTAGTACTAAGAATAGCGATGTTACCTTGGGGATGTAATTTCTCTCTGCCTTTTTATTAAAAAGGAATTGTTACAGCTTTTTATGACTGTTACTAAGAATTTTGGGGAAAGGGTATCATGCACTGTTTTGCCTTATAAGCAGGAAAATTAACAATACACCAATAAATAAGCTCTTTTCCTAATCAGATGTCACTAATAAATAGATGGGTTGAAAATTCAAAATGAGGGAAGGCAGGTTAGTATGTGGACCCTAGAGTGTATAATTAATTGCTGGGATGTTAGCTGTATGTTGGCTAGCATAGCAGAGTGTGGTGGCATAGATAAATGCTCCTTAAATACTCCTTAAACACAGAAAATGTCTATACTCCCTTCCCTGTGTATATCTCCTAATTGTTTGGAGCTATTCCAAATATTCCAATATTTAGCTATTCCAGCTGTGTGGATCAGTAATTGGGCAGACCCAGAGGACCTGTTATGTCTGTTTCCATCCCACCCTAGCATTTCCTGTAGGACTTGTGGGCTATCAGAGACCAACAGAATCCAGAACCTGGCCCTCCCAATTTGGGTTCTTCAAACTAGGACTAAAAAATCCCTCAAGTAAACAAAGGTACCTGTGAAACATCTGAATTTTCTCTTTAATCTTGTGGACCACCTGAAGTCTGGTATAGAGGGGTTAAGATTCCAGTGATGCCCACTGCTGGGCTGCCAGAAATACTAGAGGACAAAGACTATCTCTTCACATAGATTTTTAGAGGCTTGGAGAAAATACTAAACTACTTAAGGCAAATAAGGTTTTAATTAGTCTAGTTCCCCATATTGTACAGATCATCAATCAAATTTATTTCCAAGTGTCTAAAACCAGCCAAGAGTATGTACATCTTATTAATAAATTTTATTTGGACAAGTGGAGAACAACTTGTGTCACAACAGTTTTAAACAACATGATTAAAGACTGCGGTGCTCCCCAGAGTGGTCACAGGTATGTACAGTGTGGGAAGAACAAAGCTGCACCTCAGAGCTGATCATGATCCAGTTAAAAATACCTGACATATAGTACATGTGCTAATAAATTTCCTTCAGGTCATGACCAGCATGAAAAAAAAAAAAATAGGACATAGGTATTCAGCAAAGGTTTCTGCTAATGGATACAGCAATATGCTGCATTTAAGAGTTAAAATCAGATTCTAGTTTAGTGTTAGCATCAAGCCCTTAAGAGAAATCCAAACATTTCTATTTTCCCAATTTACACACATCAAAAACTATTCACACTTACTCAGGATGGGGCCAGGCAGCAAGCCACAGCACCCCAATCAGGTCCTTGCCTGGATAAAAATGTTTAGAGCTAATACTGGAGGCCTCTTTTACATCCTGTTACAACATATCTGCCTTTCTGGCTATGAGAATTTTATCTACTGGTTGTTAAAGTAAAACTTGCTAAGTTAACTCCTGAGGAGAAAATGCAGGTTTTGGGACTGTCATCCCTTCCAAAATGCTCTGCCAATTCAAGTTTCATTCATTCAGGAAGACAGAAGGATTTAAGGCTTTGGTGACAAGTATAATCCTCTGAGAAATTAGTATTTCCTAAAGTCAAGATGAGCTAGTTTACCACACTTTCTCTTGACTCTTAAGATCCCTGGCGTCAGGTGGAGGTAACTGGCACCTGTAGCTAGGTCTGGCAAGAGAGGGAAATCTTTCCTCCTTCAGAAAAGGCTGTCCCAGATCATCCATGTGAGGAGCACTTGTGGAGTTTAAGCAGAAGAGACAATGAGACTTGGGCTCTTTAATAAGTTGAAGAAGCTGTACTCATAGCATCTTCAGCAATTTTGTTACTGGAAGGGTGAATGCTTGCAAAGTATTTGACATCACTGTCACTATCCATCTGAAGAGCCATAATTGTTTGTTCCACAGCTTCCTGATGAGAGTTAGCAGAACTTAAGAAATACTCTGTAAATGAAAACAAAATAAGTACAACAATATTTAATGTTTTTCTAGTGCAAATTTTGAAAACATCTGCTGTATAATTATTCTTCTGCTAGGCATTTACTCCTAGTAAAAGTCAATGATAACAACAAAAGCCCTACATACACCAAAATATTTGGAGCAGCACTTTTTGTAGTAGCAAAGATCTGGAAACAAAGCCCACACCTATCACGTGGGGAATGGCTGAACAAGTTGTGGCACATGAATGTAGTGGAATATGACTGTGCTGAAAGAAATGGTATGTATGAATACTAAGGACAGGCATGGGAAGAGTCACATGACCTGAGGCAAAATGAAATATGCAGAAGCAAAGAAAGAGTGACCACAATGATTACAGCACGTAAATCGAGAGAACAGCACTAGAACCACTAAAACAGAATGCTGAGCAATTATTATGACCAAGCCTGGCCCTAAAGAGAGATTAAAAAGGGGGGAGGATGCGGGTTTGAAACACCATGGATAATGTCAGACTCTTTCTACATTCTGGTTAATTTGCTATTTCCCCCTTTTTTTCTTGTTATACAAGATGGCTCTCTGGGAGGGGAAAAGGGTTCAGGGACACTGGGAAAAGTACAGGATGTAAAGGCAAAAAGAAATAAACTAAAAATCTTATTTTTAAAAGTCTGATGCATTTACCATTAAAATATGGGAGCTGATTAAGATAAAAACCAGGTGTCACATCTTTCACTGAAAGTCTTCAAGCTTCATAATTACTTCTTAGATGTACTGGAAAAAAGGTTCTATTCTAGATATATGGTTCTATTCTAGATATATGGTTTGAACTAGATGGTTCCTGAGATTTCTCTGAAATTCTATGATAAGGTCTCTTTCTGATGAATTCTGAACTGGTCTATTATGTGACTATGCCAAGCACCTATGATTGTTGTGCCAATCACAACCTCTCTGCGACTTTTGTACTAAGTTTACAGGGGTTGCCTCAAACATAAAGCTCGAGTGACTCGTCTAGGAGTCACCCAGCTAGTGAAAGAGTTGAGTGCTGAACTTAGGTCTTCTTGCCTCCAAGCCTAGAACTCTATCCCTCTTTGCCATAGTGACTCTAAACTGGTATCATGTGGAAACTGCCAAAAAACTGGATTTTTTTTTACTACGATTTAAAGTCTGCTAAATGCATACTTCCTTACTATTATTCAAAACTAAGTCATACTAGTGGATTTGAAATATTCCAATTATTGTGAAAAGACTTTTAAAGACATAATTTAGTAGGGTAAATGATAGAAGAGTCTTTTTGTTACTTCCTTCATAGGAAATTCAGTTAATATTCAAGTTCTTACTTTGACCTAATATAGCAAACCTTAGAAAGGATGAGTTCTTCCCTGCAACTGTATGAGAAGAGCAGGAATAGTTTATTTCTACCTCAACAGAAGAGATACACTATTTTAAAGGTCCTCAAAGGATAATAAAATACCTTTATTTCTATTTCTTCTTTACTGGTTTTTTAAATTTTTAAAATTATTTTTTTGGCAATTGGGGTTAAATGACTTGCCCAGGATCACACAGGTAGTAAGTGTCAAGTATTTGGTCTGAGGCCACATTTGAACTCAGGTCCTCCTGACTTCAGGGCCATTCTTTATAATTATACCAAGTTGTTTGAATTTCAAGCATAGAAAAAGTTTTCATCTGCACTCTTCATTGAGCTCTAATCTCATACAAGGCACTGTCTAGATACTATAGAAGATGAAGACATTAGCTCCTGACCTTAAAATATCTGATGTAAGACACAAAAATCATTATCTTGACCAGCAAGAATAATGTAAGTACATATGGGCTTGAACTGAATGAGCAAAATGGTATTGAGTGCACTGATGGCAAAGCTGTATGCATTTTGGAGACTATTCCAGGCCTATATATTCCCTAGGTTCTCCCCTTCCACCCAGTGACTGCTTATACTAATAACCACACATCTCTTCACAGAAGACTGTGGCCAATGTACAATCTCTATTTCTTGCTATTGGGATCCATAAGAATATAAATTGCTGAGGACAGTGAAACCAAGTAAGCCTGAAAAAATAAGCTGACTACTCCAACTGGAGAAAAAGGTCAGGAATTGCTACTCTATTTGTAACAGAACACTTCTTTAGGGTGCAGATTTTTGTATTTCCCCATGATTAGATTATAATTATTGAGTGGACATGAAGCAATTGTCTACAGGCAGAAAGAAAACAGTATTTGTTGAATTGAACTGACATATTTAGGAAAACAGGACAGACAAAAAGAACCAGTTGCCATATTAAACGGGCCTGTGTCACAAGTTCTGTATAATGAAGTATATACATGACAAGGATAACATTCAATATCATTCTAAACATGCCCAAAACTGAACTTACTATCCTTTCCCCCCAACCTTCCCCTCTTCCTAAGTATTGAGAGTACCGCCCTGAGTCACTCAGGATTACTTACATCTTCAACTCTTCGTTCTCATCCCTACCCCACTCCCACTCAGCTGCCAAATTCAAATTCTGTTCATTGTATCTAAAGGCTTTCGTGTACACCTTCCTTCCTGACACTGTCACCACCTTGGAGCAGACCCTCATGCCTTCACTAGTCTAATAGTCTGCTGGTTGGTTTTCCTGTCTCAAGGCTCTCCCTACTCAAGTCCATCATCTACTGTCAAAAGTCTGACCATGTCACAACTTTCTGCCCCACCCCCCAATTAGTCAATCCCAGTGGATACCAGCTGCCTCCAGGATCAAATATAAAGCCTTTTTTTGGCCTTTAAAACCCTCCACAACCTGGCCCGTTTATACTTTTCTTTCTTACAGTCTTCTTATGCCGTACTCCTCTCCACACTTTTGAGATCCAGTGACACGGGCCTTCTTGTTGTCCTCAGCACACAGTACTGCCTCTCTGAATTCCAGGCATTTTAACTGGCTGTCCCCTAGGCCTGAAATTCTTTCCCACCTCATCTTCCCCTCCTGGCTTTCCTGGCTTCCTTCAAGTCTCATCTAAAGTCCCACTTTTTGCAAGACACCCTGCCTGATTACCCTTAATCCCAGTGCCTTCCTTTTAAGACTATCTTCAATTTACCCTTTTATATATCTTATTTGTAAATGATGTTTACAGACAGTCTCTCCCATTAGACTGTGAACTCCTAGAGGGCAGGACTATTTACTCTGTTGGTTTGGCCTCCTTCTCTATCTTTAGCCCTTAGCACAGTGCCCCACCCATAGCAGACACTTAACAAACAAAACAAGACGACTTGACGGCTTCTTGATAGTCACTTACTCAAATAGTTATGCAAAATATGAAAAAAACCCACCATCATCACCACCAACCTTTTTCTAAGAGAGTTTGTCTTAATGTTTTTGCAAGTAGTACTCGAACATTTGGAACACTATCATTTGCTAAATTTAACAAATGTGGCATCAGATGCACAGCAAACTGGTCCATAGGAAGGCAGTCATCCTCAATGACAGTCTGGCAAGAAAAAAGTACTATTTTAGATTTCTGGATAAATTTAGAATTGAGAGCATACAAGTTATAGTGTTGTCCATAAAATCTTTCAGTATCTTTTAGACCCATCTTTTTAAAAGTGCTGCCCATTTTACATTCAAATCACAGTACACTTGGAGAACAGTGCCTCAATGGAGAAACTGCGATAACTTTAAAACAAATCCTGCAAATTTTTTCCCCCTAGGAACATTTAGGGGACCCAAATTTTCAGGAATCTTATGGATATCTGCAGCAAAAAGACTGACTGCCAACCCTCCCCTCCTGTGCCAATAGATGTCAAGAGGATGCTGGCAACTATGGCAACTGTTTCTTCTAAGTTCTTCTAATAATTCTAAGGAATTATTTCTGTGATTAAGTGGGTCACTCGGAACCCATGATACTGAAAGCTACAGAATGTGAAAGTACTGCTTATTAAGAACAAAATAGGTAGAGAAGAAGAAAAGTTTACCATGCAAAAACAGGCAAAAAGTAGATAAGTGAAGACCCCTCTCTTACCTGGCAGACAAAGACAAATGTCTGTCGACCAGACCATTTTGGGCATCTACCAAAACTTTCCACAAGTTCATTTATTAGGTCTACTCCAAATGTTGATGGTGTAGCCATGTGCAGTTTCTTTACCATTTCACTAACCTAGGAATGTTAAATTGGAGAAAAAGAATAATTTCTATATTTTGTTATTTACAGTTTCCATATACCAAATTTAAAAGTTTAGAACGTACCAACTTGTAGGAAATCCAACGAACAGAAGAAACTTTATCTGCACACAGATTCAGAGCAATTGGCCGTAAGTAATCATATACATCTCTGGGACTGTATAAATCTAAAAGTAAAATCAGCTGCCTAAAAAAAGAAGTGTCAAAACAACATTAACAACTAACGAATGAATTAAAATTCTTTAAGAATTCTTTAATTCTTTAAGTAGTTTTTAACTACTTTGTGTTATGGGTCCTCATAAGCAAAGGAGCCATTTAATTTGAAGAAAGTCGTGACTCCATTATTTTTTTTTTAAATTTATGAAATTTATGGTGACTCTGTTATTAAAACTGAAAACAGATTTCCATTCAAATAAATTGTATTCTACTATTTAATACAGGTACTAATGAACAATCTTTATCAACTGGCTTGGAAATCACAATTTGAAATCATGACTAACTTATATTAAACTACCTAAATCTACCAGAATTTTCTTGGACTGGTGTTCCTAGTGCCTGTCATATTGTAGGCTTGCTGGCTGACTGATTTAAAGAGGAGGCAGGATGTTGTAGTGAAGAATATCTTGGAGTTGGAGATGAACCCAGATTCAAATCTTGCCTATGTAACCATGGACGAAACCTATTAACTTCCTTAAGCTTGTTTCCTACAGAAATTAATTTCTACAACTGGTTACAGAATTGCCAATAGATAGTTATAGGCTAAAAAATGAGACGGATAGCTACATGGCTAAGCAAATTATTTTTTCCTCAATTAGTTATTTTCAGGGGATATATATTGCCTGTAATAAACTGAATCCACTGGACAAGACCCAATTTGGTCCCTGACTACTTAAGTGTATCAACCTTTCTCAATGGAGGAAGTATGAAACATAAACGGAGTGTTTTGGATGCATTCTCTGGTAACTTGATTATACCTTGTGGAATGAGTAGAATCTCCAGGGCCATCCACTTCCTAATTTATCACCTTGGTTGCCCCTCATGATTTGAAGGGATTGCTTGTTCATTCAATTTTAAGATGGAGGGGGGAGAGAAGGGCAAGTAATAAGAGCATTTTATGGAACCACAGAGATCCCATTAAAACTTTATGCAACTTCAGTAAGAAATGATAAATAAAAGGAACTCAGAGAAACCTTGGAAGATTTATATTAAGTGATGAGAATAAGAATAATAATATGTACAACGGTTAAGAATGATGTAAATGAAAAGATCACTGAAAGGAAGGTGAACTCTTAAATAACTGAAAACCCATAAATGGTCCTGGAGAACAGATAATAAAACATGCCAGCCTGCTCCTGGCAAAGGCAGGAGGATAAAAAAGGCTGAATGTTGTTCACACCGTCAAATGTGGTTATTATTATATCTTTTCAATTTCTGTTTAACTGTTTTCCTTTTTCATTTGGGAGGGAAGAAGTGAATGGTTCAATATGGAAAGAGGGAGAAGACGAGAGATTACATAACCAGAAATAACTATGACGTAAAACAAAAGGCATCAGTGTAACTTATTTTTAAAACGTTATGCTATTCCCAAATGGCTACAGTGGTACGGTTATTGATTTCTTAAATGACAGCTATGACTATGAAACATTTTTCCCCAACTGTATACCCTTAGCAGCCCTCTTAGATACATAAAACACTACATTTCCATACAATATTAACTTAAAACTCTAAATTTAATGAGGAAGTGAAGGAGTACAAGGAAATATGGTTCTGATATTTTCACAAGTATAACTACAAGAAAGTTGTCAGAGATTTGTAGGTGTACAATAATGCCTCCAGTCATAGGAAATAGGATGAGTAAGGGAGATAGCATTCACAGACAGCTTTCTGAATCCTGCCTGAACCCAATTAATGTATGAACCAATCTTATGAATTTTCTTAATCTTTGAGTTAGAAGGTCCCCCAGAAGCTGGGATGGGAGCCCTGAAGGCATAAATTTCCTCAGGGATCAACAGAAGCAGCAGTTTCAGATCTCCTGGCAGCAATAAGTTGCAACAACTTTAGCTTCCAGGGCAAGAGCTATAGCAGCAGTTTGTATGGATTCCATATCTGAAGTCAAGGTTTGTAGTGGCAATGTTTATATAAGTTTTAATGTTCATCCCCAGAAGTCAAAAGTTTTATTATAACTGTAAGTCACTCAAGAGCCTAATATGATAAAAGAGTGTTGCAGAATCCACTGAAAGCCAGGTTCAGTGCTGCCTGGAAGGCTCCTGTAACAATTTACTTCATCTCAGTGCTTTCCCTCTGGGATCATCTTTATTTATCTTGTTTGTCCCTACCTATCTCCCATAGGAGAATGTGAGCTCCTTGAGGTCAGGCATTGTGTGCCTTTCTCTGGATCTCCAGTGTTTAACACAGCACCTTACAGTGTAGGTGCTTAATAAATGCTGACAATGGGGTCTTACTGCAAAGCTTGAATCAGAACTGAAGACTTTTTGATTTCTAATTTTATACTAAAACTTTTCTCTGAAAGTAGTTAAAGTATGAAGTGGGTTTATAATTTAACAATTAACTCCACAGATCTAGATAATAAAGCAAGCACACACATAATCTTACATCTCAAAAGCAAGCCAAACTTCCCAATATTAAATGTAACAAAAAGTGCAACATACTCAGCCAGTTCAGCTCGAAAGCGCCAATTTCTGCTATTATCTGTTACTAAAAACTCCTGAAGCTGATAAAGATATTCTCTTCTTTTGTCAATATGAAGAAGCTAGAATAATAGAATGGAATTTTCATCAAGGCAGGGCACAGAGCAGCTGATAACATAACAACAAGTGGAATGCAGAGAATCTGTTAAATAACTAAAAAAAGAACCTATAAATTTTGTAAGAATAGGATATCAAAAATGTACTTAGCTCTTCCCCAAATATTTTAAGCTAAATCAACAAATAAAATATATCTGTTTGCTTCTTCTAAAATTCAATAATAAGACAAGAGAGTTGGATATCAAGGTGATTTGAAGGCTCAAAGTTATCGTGGTCTGTAGCAAAGAGAATTTTGCTGAACTTTGCTCCAGAGTCTAATATAAAGTTCAATATCTTCCTAATTTCTTGTGCTACATAAAGAAACTAGCTATTTTGGTTACTCATTTTGTATCAAAACAATTCAATTCCCACTCACCAACTATACATATAATTTTTAGGTGTCCAGAGAATAAATGGTAGTTTCTAGAACTGCTACATAAGCTGTAGTTTTATTATGCATAAAATTGAGAAAATGTAGTACCCCAGTTTGTCAGAGTTCAACCACTATAAATACTGGAATAAAGAGTGTGAAAGCATAATATCTTGATCTATCAATAAATGACAAGATTGAATGCAGTATTATCACTAATTGTAATACACACACATCAAATGAGATGTGTAAAGAGCTTTGCAAACAAAATACCATGTAAATATGAGTTATCTGAATAAAGCTAAAAGAAATTAGTTATTTGAACATAAGCCTTTTGTTGGGGATCCAGCAGAATACTAACTAGCACAAACAGCTTGTTGGTATCACTTAGTACTGTGACCCAAATTCGTCCATCAGAAAGAGTGTTTTATAGATGGAAGGATCCACTGGAAACTCAATCGTAAACCACTGTTTTAACATGGAGTAGAAAGGCTGGCTGGCATCTATGGCAAAATAAATGTAAAAAATTACCTTCAGAAAATCATGTAAGTGTTTAAGGACCCCTATCCTGACTTCATCAAGGTCCTTTAAAAAGCCATTGAAAATTGGAACCAGATCTGCAGCTGTCAATTGGTCTCCAAGTATTATTGCAAGCTCATGGATAGAGAATGCTAATGTCCTCCGAACTTTCCACTGCAAAAACATAAATAACTGCATTAGTAAATAAATTACTGAATGCTTAATCTTTAATGTATGAAATTAAATGTGAATTAAAATGTCCATAACCCACAAAATATAAAATCTGAATAAGAATGCCAGTGTGTTACTACAATCGATTCTCCATAATCTATGCTAGTAGCTCAATAGTGAATAAAAGAAAAATCTCCTTATCAACGATACATAGTTTTTAAATAATTCTTTCTCCCCAGAATAAAAATAATCTAGATAGAGATACCTTAACCCACCTGAGAACTCTTATTAGCACTGCTATAAAAGCCAATGCTAAAGAACTGAGAAATTTTACAAAATCTGTGGACTAAAATGGGGAGAAAGGAAAGAATTTATGAAAAGCACGAATTTAAGGGGGAGTACATAGGCTCTCAAGAAAGTCTGACTTGTCTACATGGTGTCTTTCATTGTTCAAAAAAATCTCTGCTCCACCCCGTAACAGAATTCTAGTTCTTTCTTTCTTTTATTAAAACTTGAGGATATTTTTTCTCCTTTCTTAGTTGCACAGCTACCTTGGTCTCAGGAACCAGAATTCAGGCTAGTATCAGATATATTATTGCTCAGACACATTACAGATAAAATAGGCTTTTATGGGCTAGTCTGAAAACCTGAACATCATTTATAGCAGTATTTCTATGGGAAAATGTTTTGGGAGTTCCAAATAACCAACTTACAAATCAACTTTCGGAATAAAATGATTCATAAAATTGAGAACTGCTTGTATGTCTTAGTTTTGGATACATTAAAATACTTTGAACGAAATAATGAAGCCTAACTATGTATGACTCAGAAGGAGGCAAAAAGTTCTTTGGAGTTCAAGATCTTCAGATGTTTTGGGCAAATCAAAGGTCAGGCTTCTTGAAATGTTAGATAAAATTTCATGAGTTCTTTAATTTTAAAAAATTCCAGGAAAAGGACAAAAATTAAAAACTTTATGCTTATCTGTAACTTAATTAAAATCTTTTACCCACCTGCATATCTGATGCAAGTGTCTCATAAGTCTCTCTCAGGCAGTGCCAGTTCTGTCTGCCAAGTGTAAGTGCCACACCTGGAAGGCTATACGCACAATGCTTAGCAATCTCAGTGTCAACGGTCTGTGCACGAGAGGGATCAGTCATAGATAAGTACTGATCCAACAATGCTTGAGGCACAACATCCTAATATAAGAAAGAAAAAAGATATTAACATTTTCTCAAAGAGTTTCTAAAAATCTACCTACTATTCAGAAGATAAAAAGATGCACAAATTATCTTAAAATAACATTACTCATGACATAGGAAGACTAATATCAGACTGAAAGTTTTTAATAACAAATGAACTATCTTATCAAGAGATGAGAATAACACCCAAAGGAAACAAAATGAAAGCCATAATAAAAAAAAAAGGTTTTAAGCTTGGAAAAGCAAAAAAATTTAAAGCATAATTAAAATTAGTAACTACCTGTACATGTATTCAAAATGAGCTAAGAAAATCACTCAATGAATATGGGTTAAGAAAAGAAACAAGAATAGATAAGCCACAAATGAACACTGAAGGGTATTCTATTACTTACTTGTACTTTAGATTTTCTTTCTTCTTCAGGGCTAAAACTATCTGTACTCAAGTCTGAATCATTATGCATGTAGTTAATAGTTGAATCCATACTCTGTTTAGAAAAAAAGACCTACTTAAAGAAAAGTCTGTTGTGTCTCTAGGTATTTTCTTCATTTAAATGTCTTAATGATATCCTTACCTTCAAGGCTGCCAAAAGATTTATTTATAACACGAATTCTAAAGAATCATTTTTATTTGCTCCCATTCACTGCACTCCCCCATCCCCACCTCCCTGGGCCAAATTCAGACAGTAAATATCTTAAACCTCTCTGGTATTATTTCCTTATGTCAAACAAAACTTACGGAACAACCTTATGTAAAACACACAGGTTGTTAAACATATGTAAACAAGTAGTTCTAAAAAGAAAGTCACATACATTTAAAATTTAGAATTGGGGACTATTTTTGAAATACAATCAATATTCTGAGTTAGACCATAAAACAGCATCTGTAAAAAGGTTCATGTTTTCAATCTGTAGATATAGAGGACATGAGATGTTACTGCTAATAATCCTCTGGCTTTCTCTATGCTCACTGACACATTTTTTTGTTCATATATTTTTAAAAAGCAAAACAACAACAAAAATTTTCCTTAAATAACAATAAGCTATCATATTGTCCCCATCTACAACAATACCAAATGCACAGAAGCTTATTTGTGTGCCATTATTTATATGACTATACTTAATGTGATTAACCAAAAGAACAGACCTTCACTCTGTCTGTATGAACCCTCGCCCAAAGGTGTTGGATGCCACCCCACCCCCCAACCCTCTTTCTAAGTGTCCTCATGATCATCCTATAAAAAGACTCTTTGGCTGGGACAGTTAGTAGAATGAAGGACAGTTTTGTGCTCCACTAATCAAAGAAGGTATGTCTGATATACACACATAACATACACATACATACACATTGGTATGTTTGATAAGGAGGAGGGGTGGGACATAAAGAACTGGGCAATGATTACAAAGGTTTAGCTACAAGTACAAACCAAAGATGATGCTAGTAATTGTACCCACCCTCACACTCCAGAGTCCAGATAATGTCACTGGCCCTCCGCAACATGGCCTCAAGTCCCGATCTTCTCCTGCTCAGATACTGTGCTGCTTGCTGCAGTGAAATGGTCCGATCAGAAACAAAGCACCTCTCCAAAAAGAAAAGGAAAGAGTTAATTTTTTTTTCTTTATAAAGGGCTTTGTTTCCAGTAAGACTATTTCACTGCAGTGAGCTACGTTAACATTGAGGCTACTAAATGGTCATGTAGACAGGGCTGGGATCTAACTTCTGAAGCACTCAACATGATACTGATGTTACAAAGACAGAATGTGGTGAGAATGATTACTTCTACTTGATACAGTACAGAAAGCTGAGTAATCAGCAACAAAAGGAATGGATATCCTATAGATTTTAGCTACAGCTATTCCCCATACAGCCTAATGTTGATTATTCAAACTATTCTAACGTAATGAATAATTTGTTACCTCAACACTATCGTTGATTAAAGGCACAGGATCATCTTGATTTATTTTACAATTCTGCAGCTCTTTTATGAGGATTTCATCCTGTAAATCATCTTCCCTGCCTAAGGTGACCAGCTTCTCTTCCTGAGTGTCCATACTGGTGGCTCGGAGTGCAGCAGACAATACTTCTACTTGTGCTAGCGTGCAAAAAAAAGAAAACAACGAATTTGAGCAAAAAAATTATCTTGCCCCAAAAGAAAATGTGTAAATTTAGTCATATTTTACTTGATATTTGTACTTTCAATGTTAACGGTCAAACAGAAGCTGAAAATTTTCTATTCTGATAATTCAATTATTAGTCCCTCAAAATAAAAGTAAATACAAACTAATATGTCTTCACGGGACAGATTAAAAGTTTAACTACTACTAAACATTATTGTGTGTTAGTATAAACAGACAAATGCTACAAAATTGTAGGAGGAGTCTTTGGTGTATTAAAGAAGCAATTCAGTAAAAGTTAACTGTTTTGGTAGCATATGAATCAAATGTAACCAACAAGGCTTACTTACTAAGCCATTTTAGCAGAAGAGCAGTCACACAAATCCTGCCAATATAAAACAATGGTAATTACATAGATTCTTGATAGGAGTTATAAACATTCATTCATTTAACATTTAAACATTCCTTATCTTGGGGCAGCTAGGTGGCGCAGTGGATAGAGCACCAGCCCTGAAGTCAGGAGGACCTGAGTTCAAATCTGACCTCAGACACATAACACTTACTAGCTGTGTGACCCTGGGCGAGTCACTTAACCCCATTGCCTAGCCCCCCCCCCCAAAAACCAAACCAAAACAAAACAAAAACATTCCTTATCTCATCCAAGTTAACTTCTGAAATTGCTTTATCCTTTTTCTTCTTGATTTGTGACAAAAGAGAAACCAGTAAGTACTTCCTGTACCTGTAATATAATGTCTTTCTTATATAGCCATTATTTTTTTTTTAAATTGGGGTTAAGTGCACTTGCCCAGGGTCACACAGCTATTAAGTGTCAAGTGCCTGACGTCGGATTTGAACTCAGGTCCTCCTGACTCCAGGGCTGGTGTCCTATCTACAGCACCACCTAGCTGCCCTATAGCCATTGTCTATAATCTGTAAGGGGTATAAAAAATGAAGATAGTATCCCAAAAGGGAGTAAATGTTCAGGGAGCAATCTTTAACATTTGGGGGGGGGGGGAGAGAAGAAGGGTTGGAGGAAATCCACTAGAATGCCTCAAATATTAAAAGAAAAATTTAGGAAAATTTTTTCATACTACAGAATTTAAAGAAAGGCAAAGTAACTGTTCTGGCACCTTTACTGTAGGAATATGGAGAAGTTATAATTTGTTAACAAGCACACTAAGGTTTCACCTACAACATAGTGATATCTTTTTCTTTTTTTTAAACCAGCACTTGATGCCAGTTCTCAATTCTGAATTGAACATTTCCTGGATTTTGCCAGTTCTAAGATGGAAACAGCATTTGTGAGGAACAGAATGGATTGACAACAAGACTCTACCAAATCTGGAGGTTAAGTCTTAATTTGCCTAATCTGTACTGACAATATAGAGATAGATGGCAATGGGGAGAAATGGTTGAAATCTGTTAGTCATATATCTTAGATTCCCTGAAGCTATAGGTTATAATTATAACGAACAATTCCTTTTTCCTAGTCTCTTACTCAAAAATCCAAATTTAGCAGGTGTAGAGTGACTATTAAGTATCTTTTAAAATAGAACCGGCACAATGAACTATAGAAATATTGTTCCTCCAGAAATCCAGAGAAACTCTTATATCAAGAACTTCTAATCTAAAGGGTATATCTAATTCTGGACAGCCTTGACTCAAGACGTTGCTATTTTGTGTTCTCAAACTAAGTGCCAATTTTTTAATATAGGGACTCTCTAAGTCTTAATAGACACAGAAGACACTTTGAATCTTATTTCTGAGAAAAATGATGCAGAGAATTATATAGCAGCTTTTCCATGCTACTATAAAAATACCCAATACAGTGTCTGAATGAATATTTTCAGTTAATTTCCAAATTTCATTGCTTAAATATGTTAAAAAAAAAAACAAAACCCAACCCCAAACCTGTAACTCTACAACAGGATAGAGATAAGGGCATTCAATGGGTGCCTTTTTTAAGATGCACATCTGCCATTCTATTCTGCAGAATAGATGTATCAGTTTTGTGTACTTAAAATGAAGGTATGTTTGCAAAAACCAAATACATGCTCCATCTTACACTGCATAAAACATGATAAATGATACAAAAATAGCACTGGCTAATTTAACTAACAAAGTCGGAGGTGACATTTAAGAATCCCACAACATTTTTGACAAGTAAATCATTCTTAGAGTCTTGTGCTACAGTATATATTTGAGTCCTAGTCAGCAAGATTTACGTTCACATCATGCCTTTGGTAGTTGACAGCTATGTAACCCCGTGCAAGTCACTGAGCCTCCAAGTGTCTCAGGAAGTTCTCTGGGACTTATCTGTTCTTATAGATGGGTGGCCATCTGAATTGGCAGAGTTCTTTATTATGACAAACATCTATATCTATGCTACATATTTGCATAGATAATTCTTAAAATTCAAGACTATTTAGATGCCTGAGATATTTCTCCATTAATCATTTTCTCTTTAATTCAGTTATTTTTTTCCCTGAATTTTAATAAAGTACTTTGAGAAGAAAATAGACAATGATGACAGCTGACACTGATTAAGAATACTGAAGGGTTGTAAAATACATTACTGAATATGAATCAACCAACCAACTTTTAACAAGCAATTAGATTACTACAGGAACTATTATTCCTATTTCAAAGATAAGAAAACTGAAGCTCAGAGTAGTTAAGTGACTTGCTTATGGTCAAACTGCTAACTCAAGGAGGCAGACTTCAAACCCAAGTCTTTTTGTCTCCAAGTCTAATGTTCTATGAAGTATTCCACACGGTCCATAACAGAGATGTTTAGGGTAAAGTTAAATGTCACAACATACAGAGTTTTTGTTTTTGTTTTTTTGGCTAGGCAATAGAGTTAAGTGACTTGCCCAGGGTCACACAGCTATTAAGTGTCAAGTGCCTGAGGCCTAACTTGAACTCAGGTCTTCCTGACTCCACAGCCTGTGCTCTATCACTGGGCCACCTAGCTGCTTCACCATGTATACATTTTAAAAATGATTAAATTTAATGTTCCAAACATTTTTGGGAAAGACGTTGTGATCAGCCACACTTCCTTTGGAGGAATATTAGTAGCATAGCAATTTTTTTTTCCTAGCTTAATCTATGACCTTTTTCTTTTCTCCTGGGTGAATTTACCCATATTGCAATATAGGAAGTGTCAAGGTGTTACCTTTTTAATGGAAGTGAAGTGAATGTTTTACAAAATGTGGCAACTACTTTCCCTAAAGTATTGGTCAACAGCTGTGCAAAAACTGTAGTAGTTCACCTTGAACCTTGATTCCTTGAAGGTATGTAGTAAATGTCCACAAAGGACCATCATTTATCAGTTTCATTCAATTATTTTCTAGAAAACTAGAACCAGTGAAAATGAGCTGACTTGAGCAAAATACCCCGAAACTTTAATTCTTGGGGAAGAAGATGAAGAGAAAGTACATACCCTATCTTCAAATGAGAAAATGTATGTAAAGTACCTTTTGAATTACAGAATCTTTGTACTTATAGAAACAGCTATTACTAAAATCTTTACTTGTTGCTGAAAGCTAAGTTATCCTATCTTAGTTTCCAGTATTGATGATAAATGAGGGAAAAATAAATTCAGAGAAATTTGTGACAATCTTACTTGGTATTCACACTTTTTTTGTACCAAAAATTATAATACTCCCTATTCTTCATCAGATTAAGGGAAACTCAAGTTTCATTCACTCATCCATCCCACAAGCATTGTGCCAAGGAACTGGGAATACTGATACAAAAATGAAACAGTCACTGACCTCAAGGAATTTATATACTATCTGACAAAAGGCAGCAAAAGGAACAGCTAAACAGGTTTACACAGATAATCAATATAAAGTAATTCCCAGGGATGAGGGCATTAGGAACTGGGAGATCAGGATAGGTATACATTCTAGGTATGGGAAGTGGGGGAGGGCAGAGAAAGACTGTGCAAAGGCACACATCCGGGACAGGGAATGTAATATATGAACAGTAAGCTTGCCAATTTGGCTAGGATACAGTGTATGGGGGAAAGGGAATGGAGGGGTGTAGAAAATAATGTATAATCAACCTAGAATAATAGGCAACAGGCTAGAGTGACTGTGATGGGCTTTAAAACAGAGGAATTTCTATTTTTATCTTTGAGTCAGTTAGAGGAGCCCCTTAAACTTCTTTCTTGAGTAGTCGGTGTTTTAAGACTATCAATTTAGCTGGTAGGTGGAAGACCGGATTGTTAAGGAGAGTCTGAATTACAGAGAGGCCAATTAGGAGATTGCTGCACTTGTCCTGAACTAGGGTGGTAGTCCTTTTAAAGTGAGAAATGGGGAGAGATAAGAGCTGTTATGAAGGAGGTAGAATCAATACGCCTTGGCAACTGACTGGATATGAAAAGTAAAAAGAATGGGGCTGAGAACCTGAGTAAATGAAAGGATGATTTCAATAGAAATGGAAGTTAGGAAGGGAAGGGATTTGGGGATAAATAACAGCATATAGAAAAGTGAATTGTTTTGGAAATGTTGAATTTAAGATGCCTATAAAACAATGCTGTTTTTTGTAAATGTTGAGAAAAACTAATACCTAAAGTGTTACTAGCTACAGGATTAAACAAGATGAGCTCTGAGGTTCCTTCCAGCTGAAAGGCCTAAACTCCCAAGACTGATTATTCCTCACTTGCTATCTCATCATGAAAGTTAAATATTTAACAAGGAGGTAACTTGTATGTTAGGGTGGTTGGCCAGGCAAGAATTCTGTATTCTTCTTCATAATTTATTTTGTCTAGATGTCTGAAAAACATTGCTGAAATGTGGAATTTCAAATAAAAATGTTAGAAAGTACAGGCACTTCTGGATACAGTAATTTATGGAATAAGAACTATTCTATCTGCTGGGGAAAAACTGCAAACATCCACTGTTGACTCCTTTATCAATGAGGAATCACAGCAACCTGCCCTTTTTCCACCTTATTTATATTTTTTATGAACCTTTGGGATCACCAAAGATTAAGCAAAGAGGAATCTTTTCCCATGTGAGAAATTATTATTAATAACCAATATCTATGGGAAATTCAGAGCTCTCCCCTTTTTTCAAAGTACTGATTTTTAAAAAGTTCAGTCTTCTTCAGGACTTTTCTGATAATGAGATTGCATTATTCTCTTTTGGTCCAAACCTTAGAAGGAATTCAATCTAAAGCAGGGAAGCCCACTGTGTTCTACTCAAGCTTGGGTGGAGACAGATCTTTTCGTCTAGACAGCCCAAGGCTGGAGTGGCAGGAATAGAGAGAGAATTTCTCTGTCCAAAGGTCACTCTCAGCCCCTCATTGAACACCTAAGAGTATATAAACTGTGCGCCCGCCACCAAGACTGTCTTTGGTCTGAGAAAGATTGCCAAATGACCATCTTTTTATTAATAACCTGCTGTCCTTATTAATAAAATGATTATGTTACCCAGAAACTGTCTCTCAAATCTTTTTAATCAGCATACTCATTGAAATTTTTAGATGAAATTTTATGTCCTCTTTGTATGTCTGGTTTCCTAGTATGCACATACTATTTGCTTTAAGCTTCATGGCATAGACTACTGTTAAAAACTGCTATTTGCCCCATATTTGAAGAAACAAATGAACCTGATTTTAAGATTCATGGTATAGTGGAAAGAGCACTGGTTTTAGAATTATAATACCTGAATTCATTGCTCAGCTTTGACACTTAGCTGTATGATCCCAATCAGTTCACTTAAACTCTGTAGGCTTCAATTTCTTCTATAAAATGAGCATATTAATATTTGCACTACCTGTCTCTCAGAACTATTGTGAGAACATTTTTAAAAGCTATTTTCTGTGGATCTGTTCTTTTTTAATTTCACTGGAGCAGGAAATTCCTATAATTTCCTTGACATAAGCAACTACTGATGAGGAAATTCTACCAATGTAGATCGATCAGCATCTGCTCTGCAACTTACTCTTCAAAAGGTACCTAAGGCATTGATAGGTCCGGTAATTTGTTTATGGTCCTGTAGCCATTCTATGTCAGAGGAATTTTATAGGGGAGGTTTGTTTTTTAAATGAAACGAACAACTACATTTCAAATCATGCTGTTTGTTTTTTTTATAGCTGAATATCCTATATTTTTAATTTTTTAGACTGCTTTATATTTTGGATAATATTTTTACTCACATGAACCTTATTTTTTAAAGCATTTAGAGTCTCATAAAAGAAAAAAAAAAAAGGGTTTCAAATCAGAAAAACTGGCTGGGTTTCAATGCCAATTCCTTTCTCTTTGTAATCTTGGATAAATCACTAAACCTCTTTGGGTTTCAAGTCTCCTAATATATAAAATGAGGGGGCTGGATGAGATGATCTCTAAGTTCCCTTTTAGCACCTGAAGTTTTTATGATTTTGATTTCCATATTTATTATGTTTCTCAATTTTATGTAGAAATAGGAAGGCTGGATAGTCTTTATTATTATTTTTTTTTATTTTTAGGCAGTTGGGGTTAAGTGATTTGCCCAGGGTCACACAGCTAGTAAGAGTCAAGTGTTTGGTCTAAGGCTGGATATGAATTCAGGTCCTCCTGACTCCAAGGACAGTGCTCTATCCAATGCGCCACCTAGTTGCCCCTTGGATAGTCTTTACAGGTTTAATAAGTTGCCTGGTTCTACAAAACTTTGTGCATGTTGTAAAAAACAGGATCAAAAACCTTTACCTTAAAAATAGTTGTTTCTTAAGGACAGTTAGGTGGCGCAGAGGATAGAGCACCAGCCCTGAAGTCAGGAGGACCTGAGTTCAAATCCGAACTCAGACCAAACATTTGACACTTACTAGCTGTGTGACCCTGGGCAAGTCACTTAACCCCAACTGCCTTAAAAAAGCCAAAAAACACAAAATAACTGCTTCTCAAGTGTCAACCCAAGATATAATTTTAAATGTCTAATTTCTTTCTACTTCTGAGCTCCTTAATTTATTTTTGTCTCATTGGGGTGGGATTTCAAGGGGAGACAGATTAAGGGACTTGCCCAGGGTCATATACCTATAAGCGTCTGAGTTCATATTTGAACTCAGGTCTTCCTGACTCCAGGTCCAGCACTCTATCCACTGTGCCACCTAGCTGTCCTATATTGACTGTATTACCCTGGGCATGTCACTTATTCTTGTCTGCCTCAGTTTTCTCAACTGTAAAATTGGAATAAAAATAGCACCTACCTCTCAGAATTCTTGTGAGGTTAAAATGAGATAATATTTGTAGTATTTTTAGCACAGTGCTTAGCACATAGTAGACGCTAAATAAATGCTCATTTCCTTCCTTCCCTTCTGGAAACATATCCATGTCTCCCTCATCCTTAAAAAATCCTCATTTGATCCTATAACTGTAGCTCTTCTCCCTTTTTCAGCCAACATAGTTGAGAAAGTTAGCTACACTAGGTACTTCCCCTCCTCTCTTTTCTAAACATAACTCAACTGAAACTGCTCTCTCTAGTTATCAATGATCTCTTAATTACTAACACTAATGACTTTATCTCAATGCTCATCCTTACTGAATTTTCTTCAGCACATGACACTACAGATTACACTTCACCTCTTGGATACTCTCTTCTGTTTCTCCTCCTACCTTTCTAACCTTTCCTCAGTCTCTTCTGCTGGATATCATACTCACTAATTGTAAGCATCAACCCTGACAGTCCCTCAAGGTTCTATCCAGGGCTGTCTTCTTTTTTTGATCTTGTCAGCTCCCATGGGTTCAAGTATCATCTCTACGTGGATGAATTCCAGATCTATTTATCTAGCCCCAGTCTCCCTCCTGAGCTGGAGCCTTTTGGACATCTTGAAAAGGATGTCCTGTAGGTACCTCAAACTCAGCATGTCCAAAAACAGAACTCACATTTTCCTCAAATCTCCAAACTCCCCTCTTGCAGTCAAAAGCACTACAATTCTTCCTAGTCCCAGGCTTTACAAACTTAGTGTCATATTTTTTGACTTCTTACTCTATTATCATTAGATATATCCAACCTATTGCCAAATTTTATTGTTTGTGCTTGCATGACATATCTTGAACATTATCCTTTTCTCTCTACTCACACAACCACCACCCCTAGATTAAGTCCTCATGGCTTCTCAACCTTCAGGGGAACTGGCCAACTGCAGTGCGTTGGCACCTGAGCTAAAAATGTTTGTTTACATTTCTAAACACAAAAAAGCTTCAATTAAAAATGTAAAAACCATTCTTAGCTTGCCAGTGGCACAAAAACAAGTAGCATCCAATCCCTATAGTTTGCTGACCTCCTGTCCTAGACCATTGGTCTTCTTACCTTAAGTGTCCACTCAATCCCTCCTTTACTCAGGGGCCAATGATTTTCCTCAATTGCAAGTCTAACCATAACCCTCCTATATACTCCAGTGTCTTCCCCATTACCTCTAAGGATCCAATATTCCAATATTCAATATTTACATCCTCTGGAATGTAAAACTTTCTAATCTGACCCATTCTTACATTTTCAGTTTTCTTATGCTTAACACTACCACCACCACCTGTCAATGACTCTGCTACACAGACCTATTTGTTGTTTCTTATTTAACACTTTGTCTCAGTGCCTTTGCAATGCTGGCTTCCTTCCTGATCCCTCTACTGCTAGTGTCTTCCCTTCTGAGATTACTTCCCACCTACTCTACATATATCTTTTATAAGTATCTAGTTATTTATAGACGGTCTTCCCCATTAGAATGTGAATTCCTTGGGGGTAGGCACAGTGATTTTGCTTTTAGTTGTATACCTCCATGTCTTAAGCTTACTTCCTGGCACAAAGCAAGCACTTAATAATTGTTTAATGACTGACTGACAGGCTAGAGGAGTGTGGAAAAATAGAGTATATGAAACTTGGAGGGTTAAACACAATGCACTCACCCAGTGATCATGTTATTGTAAAGAACCAGGTAACCAACAGCTCCTTGGCTTGACTAGAGAGGAGACAGGGGTAGATGAGCATACCTGATCACATACTTAAAGGGTTTCTCCCCTGTTCACCATTTCCAATATGCCCATATCTTGTAGGACTTTGTTGCCTGGTTAGGTATGGCTGAGGTGGAGGACATTTTGAGTGCTTTGGAGCTTAGCTACAGAGTATTCTTTCACAGCTAAGTACTAGTTAAAGAAGTAAGAACTGGTAAAGACTACATGCAGGGACCTGTGCTTTACAAAGAAAACACATCTTGTAGGTGGGTGCTCAGATAGTGGATATCCGGTTACCCTATTATACAGGAGGTACATCTGGAGAGAGAAATTCAAGCCCAAAATTAGAACAGGCAGCATGGTACAATGGAAAGAACGTTGGAATTGGAGGATAGTGGTTTGAATCCCACCTCTGCTACTCATTACCAGTGTGATCTTGGGCAAAACAATTCAGTTTCCTCATCTGTAATATGATCTCTAAGAGTCCCTCTAGATTGAAATCTTATAATCCCTTTCCAGTTGTTGGCTTACCAAGCTATAAAGTCTCAACCTTTCAGAAGTGTCCTTTAAGAGCAGCCTATCCTTCCCTCTTATTGTGCTAGTCGCTCTCCTCTGATTCCATCAGCTGAACAGAGTATTCCCAATACATTTATTTAGGAATAATAATAATATTGATAAAAAGTATGAGTACAGACAAAAATAATTTGTTTGTTTAAAATATCATTCCTAAGCAGGCCCAATATTTTGTTGGTTGAACCATGTACAGTGTGGGACCTGGTAGTTAGGAAGACCTGAAAATGGATCAAATTTGGCCTTTATTTCCCTTTATGGCATGGAGTAGAAGATAAGGTACTATACAAAGGTTAAAAGCAGGAAAGTCTACATATTTTAGGTTTCCTTGGCTGGTGTAAAAATTATAGTAAATGTGTATCTTTCTTGACCCCAATGACACTAATCAGAGGCCCCTGGATGCCTATGTGGAAGCAACATGGAAGCTTTCTGATTCTGCAAATCCCCTCGTGTTGTATGGACTACACGAACATACACACACACACACGCACAGAGTCTCAATTGTCTATATCATAAAGACCAAACGATAGACCGATCAATTAAATTGAGACCACAGCCCTCTTTGTGTAAGATGAACTGGTACTTGGTGAAAAAAATTTGGTGAATACTTCTTGTGTCATTTAAATGTAAAAATCTGCTAATACTTTCCTTAACAATGTAGCTTCTTATTATGAATGATATATTCCTGTACTTGTGTATTCTAGTTTGTGTACATATCATGACTTATCTAAACTTTCTCCCTTAGGATCACCCAGTACAGTGCTTTTGAACAAAGTAGGTCCTACCAAACACAGGGTGAGTAGAAATGAATTGCTCAGTCCTGCATCGAAGGAGGTATTTTAATTGGCAGGGCTTCCAGAGGGCTGCCCAAAGCATTAGTGAAGTTTCCAATTTGCTTTACAAGGTTTGAAAGAAGAATCTGTATTTGCATCTATCCTCTATAACTTCTCTCTTCTTCATTTATGGTTTCATTTTCTTCCTCACCTGGTTGTTGTTTCTAATATCAACTAAGGAAAGACATGTCATGACAAGAACATCCCATTGTGGACCTCATGGGACATTTCTGAATTTTTTTTTCACTAAAATGATATCACTGCTACTAGGAAAGGGAGGATTTAATGATTAGAACTAAATTATTCTTTTACTACAGCTCTGGAGCAACATTTCTTTGGAAAGCAGATACCATGACAGAAAATACTTCCCAATTAGAATTCCAACTACATCTGTATGGAGGGTAGGGAGGAGTGTAGTGGTAAAGAGAAATCTTGAACAAGAAATACTTTTTCAATGTTTCAATTGGGTTCCTTGGTAAGTGATCATCACCAGTTCAGTACAGTACATGGATGACATGAAAAACCTTCTTTGAAGCAATATTTGTCAACTGTATAGTCAGCCAAGGAGATGGTCTATGTCTTAAAATGTTTCCATCTGAATAAGGCAGAAATTATTTGAGGCAAAAATGGCTGCATGTATATACCAGCTTCACAAAGACAGAGAAGAAAAAGTATTCGTGAGTTACAAGTGACTTAAAGCTCATTTAAAACCAGCAGTTAAAACAAAACAATCTGCAAAGGACATAGCCTCAACTTCTGATAATTCTAATTCAGCAACCTCTACTACCCACCAGCACCAAAATATAATGTTTTTACTTGGAATGACTGTTTTTTGTCAAGTTTCAATCAGTTCCATATTCAATACAACCTTATTCATTCTTCCACAGAATATTTCTGAATTTGAAAAGGAAAGTGATAATAGGTCTCAATTTAATAGGTGTTTAAACTTTAAAAGCTTTATGACTTTAAGCAAGCTGAATAATGGGAAAAGAAAACATTGTTCTCAGAGTAGGTTATCAGAGAAAGTGAAAGATAGCCCCTCAAAATGACAAGCTGAAATTGCAGCAGGAAGAACTTAAGTAAAATACATGCAGAACATAAAGATTATTAAGTATATTACACCAAGGAAGATTGTGGAATCTCCATTTCTTACAGAAAAATCTTTCTAAAATGTATTGGTATGGGATGTTATTGGTTTAAATAATTATGTTAAGCACTTTCCTAAGGTTGAACCTAGGTATAAATCCAACTTGATGGAAGTGAATGATTTTTTTTTTTTGATAAATTGCTCGAGGTTTTTGTTTAAATGTTTTTATTAAAAAAAAAAATTAGGGGCAGCTAGGTGGTACATAACAGAACATAGGCTTGGAGTCAGGAGGACCTGAGTTCAAATCTGACCTCAGATACTTGACACCAGCTATATGACCCTGGCAAGTCACTTAACCCCAATTGCCTCATCAAAAAACAAAAAAACAAACAAAAAATTAAAGACCTCCATGGCACAACTTCTTCCCAGCACAATTAGATTTTCAGTTAGATCAATTACAACAATACAATTACAACAAAGAAATTTTTTTTCTGACCTCACTGAAAAAGAGGGTGAGGGGGCACACTTCAAACAAGGTTAAAAAATATGCTTTTAGAAAACCTTTAGAAGGAATTGCCAACAGAACTTAAACATACTGGCATCCAATTTCCTGGTGCAGGGAGTAAGGAGAAATGTGCTCCAATACAAGGTGTAGAGAGGTCATTACTCTGCAAACCCTTGCCCACCTGCCCACCCATCCCAGCCTCTTGTTTTTTTAAACTCTTTTTCTTCTTTCCAGATTCATGAATGTGCAGTGACTCTAAAGTAGCGTTTTTTCCCTATTTATTTTTTTTTGGAAAAAAAAAAAAAGGCCATGGGTGACATTCCTTCCAGGCTTGTTTCAATTCCTTGTAAGGCTGATACCTGGTAGAACCTCCAGCTGATTGTAGCTGCCCTCATCAACCCCAGCCACAACTACATTTTCTGAACTAGGAAATGACTATCGACAATTCTCCCTCCCCTTTTGAAAAAGAGAAGAGTTCTTCAGAAAGAGTCCTGTTTAAATCACAATTCAGTGCAAAACCTAATCACGAGTTGCGTCCCTGCCACAATGGTTGATGCCCTCTGTTCCTGCACAAAGTCAATATGGTAGGTTTCACATCATTTTATGGGTCTAAACAGGTAAAAGTATAATCAAATATTTACTCCAAGTGGCCATGGGGAATAGAAGTACATTGATGTGCATTAAGAATTTATCCCCTTCAGCTCTCCCTTGGCTTCACATAGTGAGATAAAAAGGAGGCCATGATTTTCAGCTCCAGTACTCACTACTTACTACCACTACTATACCTCAGTACAACATTCACTGAAACAAAAATGAGTTATAAAGTTAGACAAGTTTATTAAATAGAACAACCCAAGCAACTGCTTACACATGACACTCAAGAGAGACTTGTGGAACCAGTGAAGGTCAGGAAAAATAGACTTTAGGCTTGAGGAAGGATTGGCAAAGAATTCCTGACCCTGAAAAAAAAACTTCTGCAATGGGATAATGGGAGAATATCCACAGCCAATGCTTTGTCATTGTGCTTAAAAAACTAGGCTTCTCCAAATGTGCATCCAATAAAGTTTGGTAGCTAGGTTATAGTAGACAGTGTACACACACACATACACACACACACCACGCTTTTCTCATCCCAAATGCTGGAGTTTCATGGCTAAGGATCCTAATTCCCCAACATTTTGGCTTGATGTTTCCAGAAGGTTTTTCTGCACTGCCCAGTATCACTGAAAGTGGGTGAGAGAATGGAAGAGGTTGCTTCCCTCAATCCATAAAGTGCTGGCCACAGGCACCTTCAGTGTAAAGAGACACACCCATCCAGCAAGATCTAGGTCTTTTTGTTAGGATTTTATTTAAATTTTTTAATCTATATAAACTAACATTATTGGTCTTTTTTTGTTTTTCTTTTCTTCCTTCATTTAAGAATTAAGGCTGTATTCCATAAAGAAAGTTAAATAAAGTATTTTCTTTCTCAATTTTTGAATAATTTGAGAGAGAATGATTTATGTAATAAGGGTATGAACTGTTCCTTAAGAACTTGAAAAAATCATACCGTATAACCAAACTGGACAAGTTTCTGGGTTTGTTTATTTTTTCGGAAGGGAAGGGGGTAGTTCCTTTACAGCTAGTTCAATTTCTTTGTGACTGGATTATTTCAGGTCTTTATTTGATATTGTTAATTTGGACATTTTGTATTTTTGTGGAATATTCTATATTTCTTTTGAATTTTCAGTTTTGCTGGCAGACACTTTATAGTAGGTTCTGATCACTCTTTTCATTTCTGTTGTAAATTTAACTGTTGATTTTTAAGTTTAATGGGATTTCCTTTTAAAAATCAAGTTGGCTAAAGATTTATTTTCTTATTCTCTTAAAACTGGCTTTTAGATTTCTGAGTTCTACAATCTTGTTTTCCAATTCATCCACTTCTTAAATTTTCAGAATTTCCTCTTGTGTACTTATATTGGGCTATTTAGTTTTTTAATATTTTAAAAATTGCATATTCACTTTATTAATCCTTAGTTAAATTTTACTTATAATTTGTTCTTAGAGATAATTTTTCCTCTGAATATCAACTAAGATGCATCCTAGAAACTGGGAAGCATATTCTAGGAACAATTGTTTGTTTCACAGCTTCCTGATGAGAGTTAGCAGGACTTAAGAAATACTCTGTAAATGAAAACAAAGTAAGTACAACAATATTTAATGTTTTTCAAGTGCAAATTTTGAAAATGTGTGCTGTGTAATTTGGAGGGATTCTAATAAAGTGACAATAATAAAGAGATTCATTCTTCTGCTAGGCATTTACTCCTAGTAAAAGTCAATGATAACAACAAAAGCCCTACATACACCAAAATATTTGGAGCAGCACCTTTTATAGTAGCAAAGATCTGGAAACAAAGCCCACACCTATCACGTGGGGAATGGCTGAACAAGTTGTGGCACATGAATGTAGTGGAATATGACTGTGCTGAAAGAAATGGTATGTATGAATACTAAGGACAGGCATGGGAAGAGTCACATGACCTGAGGCAAAATGAAATATGCAGAAGCAAAGAAAGAGTGACCACAATGATTACAGCACGTAAATCGAGAGAACAGCACTAGAACCACTAAAACAGAATGCTGAGCAATTATTATGACCAAGCCTGGCCCTAAAGAGAGATTAAAAAGGGGGGGAGGATGCGGGTTTGAAACACCATGGATAATGTCAGACTCTTTCTACATTCTGGTTAATTTGCTATTTCCCCCTTTTTTTCTTGTTATACAAGATGGCTCTCTGGGAGGGGAAAAGGGTTCAGGGACACTGGGAAAAGTACAGGATGTAAAGGCAAAAAGAAATAAACTAAAAATCTTATTTTTAAAAGTCTGATGCATTTACCATTAAAATATGGGAGCTGATTAAGATAAAAACCAGGTGTCACATCTTTCACTGAAAGTCTTCAAGCTTCATAATTACTTCTTAGATGTACTGGAAAAAAGGTTCTATTCTAGATATATGGTTCTATTCTAGATATATGGTTTGAACTAGATGGTTCCTGAGATTTCTCTGAAATTCTACGATAAGGTCTCTTTCTGATGAATTCTGAACTGGTCTATTATGTGACTATGCCAAGCACCTATGATTGTTGTGCCAATCACAACCTCTCTGCGACTTTTGTACTAAGTTTACAGGGGTTGCCTCAAACGTAAAGCTCGAGTGACTCGTCTAGGAGTCACCCAGCTAGTGAAAGAGGTGAGTGCTGAACTTAGGTCTTCCTGCCTCCAAGCCCAGAACTCTATCCCTCTTTGCCATAGTGACTCTAAACTGGTATCATGTGGAAACTGCCAAAACAACGGGAGATTTTTTTGCTATGATTTAAAGTGATCTCTTCTAACTTTTACAGACAAGTTTCTCGAATCACCTATAAAACTTCAAAGCTGGAAGAGACCTCAGCAGTCATCTAGTCCAACTCAATCCCCACTATTATAACTAAGGAGAACATACAACCTCTGCCTTAAGACTTCCGATAAACAGAAAACCATTACCTCCTATGACAATCCATTCTACTTTTTGACACTTCTCATTGTTAAGAAATTTTTCCTTCCATTAAGCCTAAATGCCTCTTTGCAATTCACATCCATTGCTTATGATTCTGTCTCCTAGGATCAAAAAGAACAAGTCTAACCTGTCTTCCTCAATGCCTCAAATATTTTCAGACATCCATCAAGCCTCCCAAGTTCTCTTTTTTCCAAGCTAAATATGCCCAGTTCTTTCAACTAATCCAAATATAGCAGAGACTCAAGGCTCTTCCCCATCCTAAATACTTTCCAGCTTATCAATGTCCTTCCCTAAATTAGGCTGCTCAGAACTGAATACTCTGGATGGAGTCTGACAAGAGCACTGAGGAATTACCTTTCCCTTATTCCTGAATGTCTCTCTCTCTTACTGTACTCCAAAACTGCACTGGCTTTTTTTCTCACTGCCACATTACACTAATATTTATAATACTCCACTGACCTGCCAGTTGAGCAACCGTGTCAAAAAAAAAGAAGTAAATTTAGTTATGGCGTGATCTGCCCTTGATGCTATGTTGGTTCTTTGTTACTCTTGCTTCCTTTTTTAAGATATTCACTAACCATCTTTTTTATGATTCATTAAAGATTTTGTCAAGGAATTGAAGAAGCAAAGTCAAGAACAATGACTTTTAGTATGCAGATTCTATTTGCATTTCTATTTTCTAAGATCAAGACTACATTTGTTCTTCTCCAGTCCAATGATACATTTTTTCCCATTTTCCATGATCTTTCAAATACCACCGACAGTAGCACAGCAATCACATCCACCGATTTTTTCAGTACTTGGGGATATAATTCGTGTGCAGCAAATGCCCTAAATCATTCAAGGTCATTGAAGTGTTAACTTTAACTATCTCCTTACTTATTTTGATTATCAATTCCCTGTTAGGCATTTTTGTTCTGCCATTTCTAGTACAAAGGTCATTTTCCTTGGCAGAAAAAACAAAAACATAATAAGAATTAAGCAGGTCTACCTTCTTTCGGGTCAATTATCAGTGTCCCATCCATCCCAGGCAGCAGTCCTTTCTTTGATCCTTCCTTTTCCCCCAAAATAGCTAAAAAACAAACAACATTTTTGTTGTCCTTAGTTTTCCTCAAAATCCTCGGTTCTGTTCCCGACATTATTACAGGGGCAGCTAGGTGGTGCAGTGAATAGAATGCTAGGAATATGGAAGACCTAAATTCAAAATTTGAACTCAGACCATGGTGTGGCACCTTATCTGTAAAATGGAGATAATAATAGTACCTAACTCCCAGGGTTGCTGTGAGGATCAAATGAGATAATATTTGTAAAGTGCTTAGCACATTGTCTGACACTTACTAAGTGGTATATAAATATTAGCTGTTTTTATTTTTATTCCTACCACACTTCCATACATCTGTTACCTGCTCATGCTTCCATCTTCTGTACATATTATTTAGAAATTTAAGCTCTTTGGTGACATTCACATTAACTACTTCATAAAATTCCTATTTTTATTTCTAGCTTGAATTATTTGCCTTAGTGTTTTCAGAATTTCATTCATTAGAGTTTCCCACCATCCCACCTAGACTAATCTGCCAAACCTTTCTTTAAGGCAAGAAGCTATTATATTCGCTCCACTTCTGGCAGAAAGTACTACCTACTGATGCCTGAATAACTGAAATATACCATCACTTACTGTATTATGCCATTCTATCATGCTGGTGACATTCTCTAAACTTTTGATTCTTTTTCCTTCCTCTCCAGGTGGTCTGTAATACATTCTGATGACAAAATTGCTTCTGTTTGTTTTCACTCAAATGCACTCCACTATGTTTTCCTCTTCTGGTTCCTGGGTTTCTTTAGATTCCAGTCATGGGTTTCATCTAAACCACAGGATGTCTCAGTGGTAATGATGAGTCAAAATTTGCCTCTTTGTATCACTAGTTCCTCTTGCTTGTGCATTTGCATATATACATTTGAGGTTTTTTTTCCCCCCTCATGAACTGGATTTCGTGCTAGTCTTCTCTCAATGGTAACTAGCTGGATGGATATACACATATCTGAAAGCTCTTTTGATTAGATATGCAAGTGATCAGGCAAACACAATTTTACTATCTATACTAAATGCCTGTACTTCCTCACTTTCCATTTATTTCTTAACACCTTATAATCAGGCTTTCAACCTCACCATTAAACTGAAAATACTCTCTTCAAGGTTATCAACAACCTTTTTTTACTGCTCAAACCAATGATCCTTCCACACCCTTTGAAACTGGAGACTACCCTCATTTCCCATCCCTTCTTCCTGGATAGTCTTTTTCCTACCCCGGCATCCATGAGATTAATTACTCTCTCAAGGTTCTTTATCTATCTGCCTGATTATTCCCTAGCTGGACCATCATCCATCTCCCACCCTAAAATGATGACTCTGTTTCAAGGTTCTGTCCTGGCTCATCTTCTCTCTCTATACTCTCTACTTTGGCAATCTTATCCACTCCCATTGGTTCAAATATGTCATCTCTCTGAATATGACTCCTAAATCTATATATCCAACTCTAATCTTCCACCAGAACTCTGGTCCTATATTGTTAACTCCCTACTAGTCATCTCCACCTAGATATCTAATCTCAAGCTTACCACGTCCAAAACAGAAATTATCCAACCCCCATAAACCTAACCTTCACTAAAAGTCAGTCAATGAACAAGCATTCATTACAATGCCCACTATTGCCAGATATTATACAAGGTACTGAGGATACAAATACAGAGCCCTCTGCCCTTAAAGTACTTACTTTCTACTGGGGAAATAACATGTTAATAACACATTCACAGTTAAGTAAATACTGGATACTTACAAAGCATACATTCTGCAATCTTGCAAAAGCAAACTGGTTTTAGACATTTTGGTTTTGTTACTTCTAGTATAAATTGGGGAGGAGCAGTGTATAGATCTATAATTTCCTCTTGAGCTGGAAGGAGAAACTACAGAAATGAGGGAAAGCCTGTACAAAGGCAAAAAGATAGGAAATAGAATTTTCCCTATGAGGAATAGCAAGTGACTCAGTTTGGCTGGACTGTTAAGTTCCTAATCTATTTTTGTTGTGGTGGTAGAGGTGTCATTTCAGTTGTCTGACTCTGTGACCCCATTTGGGGTTTTTTCTGCAAATATACTGGAGTGGTTTGTCATTTCCTTCTCATTTTACAGATGAGGAAACTGAGGCCAACATGGTTAAGTGACTTGCCCAGGGTCACACAGCTGGTATGTGTCTGAGACCAGATTTGAACTCGGAAAGAGTCCTCTTGACTATAGGCCTGATGCTCCATCTACTACGCCACCTGTGTAATCAGCCTGGAAAGAGTGGTTGTAAGCTGACCGAGAGATGCTTTAAATGCCAGAGGAATTTACAATTTATCATAAAGACAACGTGGAGTTAACTGAAATCTTTTGAGCAGAGGAATAACACAGTGGTGATGAAAGCCTGGAACATGGTGGTTGTGGCACTGAGTAAGAGAGAAGTGGACCATTGGGAGAGATATTGCAGAGGTGGAATTGACAAGACTTGATGGCTAATCAAATAAGGATAACACCCAAGCTATGAACTAGAGGTATGTTTACACCCAGAACAAAAATAAGAAAGCGGTGAGGGCTGGGTGTGGCTGAGAAAGAAACTGAATTCTATTTTAGATATGCTGGTTTTGAGATGCTGATGGGATACTGAAGTGGAAATGTCTAGCAGTCAGCTGGAGACTGGGATTAGAGGGCTGCACGTGCAGATTGAGGAGTCATTTGCAAAGATGACAGCTAAATCCATGGGAGGTCACCTGGAGAGTGTTGTTGTTCAATCATGTCCAACTTTCCATGACTCTATTTGGGATTTTCTTCGCAGAGATAATGGAGTGGTATGCCTTTTCCTTCTCCAGCTCATTTTATACATGATGAAACTGAGGCAAATAGGATTAGGTGACTTGCCCAGGGTCACACTGCTAGTAAATTGTCTGAGGCCAGATTTTAACTCAGGAAGAGGCGTCTTCCTGACTGCAGTCCCAGAGCTCTATCCAAATGTCACAAAAACTCATAGGAGAGAGAGTAATAAGCCATATTGCAATCTGTTTAGAAGTGAGTAGGTGAAAAAGTGAGGGGTTAGTTTTTTTATATGTTTGTTTGTGAAAGGGACAAAAGATACAGGATAACATCTTGAAGGAATAGTAGGGTCAAGAGGAAGTTTTTTTAATGATGGTCAAGATTTGGGCATGTATAAAGGTTGTGGAAAAGGAACCAATAAAAAATGAGAGGTTGAAAATTAGGCAAAGAGGGAATATTTCAAGAGGAAAATTCTTAGAAGAGATAGGATGAGATACAATTAAAGGCAAAAATATTTAGGTGGGGAGGATGGTACTGATAATGAAAAGAGTAAGCCCATATTCTAAGTCTGAAGCAAATAAGGAGAAATTTATAGGATGATGCTGAGGTAATACAATGTGTAGAACTGGGGATGAAAGGGAACTCTTGAAAGATCTCAATTTTTTGAATGACATATGAAGCAAAGGTGTTTTACTGAGAGGGAGGGAAGTGGTGAGGTGTCTGGAATAGTCTTCCAGCTTCCCTATATCTATTAAGAGCATCATGGAGGCCATCTCCAGTCCTCCTGATTTCCATCTCGCCACTGGACCTAGATGGCTCCAGAAGATAGAGTATGGCTAATGACTTTGCACAGCCATCCCGCACTTAAATCCAATTCACTTGCAAGTCATGGCATCAACTTCCTGATGCCATGGTCCTCTTCGAGAACGAAGGACCAACAACTGCAAGAGCACCATCCTCCCAGTCACACATATTTGTAATCTCCAAGTCATCCTTGCCTCTTCATACCCTGCCCATGTCTTATCAGTTGCTGAGGCTTGTTGGTTCTACCTTCATATCTCCTGTCCCATTCACCTTTCACCTAGAACAATTGGTCACCCTGCTTTCACAGCCTCTCCCCTCTTCTATCCATCCTCCACACAACTGCCAAAATAATCTTTCCTAAGGTATAGGTCTGACCACGTCACTCCTCTGCTCAAAAATCTTCAGTGGCTTTATGTTAAAACACAAAGTGCTCAGACTGGCATTTAAAGGCCTTCCTTCTCTGAACCATTCCTATGTTTCTGTTGTTATTGTTACTGTTTTTCGGTTGTTTCAGTGGCTTCATGACCCCATTTGGGGTTTCCTTGGCAAAGACACTGGAGTGGTTTGCCATTTCCTTCTCCAGCTTATTTTACAGATGAGGAAACTGAGGTAAACAGGGCTAAATGACTTGCCCAGGGTCCCACAGCTAGTTCTTCCTGACCTATGTTTCTAGACTTCTTATATCCGCTCCCTCTCCCCCATGTTCTGAGTGGTTTACTAGTTGTTCCCTGAAGTGGAGAGTCAATTTCCCATTTGTGTTCCTTTGCACAAGTTGTCACCAATGCCTAGAAAATATTTCCTCTTTGCCTCTACCTCTTAGAATCCTAATCTGCCTTCAAGGCTTATATGAGGTACTACCTTCTATAGGAAAATACCTTTCCTGATCCTCTAATTGGTAATGCTATCTGTATCTTCTAATTGCCTCATATTTACATCTATGGACATGTTATAACCCTACAGAAGAACTCAGACTCCTTGCAGTCAGGTATTATTTTTCATTTTGGTCTTTGAACCCACTTAGCACGGTACCTCATACAGAGCAGGAAGCTTGGTAAAACGTAAAGATCCAGAAAACTAAATGATTCTCCTATAAAAAGGAAATTCAGTGATCCTCTTGGAACACTGTTTATGAGAATTTTCAGGAAAGGAGCTGATTGCAGCTTCACTGGCCCTTCTTTCATCAAAAGAAAGACTGAATCATTTTAATTTTTAGAACAATGAAACCTAAAACAAAATGGAAAAATTCATGCAAGCATGAGGATTTGGAGTTTCTTAGACACATAACATTCTATTTATTGCTGCTAGGAAAATTTCAGAGGTACTTCACATGAGTACCAAAAAATATACTATGAAGATAATGCATATAAATAGTAAGTTAGCCCTCACTAAAAATAATTCCTGAAAATTTGATTTTTGTAATATTTAGAAAAAAACTACTTTTGATTCATTAATTTGATCAAAGCAATTTTCTTCCCCAAATGAAGATGAACTGTTTTCAAAGGAAAATAAAAAATTCAGAAAATAGTAGTCAAAACAAGCATTTTAAGAAAGGAGATAAAAGTGCTTAACATAGTATACTTGTAATACCTTTAACATCAGGATCATCAATATGGGGCTCAAGGTTTTCTATCATTTCTTCAAGTTCCTTTCGCGTAGCCATGGTAATATTTGGAGAATCTGGTATAGTAACTTCTGGTGCTCCTTCTGGACTCTCTGGATCTAATGTTTTCTCAGTATCTTGTTCAAGCTCAAGCTCAAGATCTAGGTCTATTTCAGGTAGAGGAGTCCTCCAGAAATGGAAGGAGTTATATAATTCCTGGTCTGTGAGAGATGATTCTGGAGAACTTATGTCCATTTCTGGTAGCAACGTTGTATTTAAATTGCCAGAACTTTGCTCAAGTTCATCTACTGCTTCCTGAAGAATATGGAGAGATACTGAAGACAAAGTAGAATGTAAAGACCTATCCAGGTAAATATGAGATTCACTCAAGGATTTCCTACATGTTTTAGTATGATCTTCCAGGTTATTTTCAAGTCTTAAGCTGGATTTACAAAGACAGACATCCAAAGGAATATCCTCTGTCCTGAACTGTACATTCTCTGAGAATCTGTCTCCATCCCTGATTGTTTCACTGCAGAAAACATGAAAACATAAGAACAAACATTAATTTCTCATGAATGATACTAGAATCAACCCATTACTGAAAATTTGGTAAATGGCATGGTTTTGCCTTGCCACTCAGAATGATTCTGCATAATTTTCTGTAAGACGTGCACTCACATAATGTAAATTAATTTTAATATTAGCTTAAGTCAAATACAATAGAAGGTAAATCTATTTCTTATTCTTCATGCAAATACTCTGCTCCAAGGGCATGAATAAGAGCTGATAATTATTAGGAATTATTATAATAAAAAAGTTTCCTGGTAACATATCTCCATTGGTTTCAAAGTATTCTCACATCGGATCATACATTTTTAGATGGAAGGGAACCTAAGGAATATTTAGTCTAAATTTAGAGGTTAAATTACTTGCCTATAGTCATAAAAGCTAGAATATGAAACCAGGCCCTCTCCTTTCAAACCCAGTACTCTTTGCAATACATGACACTCCTCCTCACATGACACTTAAAAATCCCAGTAAAACTGTGAAATAGGCAGTGTGTATCAAGTAGTAATACCATTTTATAGATAAAGATTTTTTTAAAACTGAGGCTCAGAGAAATTAAAGTGATTTGTTCAAGGTCAATAGGTTAAGGTATTGGTGACAAGACTAACTCAATCCAGTATTCTCTTTACTAAAGTGCTTTTTTATTATATACTAAAAGCCTACTGTGTATACTCTAAGAATAAAAGCTCCCATTTATAACATGTTTATATAAAACTTTTATAAAGCTCCTTAGTCACAACAAAATTGAATAAAATACAAGTTCAGGCTGGAACCAAACCACCTCAACAACTTCTTTCTTTTTTTTTTCCTTTTTCTTTTTTTTTGGTGAGACAAATGGGGTTAAGTGACTTCCCTAGGATCACACAGCTACTGTCAAGGCTGGATTTGAACTCAGATCCTCCTGACTCTAGGACTGGTGCTCTATCCACTGTGCCATCCAGCTGCCCCAACAATTTCAACCTAATTGCCACAAAACAATGTTCTGAATACCAACATTCTCCTGATATTACTGTATAAGGTGCCCCAGAAGTCTTAGTGCAGTTTTAAGCTGTTAAAACTTAATTTAACAATCCTAAATAATGGTACATACACTATATAGGATCCACAATGAATCAAAACTGCAGGTGATAAAAAAAAGCAATGGAAAGATGCACAGAGGTGTAAGTCAGTTGCAGCATTTTACACCAGTGAATATTCCTTAACAAGAGGTGGTATAAAAGACATCATTAAGGACAGGACACATGAATGGAAAAAGAGCTAGCTGATAACTCAACAAAAATTAAAAATAACAGATGTACAGCCCACATATTATTTTTATATCCATAATATATTCAAAAGAGAAAAAAAAATCCTGCAGTATATTGGATACATACTATAAAATGGACAAAAACTGTAGGATGAGAAAGCATGGAAGGGTTATGATCTGTATCAGTGGATACAGAATTCAAATTGATGAGTTTATGTATTGTAAAAATGTTACAAGATCTGAAACACAAATATTATCCACATTTCATAGAGGAAAATATTGAGAGACAGGTTAAGTTACTTACCCAGGGTCACAAAGACCTAGAAAGATCTGAGTCAGGTCTCAGAAACTCAGTTCTTTTGAGCTTTTTTTTTTTTTTAAAGACTAGGGTCTGATGCTTGACTCTCAACTAACCAGGCACCAAAATTTGCTAGATGCATATTAACTGGGCCATATAACTATAGGCAAGTCACTTATCCATACTAAGTTTCTCTTGGATTTACCACCTACCTCACCTGGTAGCTGTAAAGAAAATGTTTAGAAACTAAACAGTGCTCTACGCATGAAATAATGCTAAGATTTTTGTGGATAATTTTTAATCCAGGTAAGGCCAAAAGATAACAGAAGAATGCCCAGATTTTTTTCTCTTAAATGCGCAGAGTAATGTAAAAGAAGTTAGAGTAGAAGTTATGAGAATACGTGACAGCAGACTTAACTGTTTCCTCCCTCATGCACGCGAAAGGACACCTTATCAGCAGAGTAATGGAATACCTATCAATCAACAAGTATTTATTTTACACACCTGCCCTGGGTCAAGCATTGTGCTAGGTACTAGGGATACAAATATAAAGGACAGGCATATGTCCCACCCTCAAGGAGCTTACTTTCTTTGGGGGGGGAGTGGCGCCACATGTTCAGAGGTGAAAAAATACACAATCCATATAAGATAAATGCGAAGTCATTTGAAAAAGGCAGTAATAACTGAAGAGAACATTAAGGAAGAGACAAGAGCTGATCTGGGGTTCCAAGTGGGAAAGGTGAGGAAATGGGAGACAGCCTACGAAAGCACAAAGGTAAGATATGGAGTGCGGTATATGTGGAATGAAAAAAGGTCACAATGGTTGGAACACAAAGTGCCTGATACATAGGGCAGTGTGCAACTAGCCTGGGAAGACAGACTGAAATCAGACTACGAAAAGCTTTAAATGCTAAACAGAGAAGTTTGTATTATATCTTAGAGGCATTGGGAAGTCACTCAAGTTTCTTGGGGCGTGAAAGAATCAAACCCATACCTATGGGTTATAAGTATGGTAGCTGTGTGGCCAGGCAAGGGGAGAGAATGAATGCAAGGACAGCAATCAGGAAAAGGATGAAAACAGACCCGGCAAGCCAGAGTATGTGTCACAGCAACAAAGATACCAGTCCATCCTGAATGTTCACTCAGGTATCCAAAATCCCTCTGTGGGATTAAAGGGAGAGAGCTCCAGGCCCACCATTGGTCTGAACCTGCAGGTTAAATATGATATTTCTGCTCCAAGGTCAGAGTGACAGAACTATAAGCCCACTATGGGTTTCACAATTATTGCAGCTAAGTGGTGCAGCAGATAGAGCACCAGCCCTGAAGTCAGGAGGACCCGAGTTCAAGTCTGGCCTTAGACACCTGACATTTATTAGCTGTGTGACCCTGGGCAAGTCACTTAACTCCACTGCCTAGCAAAAACAAAAACAAACCAAAAACACAATTGTGCCCTGTTCACTTGCCAACGGGAGGAATTATGATTTTAGGCCTACTATTGTTTCTCCTGAGATTTTCCAATCATGACTCAGTCTGGCATTCCCTTTAGATTTTGGTTAGGGTAGCTGTGGGAGAAGGTGGTCTATATTACTACTTCCTACTCCATCATCTTTACTGGCTGAGTTGCTCCTGGTTAGGAACTTTCTCTACCAATACAAATCACATGTCTCAGTGACTTGCCCAAGAAAAGTTATAAAATTAGCACATGGCAGAGGTAGGACTTGAATTCAGCTCTTCCAAAACTTGAACAACACCTACCACCCATTATGTTACACTGCTTACTTCTTCTGGCTGTGACAGTCAAAAGAAGTATTTCTTTACTTTCTTAAAAAAATTTTTTTAAGATAGTAAAAGAACATTTTGAAAGTAGTAAAATCAAAATAAAGGAAAAAAAAGAATCAGAAATCATACCTGTTCTTTTCTTCTAGCACAATATCTTCTAAGTTCTTATTTTCTTCTTTAAAATACTGGCCTGAGCTAGATGGATTAGCAAAAGTTGATATGAAAGGTCCCAGAGACTGAAAGGCTGCTTGGCGAACCTAGGGAAAAATTTTAAAAATATATTAACAGCATACAAATATAATTGATTCTTTGGCAAAGACAGCTTACAATGGGAGATAAACTGCTTTCCACAACCTAATTATATATTTAATATAGTGAAGTTGGAAAATAAGGTAGAGTAGAATAGCTCAAAAACTAATTCAATTAGCACTGATGGCAACCTCTGCCTCCTCTATTTCAATTTATCCCCAGAACTTAGCACAGTGCCTGGCACATAACAGATCCTTAATCTTAATCTACTGATTAAGTGAATTTGTTGTTGACTAACTTTTCATATCTTTTCTCTTTTTTTATTTTCCAAATTTCTGATGGGATTTGGAGTTTGAGCTATAGAGAGACTATAAAACATTATAAGAAAATAGTCATTCAGAGAAGAAGATATATAAAATTCTGTCACCCCCAGGAAGAAAGTAGCTAAATGAAATGTCACTCTCATGGCTTGACTACTCCCCTGTCTCTTTTGCAGGATCCTCATCTTCCCATTACACCTTCAAGTGGGTATTCTCTACTGTTCTGTCCTAGGCCTTCTCTTCCCTACCCTCATCATGCAATCTAATTTGGTGATGTCATTCATTCCTTCTACTTCATTTATCATTTACCTTTCTATAGCTTCATACACAACTACTCTTGACTGCTTAACTCTCTTATTTCCAACTGGATATCAACATGTCTAAAACGGTACCTAAATCTCTTTCATATCACCACACTGCCCCTTTCTAAAACTCTGTATTTCTATTAATGGCATCCACTATCCTCCTATGTTCATAAACTTGGAGCAAACTTTATTCATTCTTCCATATCCCTTACCCCCAATCCAAAAAGTTGCCAAGTCCTATCTCTATCACCACAATCTTTCAAGCAACGAGGCCCTTCTCTACACTCTGATCAATCACCCTTGTTCAAGTACTCATTTCTCTTCCAACAGATTAATATAATATCATCTTAACTGGCTTTCCTATCTCCAATCTATCATTTTTCCAATCCATCCTCCAAAGCTGCTCAAGTAATCTTCCTAATGCACTGTATTATGATGTCACTTTCTAGTCAAAATTCTTCAGTAGTTCCTCACAGACTACAGAATATTTAATTTCCTGACCTTGTCATTTAAACTCCCCTCTATAATCTTAGTCTAACAGAATTCTCAAACATGAAGGAGTTTAGTATATGGTGCAGCTAAACTAGACGATTTATGTTTCAATTTTTGTCCTGTTCTCTAAGTCAATGTTTTAGCTATACCTTCCAATGCTTAGAATAGATTTAATATCTGAGTGCTAAAATCTCTGCTCAGTTCAGATACTATTCTCTCCAGAAAGCATTTACTTTACTGTTTAAAAAGAATCTGTCTCCATTCTCCAGGTTATGGGGAAAAATGAAATTACTTGTAAAAAAAAAATGGAAGAAAGCTTAACAAATGTGGGAGGAAGGAGCGAAGAATCTGAAGATATAGCAAGAACTTCTAATAAGAATAATGTTGCAGTTCTCCAACCACTATTAGGTGACAGAGCATCTTATAAGGATCAGAAGAAGAAGAGACACGTCAGGGTGGTTGGTGACTCAGGAATGAGATGCTTATTTATCAATCTGATAATAATGAAGAGGTGTTGACTTCCTGAGGCTTGTATCCAAGATATGATAGAAAATCTCTTAAGACACCTCAGATATCTAAACTCCAATATACAAAATGTGGTTAACAAACAAGATGCACTAGAAATTGTGATGAAAGAAAGCAAATTTGACCTTGTAAGTATCAATTGAGACTTGATGGGATGAAATTAATGAATGAAATATGACTAGAAAAAGGTGTAATTTTTCTCAAAAGACAGGATAAATAAAAGGATGTTGGCACAGTGGTGGAATAATTCATCTTAAGAAGCCATCTACACTCCTGAGAAAATCCAGAAACCAGAGAGGAAACATGGCAGAATGTATTAGGGAAAAGATCAATGGAGGTGCAAATATAAGTAATGTCATCAGCATATATTACAGACCACCTGGGGATAAGAATAGAGAAAAAGTCTGACAAACACATCACAAGCCTGCCACAAAGGCATGAGAGAATATTAAAGGGAAACTTTGATTATCCAGATGTGCTAGATCTTGACAAAAGTCAGATAGTAATACTGTCCTGACTTGCTTTAATAATAATTTCAATCTGCAGAAGATAAAGGAACCAACAAGGAGAAATTCTATTCTTGATCTGATTTTCACCAATAAGGAGGAACTGGTTGCCTGGCTAAAAAGGTCAGGAACCACATGAAGGAAGTGAACTCATCATTTTAAAATCTGGGAATGAGAAAAGGAAGTAGATATACAATCTAGATTAAGAGAGAACAGATGTCAAAGGATTTAGAGATATGATAAATAGAATTCCATGGACTAAAATCTTATAATGCATATTTTAAAATTCCCAACATATTAACTTAGCTGAGATGCTAAAAATTAGGAAAACTCCCAGTTGGAAGGACTAAGTCGGTCCAACCATTCTGGAAAAGAATTTGGAATAATATGCTTTGTCTAAAATGTACATACCTAGAGATTCCAGTACTAGGCATATACTCTAAGGGGGAAGAGTAGAACTGGTGGTACGTGAGGGGAGGTTCTGAATAACCTGAAACTCATTCAGGTAGTTCTCCACTCACAGCCAGGACTACTGTCAATGGATTAGGGACTGGGAAGGATCAAAGATAGGACACAGTTTCAAAAAGAGTCATATCTGCTGGGTGGATATACAAATGTTACAGCCTATACAAATTCTACCATCTCCGAGAAGTGTGAATCCACTTATACTGTCTCTAGAAGGTATACCTACACCTATTAGAATCCAATTAGTTATGAAAGACACCACGAAGAGCCACTGGATCTGAAGTCAAAGGATGTGAGTTCAAATCCTAGATCAGCTACTCATTTGACCATAAAGTTAAGTCAGTTACCCTCTCTGGGCTTCGGTTTTCCAATCTGTTAAATGAGGGAGTTGGACTATATTGAACTAAGGCATTCTTTTGCTTTAGTCTCCTAAAAGCAATAATATTATCTTAAACAAACTTATGTTAGTGCTTTATGTTGGAGGCAGACATTTAATACACGTTTTACAGGTTAGCAGAAAAAAAAGATTTAATTAAAACAAAATCTTACCCATCGTGAAGGATCACTGATCAGATTAATAAAAAGTGTTGACAATTTTGTCCGACGGATTTCTTGAGATGTTGCACATGAAACAGCCATGAAACACTCAGCACAAGCTTTTCTTACTCCCCACACATTATCTGAACAAAGCTGGAAAAACCTGGGAAGCTACATGGGGAAGACAAAATAGGTATATTATACGTGCACATTTTTAGAGAGGAGGCAGGTGGTACTTACTTTGACTTCTCCACTAATCCCTCATCAGGGAGGGAAGGAATCTCCAGTTCAAAAAACAAAAAAAAAGATTGGGAAATTTATTTTTTAAAATTATCTAAATGGAAGGTAATTGTGATTTTTGTTAATAGCTTTTTTGTACAGCACAAGATTATTTTCTCTACAAACCAGTCCTTGAAAACCATTTCTTCAGATGACTTTTTCACTACTCAACAAATAGAAAGAATTTTTAGGGATAAGACAGAAGCACATCATAACACACACACACACACACACATATACAAGCTTTTGAGAAAAAATGTGGCAAATAAAATAGAAAAATCTAACATCAAAAATATATAAAGTTACAAATTTACAAGGATACTTCTCAGAGAAAACGAAGAATGAACTTTCAGAAGAAGGAAAAAAATGTTAATAGATTCAAAAAATGCTTCCTCATTGAAATCGAAGAGTTGCACATTGTAACAGGGAATAAGTGTGGTGGTATGGAAAGCATTCTAAATTTAGAGTCAAGAGGACAAGGGCCTGAATCCTGTTCTGCCACTCATTCCTTTGTCACTTAACTTCTTGATCTCAGTTTTCTCATGCGTAAAATGAGGTTGGCCTGAATTACTTTTAAGATCCTTTCCATCTCTAAATTTATGATCTAATAAAAAATTATAAAGTATTACCTTACGTTCACTAAAGTGGCAAAGGAATTAAAAGTAATAAGACATGCTGGCAGAGTTGTAGAAAAGTAGATACACATTTATTGCTAGTGAAATTGCACACTTTTCTTTCCTGGACAGGAATATGGTAGTATGAAGCAAAAATTAAATAAATCATCATACTTTCTGACTCAATACATCTATTGTTGGTAATATACCTTAAAAATGTTAATTGGAAAAAACAAAAAAAAAACCCTATCTATTCAAAAATTTTCATTGTAGCACTATTTTTAATGGCAAAAAAAAAAACTGGGGAAAAAATCTGAATGTCCAGCAACAAGGGGATGAGCAAATAAATTGTGGTGTATTAACGTAACAGAATAGACCGGTGTGAAATAATACTCTAATATGCCAATGGATCCTACCACCAATTACAATGTCTGGTACAAAGGAGAGGTTAAATGCTTGTTGCCTCATTTCCTTTATGTGAGTATTACCTCCAGTTATACAAATGGCAATCTATGCAGAGTTGAAAAAGCTGAACCAGCAGAACAGAGCATACATTAACCAATATGCCAACATGGCATAATGGTTAGAATACTAAATACCTATAGTGTCTATCTACCTTCATAGGGTTGTTTTGAGGTTCAAATCAAATAATGTAAAATAGGTTACAAATTTTAAAGTGCCTTAATAAAATAAGCTATTTTTGTTAAATATAAAGGAAAAATGGAAAAATAATTCTGATAAGGATAAGAGGAAGTGACTTAAGAATTGTATTTTAGGAGTCTGAATTAATATAATAATCACAGAGCAAGTTTAATTAGCAATGCTGATAATCAAAAGTTTATAATTATTTTTTAACAACAGAAGGTCTAGAATTTAAGAACACTTCCAAGAACTAAGTTGCATTGACAGTGCATTTTTATTGCTGAGGCAAAGAGCTAGAAGGAACATTTTTATTTCAAAGTAAAATTTTAATAAAATGTTTTTGCATTAATTGATATACTCAGTCCTTCTAGTGTAAAAAACCAAAACTCCCACAAACTAGGGCAATATTAAATATAAAAAAGACAGTAACAAGATTATAAAATCAACTTAATGAAAATTATTGCTGCAATAAAAAGGTATCCGAATACTCTATATATTATATTATGTTCACATAAAAAACTGCTATTTCAATTGTTTTCCTATAAAATGTCCTTTATTCCCATGTGCCAAGAGCTACAAGGAAAACCTTAAGACATTTTCATTGTGTAAAATCATATTAAAATTGTAGGACTTTGTATAAAAAGTTTTGAGTATCTCATGCACTTCAGGAATTTATTTATAATTATTTTCTAATATTTTCAATGCTTAATCTTTTTTAACTATAACACTTACCAACATTTCCTCAGTGGCTTGTTGCCCAACTACGCTGCAAATGTCTCCAAAATTAGCAGCACAGACCTGCCAAGAAATAAGTAACACTGATATATCAAAATAGCAAGTTTAATACAATGTCATTTTATAACAGCCGATTTTTGTGATTCACCACTATCACCCTGTATTCTCAAAGAACCCAAGTTGTAATACCTTCCGAACATGAAACATTCTGCAGTCACAGCACATCTCACAAAATCTAGGGAGGATAAGTCGTTCTGTGATATCCTTTCCAACCATAGGTGCCATCTTGCACATTATCTAATAGCAAAGTAAAACCATAATAAGCTTAGGAACATCTTAAAGGACAAACACTTTAATTCATTTAAATCACATAATCAAACATCACATAATATGTGTGTGTGTGTATAGGACAGAGGGAGAGGGAGGGAGGGGTAGAGAGAGGGAGGGAGAGAAAGGGAGAGAAAGAGAGAGAGAGTGAGAGAGAGGGAGGGAGAGGGGGAGAGGGAGAGAGGGAGAGAGAGAGGGAGAGAGAGGGAGGGAGAAGGGGAGAAGGGGAGAGGGAGAGAGGGGGAGAGAGAGAGAGAGAGAGAGAGAGAGAGAGAGAGAGAGAGAGAGAGAGAGAATGAGAACGAACCACGAAGTCTAAGACATGAGGAAATGTGGTACACTATGTGGAATACCAGAGTCAGGAGACCAGAGTTTGAATTCTGTCAATGTGATCATGGGATTACTTAATTTCTCAGAATCAAAGTTTCTTCATCCTCAAAACGGGACTAATAATATTCTACCTATTTTATAGGCATGTTCTGAGTAAAGCACTTTGAAAATCTCAAAGCATTATATGAATTTGAATTATTATTCTGTAACATACTATCTAGATTAATTATAGATGACTCTACTTTGTTTATTCTGCTAGGAGTAAGAATATATGTATGAATGAAAATCAACCAACAACAACTTATGAAATGCCTAAAATGTTCAAAAGCCCCAATAAATCCAGAGATAATCACAAAACCTTACTTTAATCAAAGGTGTCAACCTTTTGAAAACATACTTATGTCAGAAAAATAGGAGATTTAGATTCAAGTCTCAGCTTTGCCCACTTATGTGACTGACCTTAAGCAAATAATAAATCCTCTGGTTCTCATTAGTAAAACAAGAGACTGGACAAGATAATCTCTAAAGTCTGTTCTAGCTCTCACTTTCTATAATTTTATGATTAAAATCTTTTACCTTGTACTGGCTAAAGGATAAAAAATTTAACCGAATTCTGTCTCCTTTTATTTCTTCTGGCTAATTCTTTTATTATGGAGAAATTAATAGCAATAATACAGAAGGCATGAAGAATCTAAAGATGAAAATGACCTAAATAATCTGCCCCCCCATGATTGAGAACTGCTCAGACTTCAAGAAAATGAGCACCACTGCATTCTAAAAATTATTTTTACTTATTCATTTATTATTTATTATGTTTATTATTAAATTATTTTTTTCAATCAACTAAAATCTGCTTTCTCTTCTTCCCTCTCTCAAAAGAGAACAAAATCTCTACTACGACCATGTACAGTCAAACAAAACAAATTCCCAAAGTGGCTATGTCCAAACTTCCCAAATCAGTTATTTGCCTTTTAACAGTATTGCTGTCACTGTATAAACCATTTCTCTGGGTCCTTATCTCACTCTTCATCATTTCTTACAAAACAATAGTATTTTATCACCCTTATATATAATTTGTGCAGCCATTCCCCAATGGTGAGCACTCCCCTAGTTTCCAATTCTTTGCCATCATTACAATATATATTTTTCTACATACATCCTTGCTGCATTTTGCTCAGGAGTACTCCCTCCCTTAATTTACCCTCCCTGTTATTTCTCCCATCTCCCTTCCCCCTTCAGTTTCCCTACTGAGTGGAAAGGATTTATGTATCCAACTCTAGGTTCATTTTTCTCCCTCCTTTGACCAAGTTAGATGACAATGAGGTTCAAGTACCAAATGCCCTTACTCTATACTACTTGTTTGTATAAACTTCAGCTTGTGTGCCCCAATTACCAAGATAATTCCTGCCTCTCCCCTTATCTATTCTTTTAAGATAGTCAAAACAAAATAGAAATGGTATACCCAGGCCTCAGTCTAATTAGATTCTAGGACTCCTGAGGATAAGGTTCTAAGGAGACACATTTGTCTCTTCATATTATAATGTAAACAATTAATGCTTGTTTAGTGGCTCCCTAACGTTTAACCTTTTGTGAATCTCAATTCCTGCATTGGCATTTCAAAGTTTCTGTGCAGCTCCAGTTTTTGTACCATGAATACCTGGAAGTCCTCTATTTCATTAAGAATCTACTTTTTCCCCTGTAGGATTATTCTCAGTTTTGCTGGATGAATTTATTCTTGGTCATAAACCTAGATCCTTTGCCTTCAGAAACATCATATTCCAAGCTTTCTGTACTCCTTTATAGGGTAGCTGCTAAATTAGCAGTGGCTGCTTGGTATCTGAATTCTTTCTGGCCACTTGCAGTAATTCTGACTTGGAAGTTTTGGATTTTGGCAATAACATTCCCTAGAGTTTTCATTTTGGGGTTTCTTTCAGGAAGTGACCAGTGGATTCTTTCTTTAATTTCCACTTTGTCCTCTGGGTCTAAGGTTCAGGCAGTTTTATTTTATGATTTATTGGCTCTTTTTTGGTTATGGCTTTCTGCAAGTCCAATGATTCTTAAATTATATTTCCTCAATCTGTCTTCCATGTCAGTTTTTTTTTTTTTTTTTGCCATGAGCCAAACTACATTTGATTTTTTTTTTTAAAGTATCTGACTTCTAGTATTTCTTGTTGTCTCATGGAATTCGATTTCTATTTGGGCCATTCTATTGTCAAAGAGTTGGTTGTTAGGTTTTTATATCTTTCGTACCAAGCTGCTAATTCTCTTTACAATTATTTTTTTCATTAGCTTTCATTTATTTTCATATATTTTTTCCCTCTAGCCCACTCATTTAATTTATAAAAACATGTTTTAATTCTTGCTTTATCTCTTCTAGGAATTTTAGCTGAACTTGTACTCAAGATGTATTTTTATCTGAGGCTTTACTTAAAGATGTTTTGGAATGATTCTCTTCTGGATCTGTCTTAAATGTCCCGTCACCATAATACCTTTTTATGTGAATTCTTTTTTTTTTCCTCACCTCCAAGTTTACTTCTTAACTCTGGACTTTATGTTAGGGCTGGGCTCTACACATTTCTAGGGAGAATGTCTAGACTCGTTTGGCTGCTGCTTTCTTAATGTAGTAAGTGTTAAGTTACTCCAGGATTTCACAGACAGCTCAGGTTGGGGACATGCAAACTTTCAGTGCTGCCAAAATGGTCTGAGTTCAGTTCTGGCTAAGTTCAATTTCTGTTCCCCTGGTCTGACCTCTTCTAGTTCTTGACCTGGGTGTGAGTTTGAACGACATCTGTGGGTATGCCTCATCTGGAACTTCAGGAGACTGCTGGTGAACTTAACCACCATTAGGTAGCTGGAAAGCTCTGTTGGTAGAGTGACAGGATTGCAGGCTCCATTTTGGTCTGTGATTCCTGCCCTGGTTATTTCACTGCAAGCTTCAAAGTGGGCTGGAGGCTGGAACTGTAACTCTAATTTAATCCTGGTATCAGAGACACATCTGCTTCTTGCTCAGTACACGGCCTAAATACACAACTGCTGCTTAACCTGGAGCACCACACCCCAAGAGGCTGGTATACTCCACAGTCATCTCTACAGCTGAGTTGTGAGCAACACAGCTGTCAGGGGGCATCTATTCTTATACCCAGTACAAGGCTGCATCCTCCTTTGTTGGATTTGGAACCTCTTTTTGACCCAGTGCACAGCCTTATCCTGCTTTGGGTAACTGTTCCTGGCTAGACTCCCACTCCCAGATCTCTCTGTTTGACTCTCTATGCCAACTTGGCATGGGAAAATGACTGATTTCTCCTTGGCATTCCAGATAAGAACTCAGTCTGGAGTATTTTCTGTATCTGTATGGAGGTGTTAATGGGAGCTCAGCTATACTACCATCTTAGCTCTTTCTCTAGCACTACATTTCTAAATCTCTCTCTCTCCCAATCTTGAAGTTATTTAGTGAAGTATAGTAAGATATGATTCCTTATCCATCAAATAATTATTATACCCACTATATAATAAACATTAAAAAGGGATACTTAAATTATCTACTTAAAAAAAAAAATATAGACTAGAGCATATGGAAAAAAAAAATAATCCTTAGACCCAAAGACTAAAAGACACATAAAAAGCATAAGCTTCTTCCATATTTATATTTTTTGCTTATTCAGAGACTACAAAAAATAACCTCACTTTCAACTAATCTGATATGCAGATTAATTTTCATTGCACATATTAAAACAAAATCACAGCAGAGTATATTACCTAACAATTCATAATAGAGTGGTAGCACAATGTAAACTTTTATCTGTGGTTTACCATCTATTCGAAGAAGCTGATTGTAAATCCTTAAGATTTCTTTATCAAAAAATACATTTTAAAACAAAAATCCACTTTTAAATTTCCACTCTATTCAGTGTAGAACAGTCAGGTGAAGGCTATTTATCAGCTAAAAATTAGTGGTAACTGACGCATTGAAGTATACAATACAATAATAAAATGATGATAAGAACAATAAGTCTGAGGCATTGCCTACTGAATGAAAGATTAAATTTAATTCAGTATTGGCATAAATTGTGCCCAAAAGAGATAATACAAACAGCTCTATTAACAAAGGATAATTTTAAAAGGATATCAGCATTATTTCCCCTTAATCCTTAGTATTAAATCTTTCATTTGATTATATTATTTAATTCCATCAATTATTCTCTAATTGTAAACTTTTATGGTTTTTTAACTGACAACATAAGCAACTCAAGGTAAAGACTGAATATCCCAATTCTTTACCTTCTCAAGGTCTTAGTGCTGGGGACACAATTATTACAATTAAAAAAAATTTAATCTGGTATCATTGTACTAAAATGGATTTTCATACAGACCTTTTTTTCCAGTTTTTTTGAGTTTATTCCTTTTTTAAAAAAGACAATCAAATTCTGCTGACAAATTTATTTACTGTCTTGAAAGTTTTACCACACTAGCAACTTTAAGTAAAAACAAACAAACAAACAACAAATACTGAATTGTTTCATAAAATTGAAAAATAACAGTTAAAAGCACAAAAAGGATTATGAATATGCCTTTGGGGGAAAAAACTGAACCCTCGACAAATATAAATAAAGTAAATATACAATAAGTATAGTGGTGTCACATTGTTAGGTTCACCAACATACAAGACAAAAAATTGCACAGTTAAAATTATTTTTTAAAATCCCTCTTAAATCACCCATAAAGTGCAGGGCAGCATCTTCAAACAGTTTTATCTGGAAAGAGGGAGTAAGAGTCACTTTAAAAAGAATTCATCCCTTATTTTTCTCTTTTTTGCCTAAGATACCAACTTAATATCTCTTCTTTCAAATCCATCTCTCTCACTAAATTTCAATATTTTGTGATTACTTTTAATAGACATGTCATACTACTGATGCATCAATAAATATGACGTAAAACTTTCACATACTATAAATCTTCATGTTACATATTAAACAGGAAACTTACAAACATGTCTTGCTAAAACAAAACCATATTCAATTACTTTTCAAATATAGGTTTAACATGCAGAAGCATCATTTACTCACTGCCACAGCTTCAGTCTTCACATCATCATTGCTATCTGGTGCAGTTAGGTCTATAAGAACTGGGCATACTTTGGTCTCCACATCAAATCGATCAATAAGTTCCTGCTCTAGTAAAGTCAGCAAAGCTGCTTGACTTGTTTTTCTCACCTAAAGAAAATCCATAAAAATAGAAAGTAAATAGGTGACACATTTCTAATGCATACCATAAACCAAACGACTTCTTATTTCTGCAATCAAAGGGCTCAAAACTCAACCACCAATAGAACTTCGAAGATGAAAGGAACTTTGCCTATTTTTTCACCAATTTAAATAGTAATAAATCTACTATTCTGTTTTAATGATTTTAGGAGATCATATATACCCTTTCATTTAGTGACTCATCATACGATAAAAGATAGCCATTATAGCGATGTCCATGAGCTGGCAAATACATATACAGAGCTAAGAGTAATCTTCCACTATGGCACTGCAAATGATCATAGTCTAAGATTTGTTGTGACAACAGTAAGTTATTATGTTCACACAGAGAATTACACATGAGAAGATTCAGGGTTTAGCTGAGGTCAAGAAGTTTTATTAACAATTATTTAAAAATATGAAGTGGCTCTTTTTGAAAAGATACCATGCAACCAGAGGAAAAAAAAAAGTCAGTCAACAAACAGTTATTAAGTACCAACCACTGGGGATATAAAGAAAGACCAAAACCCAAAACCAACCCCCAAAACCTAAACCACCACCAATTTCTGATCTCAATGAGCTCACAGTCTAATAGGGGAGACAACATCAAAATAAGTACGTATAAAAAAAGATAGGTACAAGATAAATTGGAGATAACACAGGGAAGGAAACAGCACTGAGGTGAATTGGGGAAAAGCTTCCTGTAGACAGTGATATTTTTAAGGAAGCCAGGGAAACCAGAAGGTGGAGATAAGGAGGAAGAGAACTCCATGTATGGAGGATAGCCACTGAAAATGCAAAGAGTTGGGAGATAGAGTGTTTTGTACAAAGAACAACAAAGAGGCTGTTCACTGGACTTCAGGATACATGGGGTGAATAAGATGTAAGAAACTAGAAAAGTAGGAAGGGTTCAGTTTATGAAGGGTTTTGAATACTAAACAGAGTATTTTATATTTGATCCTGGAGACAACACAAGGAATCACTGCAACTTATTGAATCCTATTTATTAAATGAATGAGGGATAGGACTGACATGGTCAGATCTGTGTTTTGAGAAGATCTACTTGATGGCTGAGTGAAGGAGGGACTGGAGTAGGAGAGGCTTGAACCAACCAGCAAAGCCTACATACATGAGAATGGTAGTCTGTGACAGAAAAGACGAGGCATATACAAAAGAGGTTACAAAGGTATAACTGATAGGACTTGGCAACAGATTGGATATGGGGAGTGAGAGAGGATGATTCCTAGGTAGAAAGCCTTGGTGACTGGGAGAATAATGGGGCCCTTGATATTAACAGGACAGTTAGAAAGAGGGAAGGGGTTTAGGGAAAAAGATGATGAGTTCAGTTTCTGACATGATGAGTTTAAGATATCTATAAAACATCCAATTCAAGATGTCCAATAGAAAGCTGGAAACGTGAGAATGGAAGTTAGGAGAGAGGTAAGCACTGGATAAGGAGATCTGAGACTTATCAGACAGAGATAATAACTGAATCTACGGGAGCTGATTAGCTCACCAAGATAAATAGTATAGAGGGAGAAGAGAAGTCAGCCTATGACATAGCCCAAGGGAGGAAAACATAAACTACCCAGATTTAGATCCATTACTATCAGGTCATACTAAACACATTTCCCTTTAAGAATAGGTAAGTATTTATATAGAAATTTTACCTGGTTATTCTGATCTGCAAGATATCTAACCACAATAGGCAGCAAGTATTTGGAAAAAGCATATGGGATTGAAGGTCGATTTTCTTGACAAAATAATGCAATATGAGGCACCTGTTCCATCAGTTCAGCTCGCACAGTTGGCTCTATTAAAATAATAAAAATGTTAATAAACAAACAAATCCACAAGAATTTCTGCTGAAGCAAATTCTTTATAGCAATACTATATATGCAAGTTTTGAAGTCAAGGTTGATTCTCTTTGGTCTAGTGTTTAGAAAGATCTTGTGCCTTCCTAGAACAGAAGACAGCCTGAGAAAATAAAAGTGTGTCTAATCAATTCTAAATGCTATAAAGAATCTTCAATGGATCAATTCCTTAAATAAGCCCCTCTCTTTATGATCTTTCCATTCAAATTCCATGAAGCAGTATATGTTGTAAAGCAAAGAGGATCAGGACATGTAGTGTGGATTAAGTGACGGGGGTTAGACCAATTACAACTGACAGCACTGAAGAGTAACAAAGAAAATACCAATAAAGGCAGACCAGAAAAAATTTAGGCTACTTTCATCTATGTTTTCTCTATTTCTCTTATACCAAAGTTTCTTTTTGTGATACATATTTTCTGATGTCTGATATGCTGTCAAGATTAAAATCTTACACTGAGTAACATATAGGTTGATTTTACTTTGAAAATTAGAAATATAATTAAATAGTTATATGTAGCTCAAATTTATGGAGTGTTCTATGGTTTTCCACATATTTTTCTCACAACAATCCCAAGATATAAGCAATATAAGTATTATTATTCTCATGTTAAAAATGAGGAAAGTGAGGTCCAAAGAATAAATGATTTGCTCATGGCTGCACAACTAACAAGCTACAGAATGAAGATCTGAACCTGGATCTTTGATCTTCAAGCTTTTTCTACTGTTTCACACTGGCAGAATGAGTATGTGAAGATCAAGTAATATGTTAGTGACTTTTATAGAGGAAATAACGTGCATACATAAAAGTATACACAAAATAAATGGGAAGTAATTTTGTGGGGGAGGCACTAACTCGGTGGTGGGAATGGGGGAGTTTGGCAGGGTAGAAAGAATCAGCAAGAGCTTCACATAGGAAATAATATGTAAACCGAGCTTTGAAGGAAAACTAGGGTTTCTAAAAGGGCATGGCAATAGTGGTGGTGGAAGGGGCTGGAAAATGCACATTCTTGGCACATGGAACAGCCTGTGCAAAGTCACAGAATGACTCCAATCTGGAAGGTGAAATGTCTAGGGAACAGCAAAAAGGTCACTTTGAATATTCTTGAAGGAGGGTGATATATAATAAGACTCAAAAGGTGGGTTTCAAAGTCAGGTTGTGAAGGGCTTTAAATGCCAATATAGTCTTTATTTGTTCCAAGATAGTGGGCCAAATAAAGTTATAAAGATAGATAGGGAGAATTCTATTATTGACTTTTTCCACATTTGAATCCAAAAATGGACTACTAATTTACAAGGTAACGTCCAAGACTAGGACCACATTACTTATTAGATGACACCCCCTCTTTATGAAACATATTTAAAACTGAAATGCACCCAAAATTATCTCCCCATTTGAATTTTTCTAAGGAAGCAGGGCAGGCTCTAGAGAAAACCATGAAGCAGCTAAATTTTTTTGTTACAATCACTCTCACAATTATTCCTCCCCAGGTTCCTCGTTTTTGTTTCCTTTTCTGCTTCTTTCCCAAATCTCATTTCTCCCCCTACACCAGATACTCTTTATCCACTCCCTTTTTAAAACCAGATCTCAGCATAAATGGCTAATAATGGTATGTTATCCAGACAGAAGTGAAACACTTTAACAGGATCCAAGTCTCAGACTAAAAGATGCTCTAATAAAATTTCAGGCATCGATAGTAGGTGGGGAAAATATCTTGATGGGAGTGAGGGAATAACCTCCAAATCACATCATGTATGATTTCTTTTACAGAGAGCTGTGTGTGATACTGACCCAATTTGACAGTATTGGGGGAAGAATTAAGGTTTACGGGATCAAAGGATTTAGAACAACAAGAAACCTTCCGAGATTAGCTAGTCCTTTCCTCTTCTTTCATAGATGAGAAAACTGAGGCCCAGAGGCAACAAATGATTCATCTAAAGTCTCACAAAGGTAGTGGAGCTGGGACACAAACCTATGTCCCATGACTTCAAACACAGCACTTCTGATTAGTATTGCACGATTACTAAATGTTATTTTTCTTAAAGAAAAATCTTGACTATTTGATTTAGTTTACAATTAAATTTGTACTAGGAACCATAAGTCTTTGGACACTTTTCACAATTAAAATGAAACACAGGATATTCAAAAGTTCAATGAATCCAAGTGACAGTTATTTTGTCACAATTAAGTAATACCACTCTAAGTAAGATTCTCATCAAGATCACACCTTAACCACCTGTAATTCCTACTCTGATGAAACTGCTCAAAAGATCACCAAAGATCTCACAGCCATCTTTTCTCAGTCTTCATTCATTGTGACCTCTCAAATGCACTAGTTTTCTTCAAACCATCTTCCTTCAACTCCCATTAACTTCCCTCACATCCCATTATCCCAGCTCTCTTCCTGCCTTTCCAATAACTATCCATTTTCTTTGCTAGCACCCTCCACCACCTTCTGTGCCTCTTAACTACATTTCCTGAAACTCAAGTCTCATTTCTCTCTAGGAAAGCCCATCGACACCTCCAATTTTAAGTATAGACTCTATCATCATCTCTACCTGCTTCCCTTTGTAATCTTGAACTCTAACCACTATGACTATGATTGGTTTTTGTCTTAACTTGCTTGGACCTAAGCCTCCACCATTTTCCAGCTATCCCCATGCTATACTGCCTGAAGCCACTCACACCCTCTTATATATTTTTCTTCCTCCATATAAGCTCTTTGTGCACAGGAAAAATCTTGCTTTCTTTTATTTTTATCTCCAGAGCTTACCTGGCACAAAGTAAACACTTAATAAATGCTTTACTCATCTTTTCAACCATCTACTGTCTTCTAAATTTACCAAATAATTAACTCCTGCCTAGTCTTCTTGTTTGAGCTCTAGTCTTACATCTCCAACTGCCTACTAGCAAGTATTCCCTCAATTTTTTTTTAAAGCTGAGAGCAGATGCTAATGCTTCATGAACAGATGCCCATCCGAATAAGAAACAAACTATGAAAACCAAGCACCCATGAAACAGTTTAAGTAAACAAAGCTTACTACATACAAAATTAAACTTACGTCTATACTGGGTGCTATCATTTCTCCTCTAAACCCTCTGCATTCTGGCTTCTGACCTCATCATTCAACTGAAAATGCTTCTGCCAGATGGCTGACACCTCTCCTCCTGAATACCGTCTCTTCTCTGGGACCTCCTGTCTCACAACTCCTTCTCAATCACCTTTGCTACCATCAATCTTGTCATGCTCACTATCTGTGGTTTTCCACAACACTCTGTCCAGAGCCCTGTTTTTTTTCCCCTTTCTATATTCTCTCATTTGCTGATAATATCAACTACCATAGGTTCCATTATCATCTATATGTTGTTGATTTCCAGATCATTATCCAGCCCTTGGCTAATTCTTCAATAATCTAGGATTAGTAACTGTTCTAAATCCAAATGGTCCTCCAAATATCCTTCAATATTTCCTCTTCTCAGAACTTCCCTCCATTGTATTTTTCCCTATGAAGCACACCCATTTATCCTCAAATCAATAGGACTAATTCTAGGTATGCTGGGTACTGAAGGCACTGAGGCACCAAAAATCTCTGGGGCTGTGAGACTGTAGATAGATGGTGACAGTCATCACATGTGGGGAACAAAGACTTAGGAAAAGTCAGTGAGTGACTCAAAAAGAGGATAAAGTAAAAATGGTTTCTAGAATACGGAAGTCAAGGCAGATGAAAGAGAAGAACTTAGTCAGAAGGAGAACCTGTGCTCAGGCATGGGAAGTGTAGGATAAATGACCATAAACAAACAATCAAGCAAGCAAGCAAGAAAAATTTACTAAACCATTACTATGTTCCAGGCACTATGCTTTGTTCCAGGTATACAAAGAAAAGGTGAAAAAAGTTTCGCTCTTGAGAGGCTCACATTTTAAAGAGAGACAAAATGTATAGAGCAAAGTATATACAAGATAACATCCAAAGTAGATAGGAGACAGTCATAAAGGGGAAAGCACCAGAAACTGAGAAGACCAAGAACTGCCTCTTAGAGAAGAGGTACATTTAAAAATGAAAAATAGTCCCTGAAGTTTTTTCCTCTGTAAATATTTGATCACGGGAGCGGCATTGCTCTCTGTTATTGTTCAGTCATTTCAGTCCCGTCCAACTCTTTGCGACCCTATTTGGGATTTTCTTTGCAAAGATAAAAAAAAATAGTGGTTTGCCATTTCTTTCCCCAGCTCATGAAACTGAGGTAAACAAGATCAAGTGACTTGCCCAGGGTCACACAGCTAGTAAGTGTCTGAGGCAGATCTGAATTCAGGAAAATGAGTCTTCCTGACTCCAGACCTAGTACTCTATTCACTGTGCCACCTACGTATCCCCTATACTGCTTAGGACTTTTCAGACCCTTACTACCTTTGCCTATCTTGCCTCTCACCAAATCTGCTTAGGACTTGATTAAAATGAAACCTACAATCCATTCATCACCTCATAAAAAACATTCACCTCCCAACTGAATAAATAAAATTTGGGTAATTTTATGTAAAAATGCAAAGGAGAGTGCTAAATTTAGATTTATTTTGAGAAGGCATTGCTAGAATTAAAGTACTCTAATAGAAAGCATTTATGTCTGAGTAACTAGGGAAGTTTCTTTAGTGCTGAACTGAATTATTTGCATTGGGCTGAGTTTTAAAACAAGTATGATTCTTTTATACATATGAGGCTTTAATAACTACCAAGAAATCAATTCAAGAAACCTGACTGAAAATGTTCAAAGCATGAAAAAATTTGCTTTCTCTATATCAACATAGATTTTCCAATATCAGGTACCTGCATCATCAGCTAATCTGCTGACTCTTTCCAATACAGCAATACAATCTCTTTCATCATCGCTGACTTCCTTCAAAGTATCAAGCAAGCTTCGGGCCACCATTTGTCTAGGCAGAAAAAAAGAATTGTATAATGTTGCAGAAACTATACTGATTTAAAAAAAAAAAAAAGAAGAGTTTTGAACTACATTTAAGTACTCTTAGAAGCAGATAATTTTAAAGAAAGATCTGACCTCACATTTTCTAATACTTAAGCATTTACCTTATCATACAAATGTCAAGTACTAAAGTTGATTTCATAATAAATTTTGCTAAATAAATACTAATTTGTCTATTGAAATTACTCTAACTTAATTATATGGATGGGGTTACACACTAGCTGGCAGGAAGTTTTTCCCAACATGATTAAATTTTCATCTTTGCCACTTCCATTCATTTCTATTAGTTCTGCCCTCTGGAACCAAGAACAAGTCTAATAATCCCAGTAGTAGCCCTTCAGATATATGAAGGAAGTGATGATGTGATCCCCAACATCTTATCTTCTCCAAGCTAAAGTTACCCATTTTCCTCAACCCACCATGATGATCTCAAGGCCCTTTAACATCCTTGTTATCTTCTCTCTAGTTTATCAATATGCTTTGTAAAATAGTTCCCAGTGATGAGATGTGGTTTGATGAGGGCATACAGCAGAGGAACTATCACCAACTTCATTCTGGACACCGTGCTTTTCTTAATGCAGCCTAAATCACATTAGCTTCTCTGGATCCCATGGGACACCACTGACTGATGTTGAACTTGTAAAACATTAAAAGCCTTGGAGCTTTCAAGGGAACTGCTGTCTAGCTCCACCTACCCCATCTCATGGTTACAAAGTTGATTTTTTAGAACCCAATAAGTCTTTACATCTATCATCATTAAATTTCATCTTATTTGCTTTGGCCCAGTATTTTTGTCTGCTGAGATCTCTATGGATCCCGATGCTGTCATCCAATGTGTGAGCTATTTCTCTTACCATTGTGTCATCTGCAACATGATGAGCATGCCATCTATGTCTTTATTAAAATCAATGATAAAAATATTAATTGGTACAAAACAGGAGAGATCCCTAAGGTACTCCACTAGACACCTCCCCAAACAACTGCTATCAGTCCATCAGTGACCACTCTTTGGGCCCATTCATTTCACCAATTTCAAATCTGCCTACCATGATTGTAGTTACCTAGCCCACTTCAAATTTTTTCCACAAGCATAACATGAGAAATTGTCAAACTAATTTCAAATCTAGAAAATTGTCAGTATTGATGGAATAAAAGCAGTGGTACAGAAAATAAGGAAACAAAATAGAAAAGTAAATTATGCTTCGTTTTGGAATGGATTTTATTATTTTTGCAGCAAGTCCTGATTTTGTTTGGTTAAGTCAAATACTACTAGAAATCTGAATGCCTTGAGGGGATGAAACGAAAAGAGAAGGAACTAGTCTAAATTCACTGAGGTCTTCAAGCAGAGGCTGGACTGGATGATCACGTGTCAGATACAGTAAAAGTAGGAATTCTCCTCAAGTATAGGTTGGACTACATGGCCACTGAAGTCCATTCCAACTCTCAAATGCTGAGATAATCTGCAAAGGAGGCCCTAAACCAAATAATTGAGAAATCACCTATATAAAAATTACTTGCTTCTACAGGAATTTAGCCTAGGCACCTAAGTAAACATTAGAGGGTTTTACTTTGGCACAACATCTGGTGCAATATATGCACCAGAAATCAACAGCATCTTAACCTCAGGTCTAAGGATAGATTTCAGGGGGTCCAGGAATACGAATGGGAAAATAATTACATCTCTATTTCAACATGGTAGGTTTCCTTTGTAATTCTATGTATTTTATGCATTTTAAAATGTTATTTTGAGGAAAGGTCCACAGGCTTCACTGGACTGCCAGAGGTCTATGACGAAAAAAAGGTTAAGAATCCCTGATATAATCCCTTACATTAAAGTGTCTAAAAAAGATCAAGAACTCTGAAGTCTTAACCAAACTAACAATGGCAAAATACTTTAATGCAAATTATTAAATTTTCAAAAACATATACAGTAATAGTACATAACATCCTATAGCCTAAAATTAAGCATCTAAATAGTAAATTCAAACAGCCAAATTCTGATTATAAACAAATTAGATTCTCTTATTAAAATGATGAAATTTAAATATTCAAAATAACTTTCCATTCATTTACACTTTAAGGAAGCACATTAAAAGACATACCTGTTAAATACGTTCTCACTTGCAGCATACTTGTCCAGTCTTCCCAATGGTGTCAACATCTCATCTTGTGAGACGAAATCCAGGGCTGAAGGTATAATAATCACATCAGACTCTGAGCTGTAGTCATCCACACCAACTATCAGAGACATCAGAAATATTCCTTATAATCACAGCACTTTGAAACTAAAACTTGCCCTTTGCCAATGTGAGATAAACCCCAGTAAAATCATCTCTTCTTTTTCTGGGGTAGTCGCATTGAAAAACCTCAAAAAAAAAAAAACAAAAACAAAAAACTTTAAGACAAATCAAGAAACTACAAATTGATTTAGTTAAATGGGTAATGCATCCTTGATTGCTTTGCCATGTCTATAGAAGATGTACAAACTTGGAAGCAGCAGCAGGGATAAGGGTTATGGGTACTATACTTATGGCTTTATAAACAAAGTAAAACACTATACTGCAGAGTTCCCTAAATTTTTGTTTTCCTTCACAAATAAAAGAAAAAAACTGTACTTTACAGAATCTCCAGTTAATGAAGACATACTTATGGTACATGAATAAGCCCCTTAAACAATGTAGGAAAAGCAAAATTATTTATATTTTTATAATATATTTAAAACTCTCTTACATTAAAAACTCATTTCAATATTAATTTAAATAATATAAACCATATTATAATATATAAATAAACCAGTATCACATTATTATTAATAATAAGTCCTTGATTAGGTCACTGAACTACTGATTTGGATGAGCTCTATTACTTTCCCTTTAGAAGAATGCAAAGGTAGCTTGATTTTAAATAATTAATGTTGCTTGTTTACTTAATAATAGCAGGTAGTATTTATATGACGGCAGACAAGTGACACATGGATAGAGTGCTGGGTCTGGAGTCAAGAAGACTTATCTTCCTGAGTTCAAATCTGGTTTCACATACTTACTAACTATGTGACCCTGGGAAAGTCACTTAACCCTGCATGCTTCAGTTTCCTCATCTGTAAAAATGAACTGGAGAAAGAAATGGCAAATCACTCTAGTTAGTATCTTTGCCAAGTAAGCCCCAAATGGGGTTTCAAAGAGTTGGATGTGATTGAACTACAGATTGAGCGCTGTGCTTGTTACTAAGATAAAAAAGTAAATAATATTTACCAATAAATTTATATTAATATTATATTTATACACTAATGTATTATGTTTACATTTTATAAATAAATAAGTTTACAAATTTAGTTATAAAAATTCATGTTACATTGCAATAACACAGTAGCAGAAGTTACACCAATATATACTTATTTTAACAGGAAAATACCTTTCATACCAGAATCTGTGGTTAGTATTATTTTTCTTTTTTTGGGGGGGGGGGGGCAATTGGGGTTAAGTGACTTATCCAAGGTCACACAGCTACTGTCAAGTGTTTGGTCTGAGGCCGGATTTGAACTCAGGTCCTCCTGACTTCAGGGCCGGTGCTCCATCCACTGTGCCACCTAGCTGCTCCTACTTTTCATTCTTTAAAAATGGGAAATCAAGGTCTTAAAAATCTCAAACAAAAAAAACCTTTGATTTTTAGACACATTTTGACCTGACTTTATTCAGGATTTTAACATCAGACTAAAAAAATTACTCAAAAACTACACTGAGGCTTATCTGGCTTAGTATAACGCAGAGGTTTGGATGCAAGTTCTGATACTGCTGTTTATTATGACCTTGCTATGTGAATCTGAGTAATTTCTTTTGGCTACCTTGTTTTACTGTTTTCATTTATTTGTCTCCACTAAGACTTGATCTCTTTCCTCCAGCTCCTTATTTAGGGAAATAAAAATAACAGTCTTCTCCCAGACACTGCCACTTATTATTTCTATCTCTTCAATTCTAGTCCTTAGTGATTTGCTGTATGAAATATGACAAATGTCTTTGACTTAGGCAAGTGGAGAAATAAGGATATAGACAGAACAAGCAAGACTTTTCTAGATTTCAAGCTCCATGAGAACAGAGATTATTAGCATATTTTTCAATTTTTTTAAACATTTTTATTTGTTTTGAGTTCTAAATTCTATCCTTCAATAATTAAATTGTGTGTTCCCCATAACTTAGCATAGTGCTCTGCACAGAAAAAGTACTTAATAAATGTTTGTTAAACTGAACTGGATACTACTTCCCTTCCATGTGCCCTAAGCTTTAGCCAAACTATATTACTTGTATGTGGGTTGTGGCTTTGCTCATGGCATCCTCTAGGCTTACTGAAATGCTACCCATCCCTTTTAAGATGTAGCTCAAATGACACCTCTGTAGCCAGTCTTACTTAATTCCCAGCAATATGATAAAAAACAACAGGCTTTGTCTCCAAGAAGCTTATGATCAAATTGGAAGGAAATAAACATTTATTAAGTGCCTACTATGTGCCAGGCATTTGCTAATAAACATTTTAAAATATGATCTCATTTGAGTCTCACAACAATCCTGGGAGGTAGGTGCTATTATTATCTTCATAATTCCTAACATATTGGTGGTAGGGATGGAGGTGCATTTTAGAGTTCCTATTGAATATTGTTTCAAAAGTCATCAAATATAAAGAGGGGAAAAAACACCTTGTTGCCAAATCTGATCAATCATAGAGAACAGAATATTACTGACAGTCTAATTTTAATAGTAGTTAAAAAATAGAGTCTTATTTTTGTTTTCAGAACTCAGCAAAATGTTGATGGCTGCCTGAGGGGAAAAAATGCCAGGACAACTATGCTGCAATGCAAAAGTTTTCTCTAAATTACTTTATTATCCTATAATTTTGTTCTAATGAATACTGAATATAGAGAAGTGTTGAGATATACAGAGAAGGAATGAAATCTGTTTTTCTTTCATGACTTTAGGTTTTTTTTTAAAAAAAAGTATATTTATTAATATAGAATTTGACCTGTCTTATTTTAAATATATTTGTCATATTGCAAGTGTTAGAGCTGAAATTCAAACCTAGATCTTCCTAAGTCCAACAAATTCTTTACTAAGCCATATGGCCTAGTCTAAGCTGATCAAAAGAAAATATTTTTTTTTTTTAAATCCTGAGGACCCCTTTTATTTTACCCTGTACAAAGAACCTGTAAGTCGCCTCTTTTTCTCAAGTATTCTTATTATTTTAACCTCCTAAGGGTGGGAGGGAAGGAAAAGGGAAGATGATAGTCCCCCTTCAATAATTTAACACTCATCTTCTATTGATAATTACACAATTTTAACTGGGTCATACTACTCTGAAAATTATTCCGTTTCCATTTTTTACCATCACTGTAATCTGTCCTACTACTTCAACAACTATGCGATGAAGTGATGAGGTCTCACGAATTATCATTTTTGTCCAACTGATACAAATGGGTCTGAATAAAGAAAAGATAATATACTGTTTGCTAGAAATGGCCCTTTGGAAATACCAAATTATGGAAATAAACAAGAATGTGCTGAAGCAAGCTCAAATCAGCTGGATTATTAAATTTTCTATAAGCATTTACATCACAAAAAATCAGCAAATGCTGAAAATCAGGATTGGGTTTATTTTGTTGAAAATACTAATAATGCAAATGAAATGGGGGCATTTTTTAAGAGAGAGTTGGTTGTTAAACACACTTCCCAGCACACTCCTAAAAATAAGTCTTCAGAAAAGACTCTTTCACCTTCAAAAATACCGGATAATAAAATACACCAACACATTAAAACAGTAAGGCATAATGAGACACAAAGCCAAAACACTTAATAAAATGCCCTTTTCTGTTTCTTGTCAGGACCTATCTTTCAATATGTTAAATACATTTGGGTATGCATATGGGTGTATGTGAGAGTGACAATGCACATGACACAAATGTATGAGTGACAACAATAAGACAAGAAATTAAAGGCATATCCATGTATCTCTATTTGCAGACAACATGAATGTCTACTTAAAAATTGCCAAAGAACTGTCCCAAAAAAATCGGAGATGAATAGTAGTTTGATTAAAATAGGAAAATAAATCTACAAAAATTGTCAGCCCTTCTATATAATATAGCAAAATCCCATTCAAAATAACTATGAAATGTATACAATATTTGGGAGTAAATGTAACAAAGATACAGATAAAATTACAAAACATTTACAGAAATAAAAGATAACTGGAAAGCTATTCATTTATCACAGTATACCAATTCTAATATAATACTACCTAAGTTAATTTACATATTCAGTTCTATACCAAACTATGAAAGGATTACTTTATATGACTAGACAAAATACTAAAATTTATTTGGAACAACAAAGAATTCTAGAATCATATGGTAAATATTACTGATTAAAAAAATAGTAGTTTAGTGGAATGGATGAGATCAAACAACTTTGCTCAGTAGCTCAATGCTCCATAAACCCAAGAACACAAACTACTTCAAGAAGGAACTCCCTATTGGACAAGAACAGGCAGAAAAACCTGGATAGCACTTTTGCAAAAAGGAAAAAAAGGAAGAAGGGAAGAAGGAAGAGTGAGAGAAAGAGAGAGAGGAGAAAAAGAGGAAGGAAGGAAGGAAGGAAGGAGGTAGGGAAGGAAAGAAAGAATGGTTATTGCTTTAGACTAGCATACTATATTCTAATGTATGCTATCACAGAAAGACTGCTGGATTCGTACTCAGAGGACCTGGGTGCATATCCCAGATCTGCCAAGTTACCTGTATGAGCCTTAGGCAGGAAATTTTACCTCCCAAGGTTTGTTTTCTCAACTGCAACATGAAAAGAGTTGCAAGTCCCTTCATAAATTTTCCTTATAGTTCCAAATGGCTATGGCACCTAAATAAAAAAAGGCCACATCATTGAAATAAAAAAATTAGAGGACAAAGGAAGAAGAACTTTTACAACTATGATTGTGGGGAAGAACTATTAAACAAACAAGAATGGAGAGAGGTACTAAAGTGGGGATACATACCTTCACCTCTGTCTTTTCCCCTTGGAATCAAGCCTTGCATTTTGGTTTACCCATATTGAAAATGAGGTCCCTCTCTCTCAGGGATTCTGAAATAACAGGTTCTCTGCCTTAGGCTGCTCACGATCTCTGCCCCAGCTCTACATTGCTCCCCTCAACCTTGTCTCCCACTTCTATTCATCATCCCCTTAGGTTTTTTGGTAGTGATGGGAGCAGAGATATGGTACATAGAAAAATAATGGCCTGGATCTGCTCCTTACAAGCTGTGTGACCTTGGGAAGCTTCTATTTCTTCGTCTATAAAATGAGGGTACTAGATGATCTGATCTCTAACTCCTAAGGGTGTTATCCATGCTACTCGAGTTGAGGGAATTTGAACTTCTGAGCATAGAGCCAGATCCCCAAAACCTCTGTCCAAGGAGTAGGCTTAGCACAGACATTGTATCTCCCAACTTGCTAACACTACTTTGGGACTTCTCTGACTTCTCCACCCACATCAGGTACTTTACCCTCCTCTTTTTCAACTTCCTTTTGTGTGTAGTTTTCTTCCATTAGATAGTAAACTCCTTGAGGGCAAAGGCTGTCTTTATTTTCTGAATTTGCATTTGTATCCCCGGTGCTTAGCAGTGCCAGGCACATAGTAGATGCTTAATAAGCATTTGGTTGTTGTCCTTCCGTTTTCAAAGAGGACCAAAATGACATCACTATGCTAGAGTCAAGTTTTACTGTGTCTGACTGTGGCCGATCAGACCAATATGTTTGGAATGTTCAACCACAGGTCGGGCACAAATAGTCTGCGTGAACATTTGGGGTGGATTCTCTAAGTCTGCACATCTTGCACTTCTCTTGAGCTGTTTCAATTCTGCTTTGCTCATACAGCATAATACCTTTTCTGATGTGGGCATGCCATGCTAAGCAGTCCTGTGCCAGTGTCTCCCACATTATACAATCAATTCTGAAAGTCTTAAGAGAGACCTTGAGGGTGTCCTTGTATCACTTCACCAAGGGAACGCTTGCTCTGTGTGAGTTCTCCATAAAATAGTCTTTTTGGCAAGCGTACATTTTGCATTCAACAGCATGGCCAGTCCACCAGAGTTGTACTCTCGGGAGCAGAGTTTGAACAAGCATTTACGGACTTGTGATTGACCTATGTGCTCATTTGGGTATCTCCCACTATTCAATTGTGACTTCGGCATATGGCTGGTTAGAGCCCTACCCTTTGTAAAAGGTGTGGGTGGGGTACAAGTCAGGACTTCAGAAAGGTCCTCTTTACCTTGCTCTAGCAAATCCCATCCATTTTTAGCCTTGTTCTCTGAGTGGGCTAGACCCGAGATGTCAAGTAACATGTTAACAGAGTGGGACAAGCTCAGTCCCATGTTTTTCTGGGCCGTCCCAGTTGCAGCTCCCCTCCACCTCAAGTCGTGGAATCCTAGGTAAGACCTACCTGAAATCTCAGGAGCATGAAAATTAATCCAGCTCTGATATTCAACACCTCAGCACCCTCAATTGCCTTTTCCCACTGAGAGGGTGGGGGACTGAGCAATAAACTTCTTTCAAAGCCTCCCATTATTTAGAGGGCTCTGAATTTTCCAGTTAACTTTATTTTCTATCAGTTCCTCTGCTTGGTTTCAATTCCTTGAGCCCTCTCAAGCACACTTCTCTTTCAACTTACTTTTGTATACTGTCTTCCCCCAGAAGAGACTGTAAGTTCCTTGAGAGCAGGAATTGCCTTTCTTTTTCTTATTTGGATCCCCAGGACTCAGTACAGTGCCAGGCACATAGGATCTTAATATTTACTGACTATTGACTACTATTTGCTGTGTGACCTTAGGTTAAGTCACTTGTTTGCCTCAGTTTTTTCAACCACAAAATAGGTATGTTAATAGCACCTACTCCCTACAGTTGCTGGAAGGAGAAATTTGGAAAGCCCTTAACACAGCACCTGATATACTCTTGTTGTTCAGTCATTTTTCTGACATTTCTGACTCTTTATGACCCCTTTTGAGGTTTTCTTGGCAAAGATACTGGAATGGTTTGCCATTTCCTTCCTTGCTCAATTACAGTGTTAAGTTACCTGCCCAGTGTTTGAGGCTGAATTTGGGCCTAACACTGAGCCACTCTATCCACTGCCCTGCTATTACAGTAGGTTCTTAACAAATGCTTGTCTCTTTCCTTTCAGGGATGAAGGTGAAGAGGGGGGAATGCTAATTCCTTCATTTGTCTAGTTATCTGGAGGGTTTTGGGACTGGGAGTGATGGTGGAAGAAAGGTCGTGGAGAATGCCCCATTTCCTGAACTTGGACCATAGGACTTATACAAAGGCTGAGATTCAGTTTCTATTGGAGACTTTTTAAAGCAAAATCCCATCCATTTTTAAATGCTTTAAGGCCATACATAGAGGGAGAAAAATGGTTAATTCTGACTACATAAAATTAAAAAGCTTTTGCAAAGGCAAACCAATTCAACCACTTCGGAAAACAATTTGGAATTATGTCAGATGACTTATTACACTCTTCATGCCCCTTGATCCAAAAGTCTCATTGCTAGGCATACAGTCCTCAGAAATCAACAGAAATAAAGGTCCTATATATACTAAAACATTCATAGAAGCAATAAACCAGAATGCCACTGATTGCACAGTGGCTGAATAAATTGTGGTAAATGAATATAAGGGAGCCTTATTACACTGTAAGGAACAAATGAGGATCCAAATAATAATGGCTAGTAATGGCTAACATCTACATACCACTATGTGCCAGGAACCGTGCTAAGCGCTTTACAATTATTATTCTCATTTTATCCTTACAACCACCCTGGGAAGTAGGTGCTACTATTATTCCCATCTTACAGATGAGGAAACTGAGGCAAACAGAGGTTAAGTGATTTGCCCAGGGTCACACAGCTAGTGGCTGAGGCTGGATTTGTACTCAGGCCTTCTTCATTCAAGACCTAGCGCTTTATCCACTGTGCCACCTAGCTGCCTTTATAAGATCATAGATCATAGATTTAGAGCTGGAAGGGACATTAGAGGTTATGAAGTCCAATCTTCTCATTTTACAGATGAGATAACAGGACATCAGGTTAGTAAACATTTGAGGCAGGCTTCAAATCCAGGACTATAGGTTTATCCATAAATTATGCGAACATTTGTACGAAATGATGCACAATAATCAAGTAACAGAAACCAGGAAAAAAACATACACAATTATAATAATGTAATTGAAAAGAACAACAAAGCTGAACACTGTATAGATGAAATAATGAATCTTGCTCCTGGAAGAGAGATGAGGAGACACTGGGTGGGGATCTATAGATACAGAATATTGCATAGGGTATCAAGATGTGTAATCGTGTCACTCTGTTTGGCTTAATGATTTTCTTTGCTAAAAAAGAAAAGGCTAGGGGGAGAGGGTAATATCTGAAAATGACTGTGATGTAAACACAAAAGGTATTAATATAATTTATTAAAAAAAGGAAAATATAAAACTAAGACTGGATTTTGATAAAGTACTTTTAATAAACCAGCACACAGATCTAGGATCTAGCAGTATAATATTTACCACGTAGACACCTAAGTTTAATGAAAAATTATTTGCTGAGAATTGTGAGTTACGTACATGCTTCATCAGAAGTTTTTTTTTTCCTCTAAAATATTATGTTACAAAGGATTACTGAAAACTAATCTTGTTTTGATTATTGAACTAACATTTTTTTTCCTCATAGGAGGCCACTTCAGTTTTATAATGGTAAAAGATGCATCTTTTTTTGTGACTCTTTTTTCTCTTCTTCATTTCCTTGTAATCTAATTTCCATCCCAACTTTTCTACTCAAAACGCCTCTAAATCATTCTTCAACAAATCTTAATCTTACAATCATCATATCCAATAAGCAGCATCTTTTTCCTTCACAAGTCCTCCTACAGTCATTCACTGTGACATAGAGGTAACCCTGGTTTTTCAAAGACTATGCCAGTCATGAGTTCTCGAAGGTTCTATTATGCTAAAAAGATTTGGAGCACTGACCCTGGCAATAGACTGAATCTGGTTTCTGAGGACCTACTGAGCTACGTACATTGGGGCTCATCTGGACACTCATTGATCAACTTTTTGGCCACGGTAATCTATGAAACAAATAAAAATTCAATATGGCCTTATCATGTACAGTCCTCTTCTATTTTTTTCAAAGTGTCAGAGCGGTGGAAAAATGGGAAGAGAGTGCTAAGAATCAGTATTTAGACCATTTATAAACTTTGACTGATATTCTATATGTGAGATCTTTGTCCAACAAGTAGATATGTTGCTAGATCAATGAATAAACATTTATTAAGCACCACACTACACGCCAGGCACTGGGCTAAGTTACACTGGAGATAACAAAAAGAGGCAGATAGTCCTTGCCCTCCAGAAGCTTTCAATCTAATGGAAAGACAATATGCAAAAACAAACAAACAAAAAAAACACCAAAAAACAAAGCAAGCTATATACAGACTAAAGTAAGAAAAGCTATAGGAGTTAGGAAGGCTTCCTACAGAAGGTGGGATTTTCGTTGGGACTTAAAGGAAGCTGGGAAGGTCAATTGTCATAGCAGAGGAAGAAGAATGTTCCAGACATGGGGGACAGCCAGAGAAAATGTCTGGAGCTGAGAGATGGAGTGCTTGTGAATGGCCAGAAGGCCAGTGTCACTGAATTGAAAAGTACATGTTAGGGAGTAAGGTATAAGAATGGAAAGGTAGAAGGGGGTTAGGTTACAAAGGGCTTTGAATGCCATTTTGTATTTGCTCTTACAGGCAAGAAGAAGCCACTGTAATTTATTGTGAGAGTGAGAGAGTGAGAGTGAGAGAGAGAGTGAGTGTGAGTGTGTGAGTGTGTGTGTGTGTGTGTGCGCGTATGTGTGCAGGGAAGGGACATGGGCAGACTCAAGTTTTAGGAAAATCACTTTAGTGGCTGAATGAAGAATGGATTGGAGTAGAGAAACACTTGAGGCAGGCAGACCTACCTGTGACTACTGCAATAATTCAGGAATGAGGTGATGAGGGCTTGTCCTAGAGCAGTGACAGTGTCGGAGGAGAGAAGGGAGTATATTTGAGAGATGTTGGAAAGGTGAAAATGATAGGCCTTGGCAACAGCTTGGATATGGAGTGTTAAGATGGTAAGGAATCCCAGGTGACTCTGAGGTTGCAAGCCTGAGGGGCTGGGAGGATGGTGTTGCCCTCTATAGTAATGGGAAAGGCAGCAGAAGGAAAGATAATGAGTTCTGTTTTGGACATTATGAGTTTAAGATATTTACTGGACACCCAGTTCCAGATATCTGAAAGTCAGTTGGAGATACAAGATTGGAAGTCAGCAGAAAGACTGGGGCAAGAAAGGTAGATTTGAAAATCATCAGCATGTAATATGGAAATGTTTTCCATGACCTCACATACATAATTGATATCATATTGCTTGCCTTCTCACTAGGTGTGTGAAGGATGGAGGGGAAAGAATTTGGAACACAAAATTTTTTCAAATGAACACTAAAAATAATTTTTTTAGAGACGGTAATTAAATCCATGGGACCTGATAAGATCATCAAATAAAGCAGAATAGAAGAAGAAGAGAACCAGGACCAAACTCTGAAAGCCACCTATAGTTGGAGGTGCTAAATCACACCAATCTTGATATGTCTGCTATAAAGAAAACCAGAAGAAAGAATTAAGTTGCAGCAAAATGAAAGGCTAGGACACAGTTACTCTTTGGAGAGGCAAAGAGAACAGTTGGAAAAGTTGATTTTATCATACATTCATAGGCAAAAACAACAACAAATATTTCATGGAATATATGGTCATCTTGCATACCAGTGCTGATAAATATTTATAAAAAGATCCCTGTGGACATAATTGTACTAATGTACCATTCATTACTGGCTGCTGAGGATAAAGAGAATGATAAATTCTATTTAGAATTCAGTAAAACCTCTCCATTTAAATCAGCATATACTCTGATAATCAATTACTTCAATGCAAAGGTGGCAGACATGAGGGTGAGAAATACATGGGAAAGCATCATTTGGGAAAAAGAAAAGAGGTCAAAGACTGTAGACTACACAGAAGCCTCAAGGCTTTGTAACACGAACACTTTTTTTGAGAAGAGCATTAGTAGGAGCTAGTCCTTGCAAGCACCAAATAACATCACAAAAATGAAACAGGATATATTTTAAGACAGGAAAAGACTTGTTACTGATGTGGGAGTTATTCCTGAATCAGCTGTTTAGTACAGCCAGACCAATGACTTGTCAGGGCAGAGATCAGAAGAAGTAAAAATAAAGAAAAAAATATGGCATACAATTGAAATCACTCAATTCTGAACTATTTTTAAACAAGTAAACAGCAATGAAAAAATGGTAAATGAAGATCAAAAATGACAGACTCCAGCTACAATATTTTTATATAGTTTAACCTCTACAAATCTACTGCCACAGGACCACCAAAAGAGCACAGAAAAGTGTCATAATAATAACAACAATAGCTAACATTTATAAAGCACCTACTATACATCATGCACTATGCCTTTATGCACTACACAAATATCTCATTTGATCCTCACAATAACCTTGTGAGGTAGGTACTATTTACAGTGGAGAAAAAGTATGCAAAGAGAGGTTAAAAAAAGCACAAGGTCATTCAGTTAGTGACTATCTGAGGCCGTTTCTGAACTCAGGTTTTCCTGACTCTTGGCCTAGGGTTCTATCCACTATGCCACTTAACTGTCTTTGTCAGGAAACATTAGACTTTACAAAATGTTAAAGGCAAAGCACTGGTTTAAAATACAGACTCATCTGTAAAATCTTACAAACGACAGCGGACAATTACTGTCTTATAAAGCAGAAAGAAAACAGTGGAGGATAAAACTGGTTTAAAGGAAGCTTACCAAGAGATCCAACTACGTGAAGTCCCAAGGTTATTTAAGGATGAAAATGGAAGGACAACACATAGAGAAATGGAAAAGATCACTAAAGATTACTGTAACAAACTTTTCGCCACAGAACTTGCCCCTTGTGGATCTGATACCAGTTACATTCATCGATTAATCAATTACAATTTAACTGATAATTATTTTTATGTTTTGTTGGGAAAATGACTGAAGAGAGCATCAGGCCAATGGACAAAACAGTACAGAAAGCAGAGGCTGGAGACAAAACACAAAAACAAAACTTAGGAAACTTCGCAATTTTTACTTTCAAATAGATTGGGACAAAGAGAAGTAGTGCTCTTAAGTAGTTTTGTTATATAACTATAAATCTAAGTAACTCTGCCATGTATGACTTAGAAAATAGTTTTGGGTGTATGTTTCTCAGTATAGTTTACTTTGATTTCACAAAAAAGGTAATTAGTTAATTGAATCAATGAACATGATACTTTGCACACATGGAAAATTCTTTTTAATGTATCCAACCAATCTATAACATCTTTCCCATCTGCACAAAAATAAAAAGCAGAATAGTCTTCTCCGGTAAACTATGTTAGAGAGGCCAGTCTATCAAATCTGATGACTCATAAAAAAAAGTTTATCAAGTCCCCATTTAACACTCACAATAGCATAGAGGCTGCTCAAGCACAAAGGTTAAAATAATTAAAACCTCGTCACCACCAAATTAAGGGCTTAGTTGCAACTCCTTCACTTAAAAGAGCCTGCTCATAAATAGCAATCTATGTTCTAAGATGGTCAGATGGGAGGAAGTGGTTTTTAAATGTTCCACAAAATCTCAATACCACACAAAGCAACCGAAGGAACCTTTGGAAAAAGTAGATATTTGTATCTTTTTCATCACCTCTCCAGTATTTTGGAATATGAAAAACAACACAGAAAGGTTCCATAATCCATAATGCACATTCCAAGAAATTACCAGCATCAGTACTTAGGTATAGCTGCATTAAAAAGAATGTAGCAATACTTTGTAGATAAACATACTATAACTATATATATAATAGCAAGATCTCTGATAAACCAGTCATTTCCAATTAAACCTTGGACAGAATTTTGTTTTCTTAAATGAGAATTCCTTCAAGTACAATTCTGATATTTTCAAAGAATATTTATATAAATACATCTATGTGTAGTTACCTATATATATGTGTGTATATATATATACATATATATATAGGTAGATATGTGTATATATGTATGCGTATGTATATATGTATGGACACACACATACACAACATTCCTTCCACTAAAGTCTTCCTATGTTACTTTATTCTACTGTAGAGGGGACTAAGTTCTCAAAGGCCTTGCCAGCGTAGTGTTACCTTTTAGAGAGCTTTTATGAAATAGGAAAGGCTTCAAAAATAAGGGAATGGCTTAAGAAGCAGCCTGGCAAAACCCAAGCTTCAACACTCAAAGGGTTAGCCATTAAGAGATGAATTTTTCTTTAACTCATAGCAACTCAAATTATGGCACACATGTCTGAAGAATTGAAGTTGTGAGTCACCCAAAAGGCAAGAGTGGATGTGAGGACACAACAAATTATAAACATATTACATTACAAATCTATTTACCTACAAACTGAGCAGAAGGTATATAAAGGATGTCAAAGGGTTACATGACTCAAATGAGAGAGATGGCTTAATCATGGAATAGCACCAAAAGAAAACTGACAGCAGTGCCCAATGGTATCCACATAGTAACAAATGATCTTTATAAAGGTTTCCAGAATGTTAGAGGGAGCCCTCCCTCCCACCCACCAAGGTCTCACTATCATGAGGGATTTACAGGATGACAATGGCCAAATGGCCAGGAAGGCATCTGCACCACTAGAGGGAGTATCTATAATGAGGATCACAGATCTATTGAAGCACAGAAATAACTCATACAAACCAACTACTATTATCAGCACTGGTGAAGGGGGACCTTAAAGTAGATAGAAAAACAGTCCTACTCCTGTCCAAAATGATTTATGTTTGGATTCTGTGAGTCAGCTTTTATGATTTCAGGTAAGTAGCTTAACTTCTTTGGGCCTCAGTTTCCTCATCAGTAAAAAGGGGGCTGAAGTAAATTATCTATTAGGTTTAATATAATTTCTTCCTAAAATACTTTCCTTCCATCAAAGAGCTTTCAACAAGCAGAACTATTTAAAAATTAACTCATTAACCTGACTGGATCTTGGAAAATATTATCTCCTACCCTCCAAATTATAAATATCTGGAAAATTTATTATAATCTATGCAAAGAATTTATATTTTATCCACTATTAAAGGTTAAAATCTGTCCTATGATCCCCTCACTATCAACGGTATGACTAAAATTTTGACTATAAAGCCACGAAAATTATGCCTTTTGCACAACTCTAAAGTGATCCCTGCCATTGATACGTTATCACACTCTTGACCATATTTTTAAATTCATATCTAAAATATAATTTTAAATGTGGAAAAATGCATTTTACATAGAATACCCTCAATTCTAAAGCCAGTAGTGTAGCCAAGTCATTTTAAGTGTTCACAATGTGATACCTTTTACAAAATTAAAAGGTAAAAACCAACTTAAAGGTCCATGCTCCCAAAATGTTTAAAGACACATCATTAGTCTTTCCTAACTCAATCAATGAACATTATGTACCCACTATGTGCTGAATACTACTCCACAGAGAGAGCTTACTTTTATCTTTTTTTAAAAAAGAGATGGGTTAAAAGGAATCTCCATATTCAAACATGGAGTAAATCCAACTTGGTCTCAGAAGCAAAACCAGGTACACAAAGGAATGATACAGGTCGGTCCTCAATCTAGTGCTATTTGCCAGACAAAGAAGCTAAACTGCAAAGGCATATGAGTTTAGGCCAGAGTTTCACAAATCCTGGGCACCAAGTCATCAAGGTGTCTACAAATCTTACTGTGGGGCTTCGTATTTTTTTTTTGCAGTTTTATCCAATACTACATAAATGTATTTGGTTATTCACGTTCAAGTGCATTCCTGTTTTACTATCATATAATCTGAGAGTCTATGATTAGCCATAGCTAGCTGTAGGAGTAAGTGGAACTCACCTGGAGTCTCTCTTCATCTACTCCAGATTGTATTTTTTTTTCAATCTCTTCCCTTCCCTCCACCCCCAACCCAGCCCCTGAAAAGGAAGATTAAAAAATGAAGCAAACATTTTATTAATAATCAATATATCAATCCCATCTAAAAGTACAAACAATATTCCACACCCATAGCCTGCCACCTTTGCAAAGTGAGAGATAACTTTACTCATCTATTCTACTGGGCCAAACAGCCAAATAGAGGTAATCATTCATGTAGTTTGGCTTTCATCACAGGGGCAATGAACTTATAAGGGTAGGTTGCTTGGCACTCAGGACTTTTAAAAGGTATGAGTTACAAATGTGTAGAAAATAGGGCCATAATTTTAGTAGAACTTGAAAGTCTTCATCTCTTGGCCCTGATATACTAGTCCCCAATCTCTTCTAAACCTTTTTTCTTTCCTTTCCCCCAATAAATCATAGTATAACCATAAGGATTTTAAAGTGGTCACCAAATGTAGCCTGTACATTCCAAGTTTTCTGGAGCTGAATATTTTTATAATAGATTCAAGCAGCAATTAAACAAAGTTCCAGCCAAATGGATACTAATATACAAATGAGCTTACTGTGACGTGAGGGAGTGCTATTCCTTTACAGCCATTCTAAACTTTAACTATATGTATCTGAGAAATTTAAGGTGATCTGTGTTATGGAGGAAGCCTTGAAAGAAACTTACTTAACTTGAAAATGAATGAATTCCATAATATCTAACAATATGCTGAAGGATGTTACCCATCATAGAGAGTGACTTTCCCAATGTGTGGTCTGGCTGCAAACCCTAAGGTCACTGTGGTCTGACTCCAGACTGGGCACTCCACTATACCACCCTGCTTCCCAGAAATTCATCCACTTGTTTCCAGGTTCTCACTCCAAAAAAAAAAAAAAAAATTCATGAGGAGGAACCCCTCCCCAAGTATTTCATAAGCATTAAGTCATCTACTTGCAGGACTAAAATAATTAATTTAAAATCATCACAAGTTGACATTTTAACATTATTAGGAGAGACACATGAGAACTAAAAAAGAGTAAAGTGAAGGAAAGGTCTTTTCTACTAGATGAAAAAATTTAAAGGGTTTATTTAGAAAGTGATTACCTCCTTTATACAAATCTTTTATGTTTAACTCTGAAATGCTAAGGTTTAAGGTGTGATCAAACTTTCCTAAAGGGAAATGTTTCTGTTGAATGGTACAACTAAATCTGAAATGTTAAATTACACCAAACTTTTTTGGAATATGTCTATCATATAAAACAAGGTTACTTGTACTAGGAAATTTAACAAAGTAAGTTTAATTTGGGAAAGGACAAAGACAAATATTGGAAAGTGTCAGCAACTAACTTAAAAACAAGAATGACATCAGTAAGTACTATGTAGTTAAGTCAGAATTGCTAGATGTGATTATAGGTCATCTACAGTTACTATCAGTTTCAATTTGATAATTACTAATTATCTGCTATGTGTCTACTTGGTACACATTAAGGTAATGCATGCTAATTTTAATATTAGCCCAATGTAAACAGTCATGAGATGAGGTCTGCCAAGAAGTTAAAAAATTCATCCTAAAACCAAACAAATACGGAAGGCAAAGGAGGTAGGACTACAATCAAGAATCACCCACCAGGCGAAATTAAGCATAATACTTAAAGGAAAAATGGTCATTCAATGAAATAGAAAGATTTCAAGCTTTCAAAAGAAGACCAGAATTGAACAAAAAATTTAATTTCCAATATGAAGACCTAAGAGAAGCCTAAAAAGGGAAAAAAGGAAAAGAAGACATAAGAGATTCAATAGAGCTGAATTGTTCATATCCCTACATGAGAAGATAACACTTGTAATTCTGAAAAATTGTACCACTAACAGTATAGCTAGAAGGAAGATACAGACAGAGGGTATGGGTATAAGGTGAATTTGAGGTAATGACATAAAAAAATAATTAAAGGATGAGAAAGAAGAGTACACTAGGTGAAGAAGGGAGAGGTAGAATGGGGTAAATTATTTCACATGAAGAGGTACAAAAAATCTATTACAGTGGAGGAAAAGATGGGAAGGTGAGCAGTGGGCATCCCTTGAATCTTACTTTCATCAGTACTGGCTCAAAGAGGGAATAATATACACAATCAGTTGAATACAGAAATCTATCTTACCCAATAGAGGAGAGGAGGGAAGGAGATTAAGTAAAGTGGCTGGGGGATGAGGGGCACAGGAACTAACAGAAGAGAGGGCAGAACAAGGGAGGCGGTAAACATAAGCAAAACACTGTCAAGGAGGGGAAAGGTGAAAGAACAGAGAGAGGACAAAGATAAGGAAAAATAGAATGGAGGGAAATATACAATTAGTAATCATAACTATGAATGTGAATAGGATGAACTCTCCCATAAAATGAAGGTAGATAGCAGAAAGGATCAAAACCTAGATGCCTAAAATACGTTGTTTACAAGAAACACAGTTGAAGCTGAGACACACACACAGAGTAAAAAGAAGGAGCTGGAGCAGAATCTATTATGCTTCAGCTAAAATAAAAAAAAAAAAAGCAGGGGTAGCAATACCAATCTCAGAAAAAGCAAAATAGACCTAATTAAAAGGTACCATAGACAATGAAGTAATATCAATATTAAACATATATATGCACCAAGGGGTATAGCATCCAAATTCTTAAAGGACAAGTTAAGTGAGTTACAAGTTCATGACCAAACAAGAGACAGAGAGCATCAAAAATGTAAAAGATAATTTTGATTATATTAAATTAAAAAGTTTTGCACAAACAAAACCAATGCAAACAAGATTAGAAGGAAAGCAGACTATATTAGATTGCATGCCATGTTGGGGAGAGGAAGGAAGGAGAAAAAATTAACTCAAAATCTTATAAAAGTGGACGCTGAAAACAAAATGAATTAAAACTAAAAAAAAAAAAGAAAGCTGGGAAACAATCTTTATAGCAAGAATCTCTGATAAAGGCCTTATTTCTCAAATATATAAAGAACTGAGACAAATTTATAAAAATAGAAGCCATTACCCAATTGATAAATGGTCAAAGGATATTAACAGGCAGTTTTTAGATGAAGAAATCAAAAGCTACTTATAGGCATATGAAAAAATACTCTAAATCACTACTGATTAGAGAAATGCAAATCAAAACAACTCTGAGGCACCAAATCACACCTATCAGATTGGTTAATATGACAAAAAAGGAAAATGCTAAATGTTGGAGAAGATACGGGAAAATTGGTACACTAATGAACTGCTGGTGGAGCTGTGAACTGATCTGACCATTCTAAAGAGCAATTTGGAATTATGCCCAAAGGGCTATAAAACTGAGCATACCCTTTGATTCAACAATACCAGAACTAGGTCTGTAACCCAAAGAGATCATAAAAAAGGGGAAAGGATCTACATGAGCAAAAATATTTATTGCAGCTCTTTCTGTGGTGGCAAAATATTGGAAACTGAAGGGATGCCCGTCAATTGGGGAAGAGCTGAACAAGCTGTGGTATGTGAATGTAATGGAATACTTTTGTGCAGTAAGAAATGATGAACAGGCAGATTTCAGAAAAACCTGGAAAGACTAGTAGGAACTGATGCAAAGTGAAATAAGCGGAACCAGGAAAACATTTTACTCAGTAATACCAATACCCTGTGGATGATCAACTGTTAATGACTCAGCTCTTCTCAGCAACACAATGATCCAACACAAATACAAAGAACTCAAAGGAAAATGCTATCCACATCCAGATAAAGAACTAATGAATGCTGAATAGAGACCTAAGTACGATTTTTTTCACTTATTTTATTTTTTTCCTGTTTTTTTTCTTTTGATCTATTTCTTCTTTCACAACTGATATGACTAATATGGAAATATGTTTTACATGACAGTACATGCATAATCTATATGAAATCACCTACCATTTTAGTCAGAGAGGAATAGGGAGAGGGAAAAAAATTTGAAACTCACAATCTTGTAAAAATGAATGCTAAAAATTGTCCTGACACGTAATTGGGGAAAAAATATTTAAAAAACAAACAAATAATCCTCGGATTAGCTGGTTCTTCTCCAAGAGTTCAAATAAATGGAGTTGTTTAAAAGCTAATTGTAGTTTGCTTAAATGTGAACTTTCCATGCAATGTTGTCACCTCTCTACCAATTTATTTTCTTACCTCATTTCTCTGATTTCCCTAAACATATAAAACAAAGATGAAATTCAAGAACCTTAAAATACGATTAAAATGCCCGCTCTACAGTAAATAAGTTTGATAGTTTTATGTCATTTAAAATGGACAAGAGTGAGCAACTCTGCCCTTGAAACCTTAAAGGCTTCTACTTCTTAAAAAAAAGTTCCAGTGTTCAAAGACTTAGGGGCACTTTTTTTCTTTGCATTCAAGAAACACTTTCTGAATATATCACCCCCAACTCTCACAACCTAACATTTTTCAACCTTTTACAAGTCGGCTTTTCAAATATCTCCCAATACTTCTTTCTCCAAAGGTTAAAAACGGGGAAAAATAAAAGTCTCAAAAGTATGTTCCAGTGGACAACAGAGTATCCGATCTCTACTTTATCGACAAGATGAAAGTGAACCAAGAAAGCTGAAAACAACTTTCTGCTCAGTTTCCCTACAAGAAACCACATCCACACCTATTTTTCTAAGGTAAACTGTTAAAGAAGAAAAGATATCTCCAGTAGGGTTTCCTAGGTTTAGTAGGAAGAGATGGGGGCGCTAAAACAATAAATAAACCCAAAACAAAAACACCACCCACCACCACATTTGCTCCATTCCAGCAAAACCAGCTTTTCTATCCTTCCCACCCAACAGGAGCTGGGGTGGTGGGCCCAGGAAGCCAACAGTCTGTTTCTCTTCCCCCGCCCAGGAATTCAATTTGGGCTAGAAAAAGTGCCCCATTTCCCGGCGGAAGTGAGACAGTCTTTTAGAGATTAGATAGATGCGGCACGGAGACCTCCCCCCCAATGTCCTTCACTACCCCCCCCCGCCCCAAATACACAAGGTCAATTGCGGTGCCCCTCCCCGCCAAGCTCAGAGCCCAGTCCAAGTTTTTGGATCTCCCTTCCAGGCCTCGGCCGTCCCGGGTTCGAGGCAGCTTCCCTCTGCCCCAGTGCCCGGCCTCACAGGGGTCCGAGGCCCGGGGCGCGGAGGAGCCCCGAAGGGGGAAGAGGGCGGGAGAAGCTGGGGCAGAGGACTCCAGTTTGAGTCGAGAAGCGGAGCGATACTCACATCCTTCAATTTCCTCCTGCAGGTCCTCCTGAAGCAGTGAAAGATCTGTGAGGAGGAAGGTGGGGGAGGGGGAGGGGGAGGGGGCGGAAGAGAAGAAAGGGACAAGGTCAGCGCCCCCGTGGGGAGGGGGGCAGACACCTCCTCTCCCCTCCCAACCTACCCACCACCGCTACTCCCCCCCCGCGCGCCTTCCACCCAGGGCTCGCCTCAGTCCGGCCCCCTTTTCTCCTGCCCCGTCCCCTCTCCACTGGGGCAGGACCCTTCTACCCGCCTGGCTAATGGGGGAGAGGCCGGCGGAGCCACCGTGGCCAGGAAGAACAGGGGGTCCACGTACCCGCCATCTTGCGGTCGCCCCCTCCTCCTCCGTCTCCCGGGGATCCGGGACTACATTGAAGCGGCGCGAGCCAGAGAACCGGTGGACGCGCGCGCGCGGGCGGAGAGGCTGGAGGAGGAGGAGGAGGTTGTGGGAGGGGGAAGGGTTGCTAGGGGCCCGCGCGCGCGAGCCAGTGTGGGAGCTCCAGACGGGACGGGATGGGACGAGACGACGGGACAGGACGGGATGGGGTAGCGCGTGGGCCAAGGGGGTGGGGCGAGAGGACAAGCGGGGCGGAGGCCTAGACTCCGGTTCGAGCGGGTGTCCGCTGCGGTCACGGAGGAACTCGGGTTGACAACGCCCCAAAGGCTGGGAGACTACGAGAACGCGCGCGAGGAGGGGGCACCACTGGGCGCTACCGCGCGTTCACCCCGTCCTCGCCTCTCCTCCCTGCGCGCGCGCGCACAATGAGAAGACTCACTCCTGACTCACTCCTAACTCCCTCCTTTTTGTGTCCCCCCCGCCTCTCCTTCCCTCTCGGTGCGTCTGCCGGACAGACTCACGGAGCGCGCGACCCCGCTCTGTGCCCCCACCCCCTTTCCCCGGCGCGCGCCCGCGCGCGTGCTCGCACACACGCACGCCCGGAGTCGCGCCGGGGCTTAGCGCTAGCTCCAGGAAGGAGGCATACAGCCCGCCGGTCTGCAGTAGTGCCCTGCGTGTGCTGCAGGCCGGCCTTCAGGCGTGGCGGCTACTCTACCCCCCCCACCCCCACCCTCCTTTATTTGGTCACTAGCTTCGCCTCTCTCACGGCCTTCCTCCCACTATACCCCGTCTTCTTCTTGAGTATTCTCCCCGGCATCGCGTGTCATTGGGCCTACGCAGGCCCGTCCTTCTTGAATTGGCATGGAAAGGGATAGTAAAGTAAGGGTGGCCTAGGGAGAGCTCGTGGAGGGTCGGCCGCTCTGCAAGGCCACCCTCCCTCCCTGCGTTTGAGCTTGGGGGCAGTATCCCAGGATTGCTTCTCTGGCCCTCCGAAAGGGAGGGAGATAAAAGGCAAAACAAAGGAGGCAGCATGATGCAAGTAACGGCGAAGCCTCCAGTTTTCAAATAAGTTTACAATGAACAGTCGTTTCACTCATTCAGCAAATGTTAACCACCTACTAAATGCTGGGCAGCCTGCCAGAGATTATGGCAAAGTATACACGGATAAAAAAAATAATGATCTTGCCCTCCAGAAGCTTGTGATCTACTAAAAGTGGCTTAGTCTTTATGTACACACACATATGTATATAAATAATAGTTTAAAAAAAAGGTGTTTTTTCTTAGTGCAGTTTTAAGCCTTAATCACTTAAAACTGCACTCACTTGGAACCCTTTATATAAATTATAAATTTACCTTGTATATCAGTGCTTAGTGCAGTGTATATATTATGTGTGTGTTTATATGTAGATAGATATATAATATGCAAGATGTTCCACAAGTCTTAGTGTAGTGTGTGTGTATCTCCTAGCCTCTTTTAGTAAATCATTTGCTTTGTAGATCTACAATAGTAGATCTACTAGAAGTATTAAGTAGATATAAATATGGGTAGATCTATATAGATATATAAATGTATATTTCTTCGTGCAGTTTTAAGCTTTTAACATATTTTTGTAGTAATAAGCTTTAACTTTAAGCTTTTTTTTTTTTTTAAATCTGACTGCCCTCCATCCTGAGTAGACAGATGTTAAATGACTGCTCTGTAGTGTTCTTGTGTCCTGAAAGATCTACTAGCTTTTCCGGTTCCATTTAACACGAGTTTACTGAAGTCAGGTACTGTGACAGATACTGAGGATATGAAGACAAAGACACTCTCAGAGCTTACATTCTGGTGGGGGAAAACAACCAGTATATAAATAAGAATATTCAATATTTTTTCAACTCCCCCTCCCCCAACTCCATTTAGGTCCTTTATTTGTATTACAATTTATTATTTGTAATATGTAACAAATAGTAAAAGCACAATTTTGCTGAAAATAAAGAACAAAACTTGGCGTGTCTAATTTGTATTATTTTGTACTATTAGGAGTTGGGTTTAGGGGGAAAGAATTAACTTGAATTGCTTATCAACTAAATTTCTTAAGTTGTATTTTAACAGGTTACCAAGTTTTAATATCTCTGCCATTTTGGAGTCATTTGGGCAGTCAGGCCTCAGAAATTTATAATTTTATTTTTATATAACATATACTCTATACTCATTAAAAAGTGCTTTACTTGTAAGTACCACCCTCACATAGGCTATATATTCAGACATATTTTTCTGAAAAGAATACAGACCTGGAATTACCCATGATAGGAAAAAAGTTATGACTTTAGGTGTTAAGAAGTGTGCTCAATCCTTTAAAACATACGGTAATTTTTTTTAAAAGCCAAATTTTCTCACCCCATTTCTTCTCTTTCTTCACACTTACCAAGTGTTCTAAGGTCTACTTCTGGCAACACTGTCTCTCAGAATGACACACAGAAACAGGAATTACGAAATCCATCAGGATAGAGAAACAGTTCATCTAGTTTGACAAACTGTCTTTCACAGCAGAGGCTAGTCCTAGTTACCTCAAAGGAAGCCATTTCCTGCCTTATATTAATTGACTTGATGCACCTGGCAAAATTATGCACTTCACTGGGGGAGGGGGTTAAGAAGAAAAAGGAAAGAGGATGATTTGACTGGATTGTTTAGAAAACTTAGGTATGAAAGTTTTAGCTGGTTTTTAATCCTAAGATTCTCTTAAAGAATCTCAGTAATTTCTACCTACAAATTCAACTGTAATCTTATTAGCACCTATTTCCTAAAAAGAGTTTTCTTGATCATTTTGTTGAGGGGATCCTCATTTAAAGAGCAACAGAAGTATAAACTCAATCTACCACATCTCTCCTCCTTTCCAAACCATTGATGGATGCATGGTAGTTTATGAAGTACTCCAAATGATGTTACTTAGTTGGGATTTTTTAAAAGAGATATTTAGACAAGAATAGCAATCATTGTTTTCTTCCCCCTTCCCTCAGTTTCACTTACAATGTAGTCTGTGTGAAGTGAGAGAAGCTGTGTGTTGTCTAGTGTTCAGAGCACAGCACAGGGTCTAAATTCTTACTCTGCTGTGACATCTGTAAAATAGTCGATGATACAAGTTAATTTTTTTGTGTGTGTGTGAAAGTTGTAGCTAAACGATAAATGACTCTAGCTAACATTTCTAAGGAGAAAGCCTCTTCCTCTTACAGGGAACAATTATATTAACTGCCCCAGAGCTTTATAATTGATGCATTTAGCTCATCTACAGGAACTTAATGTCATTGGGCAGATCATCCTAAATCAATGAGAAAAAAGAAGCCTGACATACCTTGACGCTGACCCATTTATATAAACTCTTATGCCGGGAAGTAAACCTTTTTTTTCTCTCTGAAATGGTCATTCTTGAAGCTGAAAGTATATAAAAAGGCAGACTTGTCAGTTGCTATTCTAAATTATAAATAATGATTTAATCTACATGCACCTATCTAGGAATGAGAAATCATATTTGACCAAATCTGGAAGTATTCCTTTCAACCTACTTACTATCATTAATTTATATCTTTTCATCAATCACTGTGAGTCTCCTTTCCAACTGCAGGGCAAAGATTTCTCTTTCTGTTGCTAGTCCCTTATTTAAACCCTTTTGTTAGTACTTTTAAAAAAAAAAATCTTTTTAGGTAAATAAATGTGCATGTGGGGTTTTTCTCTTTCTTCTCTGTGGTTTCAAGCCCCTTTCAAAGTTTCATACCATGATGACCTCCCAGAAAAAAAGAGATTATTCTTGGCCAGGATTTTAGTGGCTTGGTTTAGTTTGTAATGAGATATTGGTCTGTCTTCTTTCAAATCTCCTAAAATATATACTTCATAGATCCTTCTCACTACTACAATAAAGAACTAAAAAAAAAATACCAGGTCTGAGATCCTTTGAGATTTTGTTCTCTTCAAACTGTTCTGTCTCCCTTGTATATCAGTGTCATTTGAAAGTTGAAGCCTAAACTACATTGGAACTGACTCCGAAATTTGACTGTATAAATTCAGATATGGCAAAAAAAAATTCTTAACACATGCTTGATCTGGCCATAATTGTAATAATATACACTTGTTAGTACAACTGCTGTTAAACTTGTGAGAAAATGAACCCTCTTTTTTCACTTATTTATATCCTTCCCTAGACTGGAATTCTACAAGAAATGCCACATTGCTCCCATTTTGCAGTTCTTCCATCTAGGACTGGGAGAGTCTATTAAATTTGCCCCAGGAATAGAAAGAAAACTTTGGTCTTAATAGGCAAAATAGGAAGCTGTGAAAACTGGAAATTATTTAAGTAGCATGCCATGGATAAAAAATAAAATTATGTTGTTTTCTTTATGCTGTTAGGCAAACCAATGGAAATTTTAGTTTTTAGAAATTATAGGATGTTATAACTAGGAGGAACTATTTGTTATTTAGTCATTTCAGTTATATTTGAGTCTTTGTGATCCCTTTTGGGGTTTTCTTGGCAGAGATAATAGAGTGGTTTGCCATTTCCTTCTCTAACTAATTTTACAGATGAGGAAACTTGTTCCCCTCCCCTGAGTGAAAGGAGAGAAAATAGAGGTACTGAGTGTAGGCTGCTTTTTCAAGGAGTTTAGTTGGAGAGAGGAGAGATATATAGAATGATGGCTAGTGAGGATAGTAGGATCTAAGGATATGGACAGAGTTGGGAATGCTTGTAGGCAGCAGAGAAGTGATCTAGAGAGACTGAAAATTAGAGAGAGAAAGGATATGGTAGAAGGCACAATCTTTTAAAGAAGAAATGAAGGGATTCTATCAAGGGTACATGTAGAGGGAAGAGCCAGTAACAATTTTCTAGTAGAGTTGAATAATCATAGCAATTCATTAGGTTAACATACATTAACTATCTCAGAAATCTATGCCATCCCTTCCAAGTAAGTGTACATACATTTCTGTTCTCTAATAACTCTCCTTTCATCTTCCTTACCCTTCTCCCTCCTTTTAAACTGTCTTACCCCCAGAACACTCTGTCTCCTGGGTTGACAAGTCCCCTTTCAAAGGTCCTTTCCCTTTCAACAACAAAATAGATTGGTAAATTTTGATCTTCCTGTGTCTTCATATCTTCGGAACTGATTTTCTAACCTTCAGGGGTAGATGGACAACATAAGTAGATGCAGATACCACCATTTTTTATATCCCTTTTCTTATCCTAGGACACTGTCACCAAAGTGAAGGGACATGGTTCAGAAGGACCTAATTTTTTCAAGGAAAAATTATGTAACATCAATTCAGCCAATATTAATTAATGGGGGGCAAGAGAAATAAGTAAGGTGGGATCTTTTGAGAATCTCCCCAACATACAACCCTATTCTCTAGGAGGTGGTAGAAAACCTTGCCAGAAAGAGATTTATTTCCTGGCTGTCCTGGGGTGTACCTGTTTCATCACAACTCATTATGGTGCACAAAGGGGTATTGACTCCCTGATGTAAATACAAAAGGCCTTGAGTAAAATAAAATAATAAAACCTGATTCTAATGTTATTTTTATTTCTTTTTTTTCCAAATCGAAAACAGTTTTCAAGAAGAAAATCTAATCAGCAATAAACTGTATACTATTTGTATCACCAAAAACAAAATGGAAGTAACTTGTATGTCCTATGTTTGCCTGAGTGTATGATATATGACTAATTTAATATTTTTATTAATAAATTTATTTATTTTTAGTTTTCAACAAGTATTTCCACAAGATTTTGAGTTTCAAATTTTCACCCCATCTTGCCCCTCCCCCTACCCCAAGATGGCATGCATACTGAATATCCTTTCCCCTAGTCTGCCTTCCCTTCTATCTCTCCCCCCCTTCTCTTATCCCCTTCCCCTTCTATTTTCCTGTAAGGCAGGATAGATTTCTGTACCCCATTTCCTGTATTTCTTATTTCCCAGTTGCATGTGAAAACATTTTTTTTTAAACATGTGTTTTTAAAACTTTGGGTTCCAAATTTTCTTCCTTCCTCCCTCCCCACCCACCCTCATTGAAAAGGCAATCAACTCAATATAGGTTATACATGTGCAGTTATGCAAAACACTTGCATAGTAGACATGCTGTGAAAAACTAACTCTATTTCCCTTAATCCTATCCTGCCCTCCCCCATTTATTCTATTCTTTCTTTTGACCCTGTCCCTCCACAGAAGTATTTGCTTCTGATTACCCCCTTTTCCAATCTGCCCTCCTCTCTATCATCCCCTACTCTCGTCCCCTTCCCCCCTATTTTTCTGTAGGGTAAGACAGATTTCCATACCCAATTGAGTGTATATGTTATTCCTAATTTAATATTTTTACACCTTAAGAAATGACAAATACGAATAGGAAGAAACGTGAGAAGCCATGAAACAATGCACAATGAAGGAAGTATAATCTAAATATACACAGTAAAAACAACAAAATCTGGAAGGGAAACCAGAAAAAGCTCAGAAGGGTCCATAAAAGCAAAGGACATTGCATTTAAAAAAATTAACACACATATTTAAATTTTAAATTATAAGTAATTTGGAGCTTATGATTAAAAACAAACTGTTTTACACCAATGCAATATATCTTCCAGTATTTGTTTAATACTTCAATGGATCAATGATCTTATTAATGTGGTCACTCCCTCTGAACAGTACAGATCACAACTCATCCATGCCTTTTCGACCTGTACAGTTCTTATTCATATCCTTTAATAAACCTACCAGAAAGGATGGAGCTAATACTAAGGAAGCTTTCCTCCATTATTTTAACATTTCATTGTCATAATTACATTACTGAGAGTTTTCATCTCTTATCCCTCACTCTAACTATATGCCTGGTCAACCTCTTTTTCTGATCACACCTTTCCTGTATAATAGTCTTTATCCAACTTCTTACATTTCTCTAATCAATAGTGATTTAGAGCATTTTTTCATATGATTATAGATAGCTCTCATTTCTTCATCTGAAAACTACCTGTTCATTCATATCCTTTGACCATTTATTAATTGGGGAATGACTTGTATTCTTATAAATTTGACTTAGTTCTCTATATGTGAGAAATGAGATCTTTATAAGAGATACTTGCTGTAAAAATTATTTCTCAGCTTTCTGCTTCCCTTCTAATCTTGGTCACATTGGTTTTATTTGTGCACAACCTTTTAAATTTAATATAATAAAAATTATCCATTTTATACTTCAAAATGTTCTCTATCTTGTTTGGTCAAAAATTCTTCCCTTCTCCATAGATCAGATGGGTAAACTATTCCTTGCTCTTCTAATTTGCTTATTATATCACCTTTTATGTCTAAATCATGTCCCCATTTTGACCTTATTCTGATATGTGGTATAAGATATTGGTCTATACCTAGTTTCTGTCATACTGTTTTCCAGTTTTCCCAGCAGTTTTTGTCAGATAGTGGGTTCTTATCCCAGAAGCCAGAGTCTTTGGGTTTATCAAACACTAAATTATATAGTTGTTTCAGAAGTAACACAGCTTGCTGTCTTCTTTTTTTAATTCTAGGCTCACGTGGTCTATTTGTAGTATCTATTCTTAAGTATAGGGAGTGATGGTCTAACTTAATTGGCTACTTATCTAACTATATGTCATGATGTGGACAATAGTCATCCTTCTTGCGTGTGTATTTTGCTGTGTAGATTGTTAGGGTGATCTCTTTCTACAGTAGCATATCACATTTTTTACAGCTTCACAAATGAATGAAAAGTATAGAGAATATAAGGCTTCATGATGTTTGTTTACTTAGTTATTTTAAAGAGCATTTGCTGATTGGAAAAAAAAAAATCTTTGCATCATATATCCCTGATGAGTGTCTGATATCCAAGATGTTTAAGACCAAGATCCCCAGTGGATAAGTAGTCAAAGGATATGACCAAATGGTTCTTAAAAGAATAATTACAAACCATAATAAAGACTGTTCCAAATAACTAATAAGAGAAATGCAAATCAAAGAACTTTGAGGATTCACCTCACATTTAGCAGGTTGACCAGACTTGCACAAGTTGACAGTAGGTAGGGGCCAAAATTAAAATAGGCTAAACTTCTTTGGGCTGTAGATGGGTTTTTAGCAGCTCACTTCCTAGTAAAGGTAAAATTGATGATAAAATTATTTTGCAAATAAATCATATTTTTAAAAAAGGGAAATTTCAATTAATATCAATTAATTATACTTAAGATTTTAATTTATCATGAAATCACATTAATGTTAAAAAAATACTTTCCTAAGCAGTACAAGTTTTAATAAATTTTTCAGGTTTTTTTACTGGTTACATTTACTTAATGGGACGTATTACACCTCTTGTCAGTAATCAGTTTATCACACTCTGGAATCATGTTTGAAATCAATTTCTTTAGAAATCAGAAAACTAACCTTAGTAATGTCCTCATATTCTTAGTTTGCTTTCTTGAAAAACCATTGTTTCCCACTGAGATTTTTCAACAATTTGGACACTTCAATTTGTTTTTCATTGGTGTCTAATTTGCTTAAGTCAAGATGTTTTGATTCGAAATGGCAATGAAGATTATATTCCTTCTCAACAGCTATTACTTCTCAACAGACAAGGCACAATATTTTGTCTCTTGTGTAAGTAAACAAGTATCTATTTGTCCACTCCAAATTAAACACTCTATGTTCTGATTCAATCTTCCATTTCTTTTTATCACCCATTTTACAAAGTCACTCCAAAAACTTTAATGTTAGAACCAAAAAAATCTCCCCAGTAACTGCTCACATACAAAGAAATACTGAACTGAGTGTCTGACCTTGGAGAGAGCTCCAGACACTTAAGTAACTTTGAGGGCAGCTGCACAGCAAGGAAGGGAAAGAAGCCATTGCGTTGTTGCCACTCATCACATAGCAGGTATCAGCTACATTGGCGTGTGGCTGCATTCACTTTGTCCCTGTCCAAAGCCACTAATGACCGAAAACACAGCAAAAAGATCTGACTCTTGCTTCTCAGACTAGAGAAAGACTGACAATGGTGGGTTGCCACAGGTCAAGTAATAAACGGGAGAGACTGCACAGTGGCAACTCACCCACCAAGTTACGTGATAGGCACAATACTGACTAGTGGAAGGCAGGTTAAGCGTGGTAAGGACAAAGCACTCGTTACATCTTTGCTTTCTTTTACATCTACATTTTTTTAAGGGCCACCTGAAATCCTTAGGTGGCCTACAAGCAGATCACGGGCCATATGTCTGCAGGTCTGAGGTTGACAAAGGCGACAAAAGATGAGAATAGTCAGTGTTGGAGAAGCTACCAGAAGAAAAGCATTAGCACTAGCTAATGCTGTTAGTGGCTTGAATTAGTCTAAGCTTTCTGCAAAGCAACTTGAAAGAAGATGGGTGCCTCTTAACTGAGGAATAGCTAAACCAGTTGTGGTACATAAATGGAGTATCACTATGCCATGAGAGACAACAAATGTGAAGAATTCAGAGAAATATGGAAAAACATTTAGGATCATATATTTGATCTGCAAGTGTTCTCAAGTAAAATCTAGTCCAGTCCCCTCATTTTACAGATGAGGACATAGAAGCCCAGAAAAGTTAAAAGATAGCCCCGTATCACATGTGTGGCAAGTAGCAGGGCTAAGATTCAAAGTTAGGCTTTCTAACTCCAACTGTACCTACCACACTGACTTTCATGAACAAATGATGAGGCAAATGATACCAGTAAAACCATATACACAATGATCACAGCAAGGAAGAAGAGAAGAACAATAAAACCAAACAACCCTGTAATTATAATAACCAAATTTCCCCTTAAAAAGAGATGACAAATTGTACTTTCCTTTCTTCATTGCACCATTCCACATTATGGATGTAGGATGTTACCTGTACTCTTAGGTGTGGTTTTTATGTTACTTGTTTTGTTGAACTGTTTTCCCCCTTTTAAAAATTTTTTTAAAAAATCTGCTGGAATCGACAAGTATTTATTGCAAGGGATGGCTTTCTTAGACATCTCGAACTGGATGTCCCATGGACATACTGAACTCAAAATATCCCAAACTGAACTTGTTATCTTTCCCTCTAAACCCTTCTCACTCCCAAATTTTATTATTACTGTCGAAGGCACCACTATCCTCCCAATTCCCCAGGTACACAACCTCCTCAGTTTCAGACTTTCACTTTACATATCCAATCATGGCCAATGCCTATCAATTTCACTTTTGCAACATCTCTAGAATATATCCCCTTGTCTCCTCTGACACTGGCCCAGTATAAACTCTCATCATCTCAAGCCCGGATTATTGCAATAGCCTGCTGTTTGGTCTGCCTGCCTTTAGTCTCTCCCTATTCACTCTCTCATCCTCTGTTCAGACACTAAAGCGATTTTCCTAAAATCGCTAGGTCTAACCCTGTCACCCAAACTCCAGGGCTCCCTGTCTCCTCCAGAATCAAATATAAAATCCTCTATAAGGCCTTCAAAGCCCTTAATAACTCTCACTCTCACCCTTCCAGTGGTCTTATATCTTCTTACAATGTATTCTTCAAAGACAAATGGCCTGTTCTTGATGAAGTTATGATGACTCTTTGTAATTAATACTTCTTTTTCTAGATGTTCACTAAGCCATCTCTTTAACAATACATTTTAGAATTTTCCCAGTTATCAAAGTCAAGGTCACTGGACCATAGTTTGCAGACTCTGATTTCCATTCTATTGAAAATGGAGACATTTGCTCTTTTCCAGCTCTATAGTATCTCTCTCATGTTCTATGAACTTAAATTTTTTAAAAAAAATTCACTTTAAACTTAAATATACAACAAGAAAAAAAGAACATTTCCATGTACACAGCAGTAGATTCAATATAAAACAACAAATTTCCATTTCAAACTTTTACTTTTTTTTTTTTTTGGAAAACCTATGTCATAAATACTATACATTGTTTTCAAAGCTTCTCCCCCCCACCCTAGAGAAGGCTACAATGAAACCCAAATATATGTATATGTAATATGTATCTATATACATAGATATCTATATATATACATATATATACACATACACATATATATACATGTAAGACCTTACTATACATATTCCTATTTTGTCAGTTCTTTCTCTGGAAGTGGATAGCATCTTCTTTCATAGGTCTACATCTTTCCATGTTTTTCTAAAATCAACCAGCTTGTCATTTCTTCTATCACAGTAGTATTCTATCACAATCATATACCACAACTTGTTTAGCCATTCCCAACCAATTGAAGGGCATCTATCACTTCAGTCAATCTGATAGATGTAAGATGATATCTCAAAGTTGTAATTTGCATTTCTCTAATCAATAATGATTTAGACCATTTTTCATATGACTATATATACAGTTTGATTTGAAAATAGGAACTTTCATATATCATGGTCAACTGATCAGTCGCATCCACTAGTTCTTTCAGTATTTAGAATATATTTCATCTCAGCCAGGAGACTTGGAATCACCAGGGACAGCTGGGTTCTTTCTTTACTTTCATCTTTTATCAGTTCCCTCTTAGCCATTTTTATTGTCATTTCTAATGCAAAGAGTCATTCTCCTTGGTAGAGGGTGTCAACCATATCGGAACTGGCCTCTAAACTGTTAGTGGCCAGAGTCAAACAAATAGAGCGGGCTAGAGACAGGAGAGTCAGGACACAAACAGAAGTTTAATTCATTTCAGAGTGAGAAAAATGATGTATGCATATGGAAGGCCCCCCCTCCTAAGAACATGCTAGACTAAAGGTAGGTCTTACATACATACTGGGCTGGACCACAACATAATAATTTTTAGGTCTTGAGTTACTGTTCCCGTAGGCCCTGTGGGAACAGTATTGTCTCAAGTCTTGGGGGTCATGCCCACCCTGCAGGGCGCAGAACCAGAGTTCTGTCTTTCTGTGACAGGCATGGGAGTTCAGTACCTATCAAGGAACAAGGATTGTGAATATGTGATGAATGACCCTGGGAAATAGGGGGAGCTAAATCCCTCAGGGAACACCTGATGTTGGTCCATGCAATACACTTCGCAAGAGGATGCTATCCAGAGCGCAAAGGATTATTATTATGTCAAGCTCAGGGCATAGCCTGCTTGCTGGGCTGTAGCTCTAGGGAACGGGGTATCTCCAAAATATTTTGACAAGAACTTAAAAGAAAAACAGGAGTTGAGCAGTTTCTCCCTTTGATCAGGTATCGTGTCCCATCTCTCTCAAACAAGGGTCCAATCTCTTCTCCCCTAATATAGCTTTTTAAAGAGATTCCTTTCTGCTGTCCTTAGCTTTCCTTGCCAGTCTCCTCTTTCTTTCTCTTTCTGCACTCTTTCGGTGATCTCGTCAGCTCCTTTAGGTTTCATTATTCCCAATCTATCTGTCCACCCCTAGACATCAGTCTTGTACCCCCATCTCCCTATTTCACACTTCTGGCTGGAAATTCAACATTTCTAAAACATTTCCTTTGCCTAATTTCCCTATTTCTGTTAATGGCAGAATTTGTGATCTAGGAGTCATCCTTGATTTCTTACTTTCTGCTCCCCTACATCATCAGCTACCAAGTCATTATGATTCTACCTTCACACCTTTCGCATCTGATCCTTTCTTTCCACTCACGTGGTCACTACCCTGGGTCAAGCCCTTATCACCTCTTGCTTGGACTTGTGCAATAACCTCTTAATTGCTCTTCTTACCTTAATGTCTTCCAGCATAGTGAAAAAGATCGGAGCATTCTACTAGAAGTCAGCAAGATCTGAGTTCAAATCCTGCCTCAGACACTAGCCGAGAAATCACTTAATCTCTCTATGCCTCAGTTTCTTTAATTGGAGGAGACTGGACTCAATGATCTCTCAGTTCCCTCTCAGCAGCATTAAATCTATAATTTCTTGACTCATCCTCTTATGCAGCTACCAGAGTGATATCTCTAAAAGACAATTCTGATCTTGTCTCATTACATGACTCGGTAAAGTCATGTGATTCCCTATCACTTCTGGTATCAAATACACACTCCTCTGTTTGACATTTTAAAGCCTTCAAGGCTTAGCTCCAACCTACCTTTCCAGGCATATGAGATACCACCCTCCTTCATGCATGCTGTGGTCCAGCCAAAATAGTCCATCTCCAGTGTTGGTGTCTTTGCATAAGATGTCCCTCATGTCTGGAAGGCCCCTTCCTCACTTCTGCCTCTTAGAAATCCTAGTTTCTATTAATAGCTCAACTAAAAGCACCACTTCCTACCTGAGGCCTTTCTCAATCTCCTCAGCTGATGCTGACTCTCTCACCCCTAAATAACCTTGTTTTTTTTTAATTTAAATTTAAATAAATTTATTTAATAAATAAATAAATAAAATTTAAATAAAAAACTTAAAATTTTAAAAAATTTGTATAGAGTTACGTGCATACAGGTCTTCTCCAGTGAAATATAAGCCCCCTGAGGTCAGGGACTGTTTCATTTTTTTCCCTTTATGTCTCCATGCCTGAGCAGATAGTCATCAATCACTCCTACTCTATTCTTCTTCCTCCCAGTGTTACAGGATTATTTTTCACTTGATAGCCTCTGTGGCTTTTATTTTATGACTCCTTGGGAGACAAGCAGTGAACTTTCCCCTTAGAGCATTAAGCTCCTTCCTCCTCAGGAGATCTCAGATTTGTTTTTTGGGCTCCAAGGATGTAGTTGACCTTTACTTTCCTCTTCTGTGTACATCAGTCAATCAAAACCATCTATTAAGTGTTTACTGTGTCAGAGGCATGGGGACACAAAGAAGGGTAAAAATAGCTCCTGCCCTCAATGTTTGAATGGAGGAAATAAAATGTAAATAACTAGGTACAGAAAAGATGTATTCAGAGTAGCTAGAAGGTCATCTCAAAGGGGAAGCCACTAGCAGGGGAGACCAGAAAAGACTCCTTGCATAAGGTGGGATTTAAGGTGAGACTTGAATCCAGCGAAACTAGGTGATAGAGATCAGGGAGGAGGACGTTCCAGGTATGGAGAGCAGTCGATACAATGGCATGGAGGTGGGAGATAGGATGATGTGTTCAAGAGACACCAAGTAGGTCAATGTAGCTGGATCATTGAGTCTATAGAAGGAAATAAAGTATATAAGACTGGAAAGAAAGGAAAAGTCCAAGTTATGAAGATCTTTAAATGCCAAACAGAGGCATTTATATTTGAGGGGAGAATGGAGGGAGTAATGACATGAGTAAACTTCAGTCAAAACAGCTCGGGCAGCTGAGTGGGAGGATGGACTGGAGTGGGATGAGACTTGCAGTAATGAGACCAATTATGAAGCTATTACAATAGCCCAAGTGGGAGAGGATGAAGGCCTGTACCAGGGGGGTGTCTGTGGGATTGAAGTGAAGAGGATGTGTTATGAGGGTAGAAGCAAGATTTAGCAACAACAGATAGTCTATGAGGAGTGTATGAGACTGAAGAGTCCAGCATGACCCTGAGGGTACAAACTTAGGCTAGCTGGATGATACTAGAGCCCTGGACAGTAACAGAGAAGTTGGTAAGACCAGAGAGTTTGGGGGAGAAAATAATGAATTCTGTTTTGGACATGTTGCATTAGAGATGACTATGGGATATTCAGTTCAACATGTCCAAAAGATGGTGATGCAAATTATAACTCGACAGATACTTGGGCTGGATATATTGATCTAGGAGTCATTCAATTCAGTTCAATAATATTAAGGACCTGCTTTATGTCAAACAGTTTGCTAAATGCTAGGGATACAAATAAGAAAATGACAGTCCCTGCCCTCAAAAAGCTTACAATCTAGAGGAAGAAAACACACAACAGGAAGCTGAAAAGGGTGGGTGGGTGGGCTCTAGGAAGTACTTGACTCAGGGGCATGGAGTTGAAACCAAGCAGAGATGCTAAGGAGGGCTTCAGGAGGAATTTAGTGCTCCTTCCCTCTAATCAGTCATCCGCATGTTACTGATTCTCCAAGCTCTTGACAAGGGCCAAGATTCTTCTCTGCCATTTCGGATGTACCCACTCCCCCACCCCCCACCCCACTGCACTTAAACCTGAATAAATCGGTATCTCTCCCACCCCCTCTGTTGTAGGCCCTCTTTTCTCTCTACACTATCTCACCAGCTTCCATGGATTCAGTTACTATTATTATGTAAATGATTCCCAGATCCATATATTTTGCCCTAGGCTTTATCCTGAAGTCTAGTACCCCAATTACAAAATGCCTATTGGATATTTCAACATCATCACGTCGAAAATACATTATCTTTTCCCAAAAAACCTTCCCCTCCCTTTCTCCAGCTTCTCTATTACTGTCAAGGGTACCACCATCCTCCCAGTCACCCAGGATCATAAAGTAGATGTAATCCTTGACCTCTCATTCTCACTCACTTAACATAGCCAATTTTTACCATAGCTTGTTGTTTTTACCTTCACAAAAATCTCTCCTATATGTCCACTCCTCTGATCATATGGCTCCTAGCCTAGTTAAAGCCCGCAAAAACTCTCCCTGGACTAGAGTAATAGACTTCTTTTTTGGTTTCCCTGCCTCAAGTCTCTCCCCACTCCAATCCATCCTTCACTGCCAAAGCAGATTTCCTAAAGCATAGGCCTGATGTCCTTTCCCCTACTGCACATTCTCTCTCTGTCTCTGTCTTTGTGTCTCTGTCTCTGTCTCTCTGTCTCTCTCTGTCTCTCTCTGTCTCTCTCTCTCTCTCTTTCCCTCGATTCCCTGTTGCCTCTAAGGCCAAATAGAAAGTTCTCTGTGTGGCATTTAAAGCTCTTCATTACCAAATTTCTTCCTATCTTTCCGTCGGGGTTCTTGCTCATTACCCCCCTCCTTACGATCCAGCCTTTTTGATGTTCTTCAGAAAACACTGTCTCTAGTTTCCAACCTGTGCCCTAGCTGCCTCCTCACCTCTGCCTCTCAGAAATCCTAGCTTCCTTCAAAGCTCAGCTCAAGTGCTATCTTTTTTTTTTTTTTTTAGGCAGTTGGGGTTAAGTGACTTGCCCAGGGTCACACAGCTAATAAGTGACAAGTGTTTGGTCTGAAGCCGGATTTGAACTCAGGTCCTCCTGACTTCAGAGCCAGTGCTCTATCCACTGCACCACCTAGCTGCCCCCTCAAGTGCCATCTTGAAGAGGCTTTTCTTGGCCCCTTAAATTGCTAGTGCCTTACCCTCTGAGACTCTAAGACCCATCACTCTGTACTCTTCACAGTGCTTAGGGCACACAGCAAGTGTTTAATAAATACTTGCTGCTTGATTATTTGTGCAGTATGTGCTAAATTCAGTGGATTTAGAAAGGAAGAATAATGCTCAGAGTAGTTTCACTTTGGTTATAGCCTTCCCCTATATCAAGTAGGTGGCATATGAGGGGTTTGACATTTAAATCAAACTGGATCAATTAGGCACCACTAATCCTAACACTGAACATTTACAACCCTAGTTTATGCAGTTATCAGAAAGTAAACATACGGTACAATATAAGTGATGAGGGAGAAAAAAATGGAAGTCTATGTGTTTGACTTCTCTGAGTCTCATCTCCTTAGTATATTCTTTTCTAAGTAGCCAGTTAGCCCAGCTGTTTGGAGAGTGGTTTTAATGAGGCTAGGTCATGAAATTCAGTCCCCATATGGGTCAGTTTTCTCAGCTCCATTCTGTGGTAACAGACTGCACCTTTAACCCTGGCCAGCCGTTTCATGAATGCAAGTTGTTAGTCACAAGAGAGATCAGGCAGAAAATTCATGGCTGTGTCAGTTCAAATCAAATACACCACTGGAAAAAAACAACTCAAAGCACATATTTTTTGTAGTTAAAGATGGCATAACTATATCAACAAATTCACATTCCTATACTAAGAAGAGCCTCTTTTATTAACAACATAAAATAACCTGAATGCAACTAGTTTTGAAATCTTCAATACATTATCTAGCATTGTTAACAATAATGCTGTCATAAAAACAAACAAGGCAATTTTGTTACTGGCATGTTATATTTAATATATACTTTTTAAAAGCCTGTGTAACAGAAATTCCCAGTTTCATATTGAAACCATTTTAATCTGCTCTTTTTATATTAAAATATTCATATTTGGTGATATTCTAGTCCACATGAAAAGAAAAACTTTTTTTAAAATAATGCTAACATAAAGCTAGACTATCCCTTTAGAGCTAATCCGTCTAAACACTTGGACCTGTCACAACACATTAGATATTAGCATCTTTAAAAAATAATATTAAGCAATAGAACTAACACATAGCTATTTTTTCTTTTTTCTCTTAAAGCAGTTAAAATTCATCAGCTCTCACCAAGCCAGGGTTTATGACTTTCAAAGGTGTATGCTATTTATCACTGGAAAGAGTGCTCCTTAATTTCCATCTTTCTAACTTTTAAAGGTCAAAGCATCTTACATTTAGAGATAGAAGAGGCCTCAGAGGCCATTGGAGGCAACAAGGTGGACCAGCAGGTAGAGTGCCAGACCCTTGAGAAATCCCGAATTCAGATTCAGCCTTAAGAACTGTGTAGCTCTGGGCAAATCACATAACCTCTGTCTGCCTCGGTTTCCTCATCTGCATCCGCAAAACGGGGATAATAATAGCATCTACATCCCAAGGTTGGTGTGAGGATCAAATAAGATAATATTTGCAAAGTATTTCACAAACCTTAAAGTGTAATATTAATGCTCAGTATGATTATATTATTCCAACTGTCTCATTTTCCACATGAAAAAACTGAGTCTCAGAGGATTTAAGTGAATCGTCTAAAGTTATACAGCTAGTAAGTCACAGAACTGGGATTTGAACCCAAGTCCTCTTTCCCCAAATCTAGCAGTAAATACTGAGTTGGAAAATTATGGATACTCTCAAGTAATAGAAGAGCTCAATGAACATTTACCAGTTGATTCTGTTGAGAACATTTCACTAAATAAAATTGTATGCAGGTGCACAGAAATGAATTCCAGTTGATAACATTCTTCACCACATGCTAGTATATTCTATATTATCTAAGGTTAAATGGAACTGAGGATATTTTGAAAGACTAACTTATAAAGAATACCAAGAAATAGGGTTTTATTTCTGAGAGAAAAATTTAATGCTATTTTATACTCATAGAAGTAATTTAATTTCAATTTACTGTGAGGTATTTGTTTCTGATCTAGACATTTGCAAGGATATGGTCTTATCCTTATACTTTAAACATTCACACATAAACTTTTGGTACCTTTGAGGTGTCAACAAGGAAATATTTCAACTCTCAAAATATTTTGCTTTTTTCTAAAGGGAGATCTGGGCAGAGTTAGCCTTACTTATTACAAGTAGACACCTGTCAACATAGTATTTTAGGGACATTAGAAGAGTTGGCTCTCACCCCCTTCACATCACTATTTTATTTTATCTCCCCTATGTCCTGTGATAGGTACCTGAAATTCCATTCCTTTGAAACTTAAAGGGTTTTAAATATTTAAAAGTCCCTTCTTACAATGATTGTGCTGAAATATATGTGCTGAAAACAGACATACATACCCTAAATGCTAATATTCTCCCTGTTATGCTCCACAATCTTGGAAGAATCAGAATTATTTATAAATAAAAGAGTAAGGGAAAGCCAGATGGCATATATAAGTAGGCCATAGAATGACAGTCACCTAAGGAGTGGATATGTAAAAACTATCATCAAGGCCGTGTAGAGCTAGAAAATGAAATTGTTTACAAGTCATGTAGAAAGAATGTACAAAATAGGGGGCTAGCCCAAGTCAAAGGTGTGCTGGAGCCAACTCATGCCAGCTTACAAGACTCAATTGTTGTTTTCAGTGTGAACTGTGATATTTCAGAAATAACAAATTTCAAATAAGGGCTTGATTTATTGTTTTGTTGATTGTCTAGACTTCAAAAAGTGATGGTAAAAGTGTTAATAATGCAGATTAAATTTTAAAATGTGTTGTGTATGTTTTGCTTTTTATTGTTCTGTTTTCCCAGAGAACCAGTTGTTAAACATTTACCAATATACCCCAGGTCCAAGTGCTACATTGGTAAACAATCAAATATCAAAAGAATGATAAATAGTCCTCCACAGCATTTTAGCTAAATTCTTTATCTTGATAGGTTTTGTGGAAAGATGTGGACAAGAAATCATATAGGATAAAAAGGGTTTACAGTCTTCATCTGTTGAATGGGTATTTATCCTGATTAAATCATAGATCTACCAAAGCACAACTTGATCTACCAAAGCAAGACTTGAAACCAAGGTTTCCTTACTTTTTGTAGAAGACATTTCTCTGGCCTCTTTTTTTTTTTTTTTAACAAAACTTATCTCCCAATGCATTTTTCATACACCCTATATACATAATTTCTTATCCCATATTTTTTTAAAGTAAAATTAAGAATTTCTTACAATTTTATAAAATCATATAAATACATCTTAAAGATAATATAATATATGTAGTTATTTATGTATTGATAAAAATCCTTTACAATTTTCTATTTTTTTAAAAGACCTGTGATTTTGTTGATTTTGGGAAATGCAGATGAGGAAATTCCTTCTGCCAATTTGTATTGACCCCTGCAAAGTAACATATAGTCTTAGGGAGTACATTTCTAACGAATTAAAAATATGATATTAAATTATTGCTGTGTTGAATGAGCTTATTTTTTACTGAAAAGATTCTCAAGTCTTGCTAGTGTTAAAGGGAACTGAGCAGAACCAGGAGAACATTGTACATAGTAACAGCAGTATTGTTTGATGAAGAGCTGTGAATGACTTAGCTATTCTCAGCAACACAATGATCCAAGACAATCCCAAAGGACTCATGATGAAACATGCTATCCACCTCCAGAGAAAGAACTGATATTGTCTGAATACAGACGGAAGCATGTTATTTTTCACTTTCTTTCTTTCTTTTTTTTCTGTTCATGTCTTCTTGTACAAAATGACTAATATAGAAATGTTTTATGTAATTGCACATGTATAATCTTTATAGGATTGCTTACCATCTCAGGGAAGGGAGAGAGGAAGGAGAGAGAGAGGAAGGAATAGAATTTGGAACTCAAAACTTTTTAAAAAACATGTTAAAATTGCTTGTTTTTTTTTTTTGTTTTGTTTTTTTTGGTTAGGCAGTGGGGTTAAGTGACTTCCCCAAGGTCACACAGGTAGTAAGTGTTATGTGTCTGAGGTCAGATTTGAACTCAGGTACTCCTGAATCCAAGCCCGGTGCTCTATCCACTGCGCCACCTAGCTGCCCCTTAAAATGTTTTAACATGTAATTGGGGAAAAATATAAAAAAAGCAAGTTAAACCAATTCAAATTTTTTTTAAGCCACAAAATATGGCTGAACTTTTTATTATGGGATTTTAGTGATAATGTAAATGTCAACATGAGAGACATATCACCAAAACCTTTGGGTAAATAAGAAATAAAACATTATTATGCCTTAAGATACTAGCACTGAAATTGTTATTTGCTATTTTTCTTCAAACACTGAGACTGATATTCTTCTTTATAGAAGATACTCTTGTCCTTTTAAAGGACTATTTTTCAGAAAGTTGATTATTGCTACAACAACTTGAAAAGCTACATATGGCATTTTACTCATATTTCTTTGTATAAGTGATTGCCTGTGAAATCTAGTGGTTGGCTTTTCCTGACTCTGTAGTCAATCATTTTTGAGGCAACACCTGTCACCAGTGGCCAACCAGGAGCAATTGCATTATATCAAGGTGCCTGTTGCTCAACAAAGAAACTTATTACACTTCAGAGACTACTACCCTTGTTATACTTGCAGTGTGCCCAAATTTCATGAGACCACATTTCTAGCTAGTGCTTCTAGATCTGCATTTTATCCTGATGGCAGTTGGGTCCCTTCAAACTCCAGTATAATTTTCCTGACTTAATGTAATTATCATTTAAAAAAATCAATCAATAACATATTGAAATTTTCTCCTGCCATTAGTAGTTTTGGGAAGTAACAGATCTTCCCTAAGATGATTTTCAAAATATTACATATAATATGCAATCAAATGAACATCTTTTACTACATTGTTGTTTCATCCACTTATAATACAAAATAGAAAGATTTTAGTTTCTTAATTAATTGATGAAAAAAGTTCTCAAATGTGTGAGCGATTCTTCTGACCATCTGATCATCAAGTATGACTATTTGAAACTTTTTAGCATATGATTCATGAAGCATTCTTGGTGACTGTCATTGACTGGCATATCACTGGACAGACGCACAATGTTTCTTATTGAATACAAGCAATCCTTGCGATGTCACACACAGTTGTTTTTTAAAGTAAGTTTGTTTTTGATTATTTAAAGCATCTGATTTTCTTTGGTAAAATTGTCTTGTCAACTTATTATGCATGTACACTTTTAAGATGTCATTTCAATTTATTGGATTTCATGCTTTCTGAAACTAAAGCATTTTTAGCAAGCAAGCATAGCAGTATTTCCTTTCAAACGGTACTTGTGAATTCCAGTAATGAATAGATTAGATCCTATTTTCTAGTTTTAGGCTTTATAACTTTTATGTTGCCATATTTCTGCCTTGTAAACTGTTTCTATTATTATTTTTGCTTATACTAGTTTCAGTGCCTGCAATGGATTTTTCAAACTTTTTATTTGTCAAACTTATCCATCATGAAAGAATATTATTTCACTTTTTAGAAATTAGAGATGATAAAAATTTCAGACCATGCAAATTAATTGATGAATTTTCAAACAATTGTTTATGGCCATTCTTGAGTTATTTTAATTCTTTAAAAGTTACTATTTCTTTTTGGAAATCAGCTTATTATAGCATACTTAGGAAAAAGGAATGATGTGAAGAAATGTAGCAAATATGGTATTTTTAACTCCCACATAAAGATTAACTTCAAGTTTACACACTTCACACTCAAAAGTATCAATTGGTGTGCTATCACAACTCATCTCATTTTTACATACCACCCCTTATACACTGACTGACAGCAATTTGGACAGATTACACACACCAGCTCAAATCTGAGCCTCTTTAGGCATACTGTATTAAACAATTGCTAAGTGGCATTCACTTTGCATTATAGCAAATTTGCTATGTTAGTCTCACTTTTATGGGCTTTAATTTGAACTTCATTTTCACTGAAAAAAGAAGATTTACATAGATGTTATACTTGAAAGTATTCAATAATTTTGGCCATTACTTTCTGGGAAAAATGAGAGGGGTTGGGGAATGAAGTGAAAAGAAAGGAGAAGTAGGACCCTGCAATTTGGAAATTCTTCCCTAAGTAGTTAACATTTGGAGACAATTGAGAATTAGTTGACCATTAGCGAAACAGCAAGGTCTTCTTTTGAAAAGTAGAATGCAGGAGAAGGATCTCCTTTTTCTTTTCCTTCAGTGGGTCTTATCAGCTTTGATGAGTCTGAAATATAGTCAAGTCTTGCCTTTTACAGCATATCTAACAAATAAATTTGTCCAGAGACATAGGATTATATTTCAACACTTCAAGAATGTATGTTTTCATTGGTGTGGCTCCTCAGTCCACTGATGTGAATTAAAACCCTTCATACCACATTCTTGAGTTGCTGTGACTGGGGAAAAAAAAACAAACAAACAACTTGATGGCCAAGCTTCTAGGGATGAACCTCTGCAAACTTAATTATGTTGATCCTTTAAATGGACGCACAGTTCATCTCTGGGCTCACAGTCAAAATTGGTCCAACTTGGACCTTTAATGACCCAGGGTTCTGCATCGTGATAGACTTTAAGACTAAAACATAAGTAGAGGATAAGATTTATAATATAGTTTATCATGTTCCTAGAAAACAATCATGTGAAGAGTTTAAATTCACTCTGTTTTCTTATAGCTATAATCAGATGCATTCTGTGTAGAAGAACACTATTTAGAAATAAGCAAATTATTTTTACTTATGATATAGAAAATTCTCTCAAGATGAACCAGGAGCTCAGGATTGGGCATCAAGAAATCTGGAGTTTTGTCCTAAATCTTTCACCAACTTGTTGTACAGTAATTATTTCCCCTCTCTATGCTTTAGTTTTCTCATCTGTAAAATGAGGGTGTTGGAAGAGATCAGGAACTCTTAATCTGGGGTATGTGAAGTTTTTAAAATATATTTTGATACCTGTATTTTAATGTAACTGGTTTCCTTTTTTTCTGGAATGGTATCTTTTGCAAAATTTTTTGGGCACAAGTCATTGTTATTCAATCAACAAGTATTTATGAAGTACCTACTATGTGCCAGTCACTGGGCTAGACACTGGGGATACAAATAAAGTGAATGAAACAACCCTACTCACAAGGAGTTTGGCAGGGCATTGGAGAGCAGTGTCTCGCAGCATATTTAAGTATTCATTGCCTATCCATATGTACCCCAGGGTATCAAGATATCTTTTCCTTCTTCCATTCTAAAGAGAGGGGAGAACTGAAACCTCTCAAGAAATAAAAAGCATGTGCATGTATTGAAGGGGTAGTTGAGAGTAGGGAACTCCCTGCCGCTTTAATGAATAAGAATGAAATCATAGCTTTGATGATGTGTAGAGGCAAGGAGATTGTTTCTATCCTCCTTGCCACCAACCACAGGGGCCACTGTAGGCTGAGTGGTGGTCAATCGCTTGGCACTATGAAGGAGAGACTCTTCTTTCCACCATGAGGGAGATATCTTGTAGAAACATCTAGGGCTGAGTCCCTCCCATTCCTTACACCCTTGAAAAAATGAGTCAACAGGCATTATTTAAGGGTCTGTATTCATCAGGTATTGTGCTGAGCACAGGAGATACAATGGAAAGCAAACATAGTCCCTAGCCTCAAGGAGCTCAAATTCTTTTAATTCAATTTTATTTTCAGTTCTAAATTATCTCTTCCTTGTCCTTTCTCCAATCCATTGAGAATCAAATAAAACAAAGTCCATTAAAATATGTATAGTCATGCAAAACAAATTCCCTCATTAGCCACATTCAAGAAAAGGAAATGGAAGAAAAAAGGAAAAGAACATATACTTTAATTTGCACTCTGATACCATATTTCATCATGAATCCTTTAGAATTATAGTTGGTTATTTTGTTGGTCAGAGTTTCTAAGACTTTCTAAGATTTAATGAACAGATTGTCTTTACAATATTGTTGTCTTTGCAATATTGTTGTCATCATCATACAAATTGTTCTCCTGATTCTGCTTACTTCATTCTACATCAGTTCATACAAGTCTTTCCAAGGTTTTCTGAAACCATTCCCTTCTTAATTTCTGACAGTACAGTAGTATCCCATAACAGTCACATAACTTGTTCAGCCATTAACCAGATGATGAGCATCCCATTGGTTTCCAATTCTTTGCTACCACAAAAGAGCTGTTATCAATATTTTCGTACACATGGGTCCTTTTCCTCTTTTTTATCTTTTTTGGTTTCTTTAATTTCTATGACCATAGTAGTGGTGTTGTTTGCCCTTTATTTTGAAGAGGACAAATGACATCACAGGGTGATATCTTGACTGGAGCATGAATTGGGTTTAAGTGAGGCAGAGTTGCACAGTTGTTAGCCACTTTCTTTCAAAGTCATAGAAGTCCAGTGGCAAGATAAAAGTCAGGATGACTGGAGGTGGCTCAGGATGCAATGACCTTGGCATCTTTGACATCTGACCAAGCTTTAAGCACTCCACAATGCCTGCTTTAGCCACCTTGCTGGCCATTGGAACAAATTGTTCTCATCCACTCATTCCACCAGGAAAATCTTCACAGGCTTGGAGTAGACACCCCCCTAAATCACCAACAGGTTTGAGGCCTGTCAGTTACCCTCAACCTGGTTTAGCCTGTCTGATGAGATGGTTTTTACTGAGGTGTGGCCACTGTGCATGCTACAGCTTCTTGGAGCAACAGGTGAGAGTTGGGTAGAGGTGGATACCAAACATGGGTGAGCAACCCTGAAAGGAGCTCAGCAGGCCCTCACACTGGAGATGCTAGTCGTTACTGAACACTTCACACACCCATAGTGGTGATTTTGCTAGGTCAAAGGGTATGGAGAGTTTAATACGTTTTGGAGTATAGTTCCAAATTGTTCTCCAGAATTGTTGGACTAGTTCGTAGTTCCACCAATACACCAGTGCATTAAAGTACCTGTTTCATTATCTCTCCAGCATTTTATTTGTCATTTTCATTGTTTTGGTTAACTTAGCTTATCTGATGGTTATGAGGTGGTACCTCAGAGCTGTTTTAATTTGCATATCTCTAATTATTAGTGATTTAGAGCACTTTTTCATATGGCCATTGATAGCTTGAATTTCTTTTTCTGAAAACACCCTGTTAATATTTTTTGACCACTTGTCAATTGAGAAATGATTCTTGACTCATTTCCCTGTATATCTCAGAAGTAAGACTTTCATCAGAGAAGTTTGCTCTAAAGATTTTTTCCTACTTTCCTGCTTTTCTTCTAATTTTAGCTGCATTTGGTTTTGTTTTTGCAAAAACTTACATTTTATATGCTGAAAATTGTTTACTTTATCTCCTATGAACCTTTCTATTTCTTCTTTGGTCATGAACTCTTCCCTTATCCAAATATGGATCTGCCAGGATGTTTCTCCTATGCTCCTCTAATTTGCTTATGATGTCATGTCTAAATTATGTACTCATTTGGAGCCTAGCTCGGTATTCAGTGTGGGATATTAATCTATACCTACTTTCTGCCAAACTGCATTCAAGTTTTTCCAATAGTTTTTGTCAGATACTGAATTCTTGCCCCAATAGCTGTGATCTTCAGATTTATCAAACCCTAGATTAATGTGTTGATTTTCTTCTATATATTGTGGATCTACTCTGTTATACTGATAAACCTTTCTATTTCTTATGTAGTACCAATTGTTTTGACAATTATAGATTTGTGGTATAGTTTGAGATCAGGAACTGCTAGGCTCTCTTCCTTTCCATTTTTTTCCATTTATTCTCTTGATACTCTTGATCTTTTGTTTCTCCTGATGAAATTTATTATCATTTTTTCCAGCTCTATAAAGTAGTCCTTTGGTGGTCTGATTGACATGGCACTGAAGGAGTAAGTTAATTCAGGTAGTTTTGTTATCTTTATTATATTGACTCAACCTATACATAAGCAATTACTATTTCTCTATGTAGATCCACCTTTATTCATGTAAAGAGTGTTTTGTAATTGTGTTGACATAGTTTCTGTTTGTGTCTTGGCAGACAAGACTCCCAAGTATTTTATACACTCTCTGTAGTTATTTTAAATGGAATTTCTCTTTCTATATCTTCCTGCTGGATTTTGCTGGTAATATATAGAAATGTGGATGATTTATGGGGGTTTATTTTATATTATACAACTTTGAAGTTGGTAATTGTTGCAAATAGTTTTTTAGTTGTCTCTGTAGGGTTGTCTAAGTAAACCATCATATCATCTGTAAAATGTTAATAGTTTTGTTTCTTCTTTGCTTATGTTTAATCTTTTAATTTCTTTTTCTTGTCTTATTGCTATAGCTGACACAATATTAAGTCATAATGGTGATAATGGACATCTTTTACTTTACTCCTGATCCTATTGGGAAGGCTTCTACTTTATTCTCATTACAGATAATGATGGCTTTTGGTTTTAGATAGATCCTACTTATCATTTTAAGGAGAACTCCACTTATTCCTATGATTTTGAGTGTTTTTTTTTTAACAGGAATGGGTGTTGTATTTTGTCAAAAGCTTTTTCTGCATCTATTGAAATCATAATATTTTGAATGATCTTTGTGATATATTGCTGTAATCTCCTTGCTCATATTTTATTTAAAATTTTTGCCTTAATAATCATTAGGAAAATTGGTATATAGCTTTCTTCCTGTTTTGACTCTCCCTGCTTTAGTTATCAAGATCATATTTGTGTCATAGAAGGAATGTGGTAGGACTCATTCTTTATCAATTTTTTTCAGATTATTTGAGTATTGGAATTAATTATTCTTTAAATGTTTGGTAGAATTCACTTGTAATCTATCTGGTTCTGGGTTTATTTTCTTTAAGAGTTCATTTATAGCTTGTTCAGTTTTGTTTTCTACAAGATGTTATATAAGTATTCTGTTTCCTATTTTGTTAATCTGGTCAATTTATATTTTTGTAAGCATTTATCCATTTCATTTATATTGTCAGCTTTATTGACATATAGTTGCATGATAAAGGTCCTAATAAATGCTTTTATTTCTTCTTCCTTAGTTGTGAACTCATCTTTTTCCTTTTTGATACTGGCAATTTGATTTTCTTCTTCTTAAAAAATCAAATTAGCTAATGGCTTAGCTATTTTATTGGTTTAAAAAAACAGCTCCTAGTTTTATTAGTTAATTGTTTTTTATTTTCAATTTTATTAATCTCTCCTTTGATTTTCTCAATTTTGGTATTTAATTAAGGATTTAAAATTTTTTTTCTAGATTTTTTAGTTACATGCCTGATTCATTGATCTGTTCTTTCTTTTACTGATACGAGTATTGAGATATAAAAGTTCTCCTAAGTACTGCTTTGGTTGTATACTACATATTTTTGTATGTTTTTCATTATCTTTAATGAAATTATTTTTTCTATGATTTGTCCTTTGACCTTTCTATTCTTTAATATTAAGTAATTTGGTTTCTAATTAATATTTAATCTTTACTTCAAAGGCCCTTTATTTAATATAATTTTTATTGCATAATGGTTAGTAAAAGATGCATTTAATATTTCCACTTTCCTTCATTTGTTTGAGGTTTTTATGCCTTAATACATGGTCACTTTTTTTGTGAAGGTGATATGTACAGCTAATAAATAGGTGTATTCATTTGTATTCCCATTCAGTATTCTCCATGGGTCTATCTTTTCTAAAAATCTATTCATCTCTTTAATTTTCTTCTTGTTTATTTTGTAGTTAGATTTATCTAGATCTGAGAGGGGTAAATTGATGTCATTTACTATTTATAGTTTTGTTGCCTATTTCCTCTGGTAACATATAACTTTTTAAAAAGAAATTTAGATCTATGCCATTTGGGGCATATATGTTTAGTATTGGCATTAATTCATTGTCCATGCAACCTTTTAGCAAAATGTAGTTTTCCTGTTCATCTCTTTTAATTGGGCTTATTTTTGCTTTTGTTTTTTCTGATATCATGATCTCTGTCCTGAAGCATAATAGATTCTGTTTCATCCTCTTATTTTAACTCTGAATGTATCTTTCTTTTTCAAGTGTGTTTCTTGTAAATAACATATTGTTGGATTCTGGTTTCTAATCAAATTTGTTCTTCTCATTTGTTTTATGAGTGAGTTCATCCCATTCACATTCACAATGATAATGGCTAATTGTGTATTTTGCTCTTTACTATTCTCTTATACTTTCCCTTCTCTTTTCCCCCATCCTCTCTTTAAGAGCCTCTTTTGCTTCTGACTACTGCTTCCCTTGGAGTGTAAAGATATTCAGGAAAGACTAGTACCTCTGGTATGGAGGACTGCTGAGCCCTTTTCAGGGATGCTTTCCATCTTCGGTGTCCATCTGCCACCCAAGTCTCACCTATGGCTCCAAGAAGCTGCAGCATGAGCAAGAGCCACATTTTGGCAAACCATTTCAGGCTAAACCAGCTTGATGGTAAACAAGCCTGCTGGTGAGTTAGGGGGGTATCTATCCCAAGACTTCCCCTGGCAGAATGGACAGGTGAGAACAGTGTGTTCCAAAGGCCATGAAGGCAGCAGAAGCAGGTACTGTGGAGCACTTAGAACTTGGTTAGACATAGAAGATGCCAAGGACATCCAGTGTATCCTGAGCCACTGCCAGTTGTCTTGATTTTTGTCTTGTCACTGGACTCCTTATGATTCTGGAAGAGAAAATGAGGCTGACAGTTTTGTGCAACTGTGCCTCACTTAAATTCAATTTATGCATGAATCAAAAAACATCACCCATACCATTTCACCATTTTTACCTGCCTCAAAGTCCTGTGGCAACCGGCACGTGATGAATCAGCAGATGTGGATATACTGGCAACCCTGTACACAGGCGGCCCAGAACATAGGATCAGCTTCTCATTGGACTAAAGCATCAGTGGGATTTGGCAGCCCCCTGACAGTCTGAGCAGCCTTTTTTAAGGACTGCACTGCTCACCTCCTGGTATGAGGAAGGGGCATTATCAGCTTCACTTAACCTAAGGCAAAAATCCTACCCTGTAGTCAAAACACACACACACACACACACACACACACACACACACACACACGCACCCACACACAAAATGTACAAAAACTTTTGCTAGTAAAGTGGAGGAAGAGTTGGTGTGTGTGACTTTTTGTTCAAGATGTGCAAATTTAGAGACATCTCCACTCCAAATATTCATATGGATTATTTATGCCTGACCTGTGATAGAGCCTTCTGAGCTTGTAATGGTCTGGTCAACCAACAATCAGACAACACTGTACCTTGACCCCAACATAGTGATGTCATTTTGGTCCTCTTTGAATATAAAGGACAAAAACTGCTTTCCTTAATCTATCTCACTCTTACTCCTTTTCCCCTTTCCTTTCTTAACCTTTTTCCTCCTACTTTCCTGTTGGGTAACATATATTTCTCAACTATGTTTTGTGTATTCTTCCCTTCTTTAACCAGTCCAGATGAAAGTGAGTTTCAATTGTTACTCACTCCTCCCTACTGTCCACTCCATTGTTTAAATTCTTCCTTGTGTACCCCATTTATGTGAGATAATTTTCTCCATTCTTTCTCTTCCTTCTCTTCTCCCTTAATGCATTTCTCTTCCTTATCCTTCTATTCTCCTTTGGAGATCATCTAAACATAACAGAATCACACTGAGGTCATCTGTCTAATTAGATTCCGTGGGTCCAGGGGTCTGAGATCCCTAATGATGATAAATTCTTGTATCATCTCCCCATGTAAGAATGTAAACAGTTTAACTTTGTTTAGTCTTCTATGGTTTCTCACTCATGTTTACCTTTTTTTTTCTCTTGAGTTCTGTATATTTCAGATTTTCTACTCAGCTCTGATCTTTTCATCAGGAATGCTTGGAAGTCCTCTATTTCATTAAAGATCTATTTCTCCCCCTTTAGATTATACTCACTTTTGCTGGTAGGTTGTAAGCCTAGACCCTTTGCCTTCTGGAATATTGTATTTGCCTTCTGGAATATTGTATTTGATACCACAGACACCCAGAAAGAGAATTTAAGTACTGAAAAACCAGAGTCAGTATCACACAAGATTTAGCAACTACCAGTTTATAAAGGAACAAATACCACAGAATGCAATATTGCACAAGGCAGCAGATATAGTCCTACAACCAAGAATAACTTACCCAGCAAAATTCTATGGAGGGAAAAATAGAACTGCAATTAAACAGAAGATTGATGATCCTACCTACTTCCTAACAGAGAGATGATGGACTTGAGATATAGAATGAGACATATATTTTTGGATGTAGCCGGTGTGAAATTTGTTTTGCTTCACTATGCATATTTGTTACAAGGGTTTTCTTTTTCCTTTTGGGGGGTGGAGGAGAAAGAAAATAAATTCATGTTAATTTAAAAAAATGTTAAAAATAAATTTTTTAATTTTTTAAATTTTTTTCTATTTAGTATTTTATTTTCCCCCAGTTACATGTAAAAACAATTTTCAACATTCATTTTAAAACTTTGAGTTTCAAATTCTCTTCCTTCCTCCCTCCCCCCCCATTGAGAAGGCAAGCAATTCAATATAGATCACACATGTGTAGTCGTGCTAAACATATCCATAATAGTCATGTTGTGAAATAAAACACAGACAAAAAAACTCAAGAAAAATAAAGTAAAAAAAAAGTATTCTTCAATTGTATTTAGACACTATCAGTTCTTTCTCTGGGGATAGATAGCATTTTTCGTCATAAGTCCTTCAGAGTTGTCTTGGGTCCTTGTATTGCTGAGAATAGCTAAGTTATTCACAGTTGATCATCTTACAGTATTGCTGTTACTTTGTACACAGTACATTTCACTTTATATCAACTCATGCAAGTATTTCCAGGTATTTCTGAGAGCATCCTGCTTATCATTTCTTACAGTACAATAGCATTCCATCATAATCACATACTACAGCTTCTTCAGCCATTCCCCAATTGATGGGCATCCCCTCAATTTCTAATTCTTTACCCCCAGAAAAGAGCTGCTATAAATATTTTTGTACATATAGGTCCTTTTCCGGGTTTGCTTTTATATCTTTTGGGATGCAGACCTAGTGGTGGTATTGCTAAGTGAAAGAGGAGGTATGCATGGTTTTATAGCCCTTTAGGCATAGCTCCAAAATGCTCTACAGAAAAACAATTTTTTTAAAAGGGAAAAAAGGAGTAGAATGTGAAAGTGATAGGATGTGAACTCATCTTCTGTATATTCACTGAAAGCATTATCTGTGTAACGCCAGTAGCAGTAGTAGATAGAACCACAGGAAAGATGTGCACCTCATCCTGTTTCCACATGATTTTGATCTTCACTTTTACTTCTCTATATTTAGGAAGCTTTTTTTGTTCTACATAGCTTGGATTATATATGTATTAGGAATGGAGATATCTATTTTAAAATATAATTCTTAAATTTTTAAGGATCAATTTTTTTCTATGATAATGATCCAGTTCTAGTACACTATTGAGTTCTCTAGCATATTTTGAGTGAATTTGTAGAATGAGGATTTGTCATCTATCAGTCTATGAAAGATAGTGAGCTTCTGATGTATAATTCTAGCTAACAGGTCAAGTTTTTCTGGGTATTTGTTAGGTGCTAAATTTTTATAGCCTGCAGTGATACTTTATACAATTTCTCCCATTTTTTTGGATGATCTACATTTGGGGACCTTAAGAAAAACTTTTTTGTAATTTCTATTGTCAATGACCTGGGCCCAAATTATGATCATAAATCCCTTTGTTTCCATAAGCAAGTCTGTATGACTCCACCATTTGCTTAATATTTATTTCCTGACATATTTTTGGTTGAGTCACCCATGAAGAACCTTTGATTCCCTTCTTGGATCTTAATATTTCATAGTCTCCATCCATATCATTATCATTGTTATACTTATTGTTATCTTTCAGCTACATAAGCATTGGTGATATAAAAGCCTTGAAAGGAGGTAGTTGTAAGGAACATCCTTGTTGAAATGGCAAAAACCCATGTCCTTATTACATTTGTTTGAAAAGATCAGTTTGGAACTATTTCAGTTGCATGCCGAATCTTTATCTCATATTTATCTTTGCTTCTGACTTGGTGTTAATTTTTATCTTTCATCAGTCCATGATCTGACTCCACACAAACTGCTGCTTGGAAGTGACTCTTACATTGATAACCAGAGTTTCCTGTCTATTTTCTAACATTTCCTGTCTATTAAGATAGTGTCAAAGGCATTCTTAGCATAGCCATTTGTGATCATCATGCCTAGCATCTTCTGATGCCTCCTTCGGTGCTTTCAGAAAACATTAATGATATACGGGTATGAGGTTTCTAAGTAGCTTATTAGCATTTGGCCTCCATTTATTAAAATTCAGCTTAACAAAGTAAGATGAGTCAATGTCCCATAAAGGGAGGTTTTCTTTTTATCTTATTGTATCATAGATCTGTAGCTGGAAGGGACTTAAGAGACCATCTAATCAGGCCTATTCATTATTATTATTTTTTTTTTTTGGCTAGGCAATGGGGTTAAGTGACTTGCCCAGGGTCACATGGCTAGTAAGTGTTATGTGTCTGAGGCTGGATTTGAACTCAGGTCCTCCTGACTCCAGGGCCAGTGCCATATCCATTGCGCCACCTAGCTGCCCCCACTATTCATTTTTATAGAAGAAAAAATTTAGGCTTGAAGAGGTTAAGCAACTTGCCTAGTATTACACAGTATAAGAGGCAAGTCTGAACCTTGGTTTTTCTGACTCTAAACCCAACACTTTATCCACTATGCTACTCTGCCTTTGGGACTTAAAAAAATTGTCAGCTCCTTTATTAGACTCTCCAAAAACAATCCTTCCATTTTTCTATTTCCTTTTGACATTTGACTTCATTTACAGTAAGAATGTAAATATTGTTATAATATAGTGATATATCAATCCATGAGATGTTAGACTAGGATCTCATGTTTAGAGCACCATTAGTATATTCACTTCTCTATTCTAAAGTCTTCTAAACAAAAATAATTGTAGCAGCTCTTTTTGTTATTAGTAAAGAACTAGAAACGAAGCTGGAGGGTTGTCAATCACTTGGGAAATGGTTAAACAAAGTATGGCATATGAATGAAATAGAATATAATTGTGCTATAAGAAATGATGAAAAGGACAGTTCAGAGAAACCTATGAGGACTCATATTAATTGATGCAGAGTGAAGAAAATTATTGTTTTTAGATAGTTATAAAAATGATGTAATTAGTACTCTCTCCCTCCTTTTCTGTCATTCTACTATCTTTGTAGAAGAAGGGTGTCACATAGGAATGAGGGTCATGTTTCATTTTGTCTGTGCTTAATGGTATTGCATGGCCAAAGGATTAATCTTCCAATGGCTAGCTTAATGGTAATGAGCCTCTCTGTACTTAGCTGTGCTAGTTCTCAGAAAGTACAGTCCAGTGTTATACTCATATTCATAAAATATATATGGTACGCAAATAATAATGGCTAGTATTTATATATCACTTTTTGGTTTAAAAAGCACTTTACATGTATTATCTTGATCCCATACACAAACATACACGTATATACATATATATGTGCCCTTCATTTTCTTTTTTCAGAAAGTTTTATTGATACCTTTTGTTTTACACAGCAGTCATTTCCCCTTAGCACTCCCCCCATTGATCCCTCCTTTATTGAAAAAAAAAGAAAGAAAAACAAGAGTTAATCAAAACCAACCAGCCCAATGACCATATCAGAGAGTATGTGTCTTTCTTATTCAACATACATATTTCTGTCCTGTCATTACTGAGAGGAGGGAGGTATGTTTCAGCATCTATTTCAGAGGCTAAGATTTGATCTTTGTTTTTTAAGAAAATGAAAGTAAAAATTGTCTGCTGTTAGTTCAAGGCTATATCAATAAGATATTTCTGGAATTGCACAATGATCCCTAATGGAAAAGAATGCTTACAGAACAGTTTCTTATTATGAATAGATATTCATCTTTGGAAAATCGTACATTTTAAACAGTAATAAATTACTTACAAATAAAAAGAAATTATGTTTGCATCTTAAGCGTTATCATAAAATTGTCTTAAATAATGCAGTAGTTAAGAATGGAGTAACATACCTTCTGTGTCATGTTCACATATATACAAAGTCACAGGTATCTTGGTTGATTTGGACTTTGCAACTTTAGTCTTCTTATCCTTTTTGATATGCCTTTTTTTTTTTTTTTTTTGCTGTGGCTTTATAACTTACTATAAGCCTGCTTTTGTTCCTAGCTAATCATCTTCTCAAATAGTAATTTCAAACCTCATTTATCCTATTGTAACAATGTCAAGCTGTCAGCAACTGATCATTGTTTCTATCTCATCATTGCCACCTAGTCTTCCTTTCTAGAATTAAATGCCAACGTTGTTGGAACGCCATACTTACTGGTGGTTACCTAGGCAATTTCACAATGCTATTTTTTTAGAATGTTAAAAGGCTGGCATTCTTAATGCTAAATTCTTTTTTAAAAATACATTTGTCTCTGCATTTTTGTAACAAAATATAAGTATTTGTGCTATTAATAATAATATTTATCTAATGCATTAAAGTTTGCAAAGCACCTTAAATATATTATCTTGTTTAATAACAGACTAGGTAATAGATAGCACAAATAATTCAAACGATTGGCTAACCCAGAATATAAAATTATGCATAAAGTTATTCTTTTTGATCCTTTATGATTTCTAGTATTATTTAATTCATTTCAACAAAAAGTTAAATATCAAGGCTTTACAAAAATTGATCATGGGCTAGGGTGTAAAAAACTTATAAATAAATGTAGAAAGGCAGTAACCCTATGGACCATAACACAGAGAGCAATCAGTAAAGAAAACATGAACATGGAGACTAAATACCAATATCTTATATAGTGAGTGATTCAGAGAACAAATCAGTGAAACAAAAAGCATTTATAGCATTACATTATTATATATAATATTATAGTATATAAAATTATAGCATAGTAAAGATATTGGCATAAGTCATATGATATGTATATATAGGATGCAGATAAAATAATCTTTAGAGGAAAATGTCTACCTTTTGAAATTTGGTAAAAGAGAGAACTGCTTTGTAGAAACGGCTCTAAGTTTGAGTCCATTCTCCCCAGGGGCTAAGATGGCATAAGGCAGAGTATGTATGCCCCCAGGTATTAGGGAAATAGATTTGTGCTTTTATTCTTGCTGTATCTCCTCAGTAAATATCCCTTTGTAAGAGCTAATTGATGTTAATTCATAAAATGTTACTGGGGCACTTATCACTAGTGATTGATATTGGAGAGGATATATCAGAATGGTGGCTGCATTCTTCTCCATGCTGCATGACTGCTTCTCTTCCCAGACTTTTTCTGCAATGCCACAGAAACCTTTCTACCTTTGAAGTTTACTCTTGTTCTGTACTTTATACATTGGAAGTGCCCTCCATCCTTGTGGTCCTTTTCTCTAATTGGCTGGTTCTTCCCAGAACTTCTATATTAAGGAAGATGCCCAGGGTACTCATGTTTTCCTTCCTCTCCAGATCTCACTTCTTACTCCTTCTGGTTAATGTGCCCATTTCTGGTATCCTCATCTTCATCCCCTACCCATCCCATTTCCAGCTTCCTTTTATATATTATCTTCCCCCATTAGAACGTAAGCTCTTTGAGGCCAGAGATTATATTTCTTTCTGCTTGTATTTGTATTCTTAGCACTTAGCACAGTACCTGGAACATAATAAGTGCTTAATAAATGCTTGTTGACTTTATTGACTGAAAGAGTTTCCTGTAGGAGAATTGAGTCTAATCTTTTTTTTTTTTATTATTTGTGAGGCAATTGGGGTTAAGTGATTTGCCCAGGGTCACACAGCTAGTAAGTGTCAAATGTCTGCTCTGAGACCAGATTTGAACTCAGGTCTTCCTGACTCCAGGGCCAGTGCTCTATCCATTGTGCCACCTAGCTGCCTCAATTGAACCTAATCTTAAAGTAAAACAGATTCTAAGAGAAAGGGATTAGAAGGGAGAGTATTCCAGGCAAGGGAGACAGCTATTATAAAGGCACAGAGACAAGAGATGGTATATTATGTGTGAGTTTACAGCAAGTAGACCAGTAAGGTTAAACTATAAAACGTATGTGTGTGTGTGTGTGTGTGTGTGTGTGTGTCGGGGCAGGGGTCAATAATATATAAGAAAACCGGAAAGGTAGTATGGAGCCAAAAGAGGAATTTATGCCAAATGTTTTATATTTGTTCCTAGAGGTAACAAGGAGCAAGACTTGAGGTAAGCAAACAGGTTAGGGATATATGCATAGATTTGAGAATCAGCAGTATAAAGACAATCATTGAATCCATGGGAGCTAATGATGTCACGAAGTGAAATAATATAGAGGGAGAAATGAAGAGGGCCTAGGACAGAACCCTGAGAGAGATTAGCAGGCATGACCTGGACATAGATCCAGTTAAAGAGACTGAGAATAAATGGTCAGATAGGAGATCAGGAGGAGAACCAGTATAGAGTAGAGTATTGAAAACTTGGAGAGAAGAGGCTATCAAGAAGAGTGTGATTGACCATGTCAAAAGCTGCAGAAGGTCAAGAATAATAAGAATTGAAAAAAAGACCATTAGATTTGGCAACTAAAAGATCATTTGTGAATGACAAATGCTGGTAGACCTGTGGGAAAATAGGTATATTAATGCACTGTTGGTAAAATTGTGAACTAGTCCAACCATTCTGGAAAGCAAATTGGCACTATGTCCAAAAAGCTATTAAATTCTTCATACCCTTTGACCCAGCAATTCTTCTACTAGGCCTATACCCCCAAAAAGAGCAAAGAAAGAGGGAAAGCACCCATATGTATAAAAATATTTACAGCAGCTCTTTTTGTAGTGGTAAAGAATTGGAAATTGGAGTGGAAGCCCATCAATTAGGGAATGACTGAACAGTTTATGTAATATGAATGTGATGAAATACTATTGTGCTATAAGAAATGATAAAAGGAATAGTTTCAGAAAAACCTGGGAAGGCTGTAAATGAACTGATGCAAAGTGAAGTGAGCAGAACAGGAGAACAATTTATACAATAACATTATAAAGATAACCAACCTTAAAAGATTTAGTAACTGATCAACACAATGACCAACCACAATTCCAAAGGACTCCTGGTGAAATATTCTATCCAACTCAGAGAGCTGATGGACTTAGATTGAAGATTGAAGCATCTTTTCATCTCTTTCTTTCTGTTTCTTTTTTTTTTTAGACAGTTAACATGGGAATTTATTTTGCATGACTATACATATTTGTTATGGGTTTTGTTTTTCTTGCCTTCGCAATGGAAGAGGGAAAGAAGAGGAAGATAATTCAGAACTTAAAATAAAATTCAATTTTAAAAAAAGAGAGAGGTCATTTGTAAGTTTGGAAAGAGCAGTTTTGGTAGAATTATGAGGTCGGAAACCAGACTGTAGAGAGTTAAGAAGAGGGTGAAAAAGAAAGGAAGTAGAAGCATCGATCATAGATGACCCTCTCAAGTTGTTTAGCCACAAAATGGAAGAGAGATATGGAACAATAGCTAGTTGGGATGGATGAATCAAGTGAGAGTTTTTTTTGAGGATAGGCAGACATGGGCATTTTTGTGTAGGCAGTAGGGAGGCAGCCAATATATAGGAAAAGATTGAAGATAAGTGAGAGAGTAGAGATGATAGAAGGGGATCTGCTAGAGAACACAGGATGGAATGTGATCCTGTGCATGTATAGTGAGGTTTGTCTTGGGGAGAAAAAGGGTCACCTCTTCATGTGGAATAGAGGTGGAGATGGTGAAGATGGAGATGGTAAAGGTGGAGATGGAAGCAAAAGGTTTCTTAGGGATGTGAAACGATGAGGAAGGGGTCAGGGCAAGATTCTCAGTTAAGTGGGTTTGGGGGAAGCTATGAGAGGTTTAAGGAGGGATGAAAAGGTTTGGAAAAGCCACTCTAGTAGGTGGAATAGTCAATTAGGGAGGTGTAAAAGGATTGCCTTGCTGCACTGAGGACCCAGTTGAGATTACAAAGCATAAATTTGCAGTAGATTAGTGTTTTGTGAATTTCTCCAGCTTTGTCCAGCACCTTGTTAATGGGAGCAAAGGCAACTGATGGTGGGAATAATCCAGGGCTAAGAGTTGGCAGGGCAACATCGGTGATAGAATAAGGGGGCAAGGGAATCAAGAGAAGAGAACAGAGTAGTGTTGAACTGGTTCACCATGAAGTCGAGATTGGGAATGGAAGATAGTGTAGACAGTATGAGGCCTGGGAAAGAACTAAAAGGGTTGAATGATTGGAGATCATAGTGAGGATAAAGAAAAGAATTTGAGCTTGTAAAGCAGAGGAACAGTTGGAAGGACAATAAATTGTGATCAGGTAAGGGAATTTCAGAAGTCATGAACATGAAAGTGGTACATTTGTGGGTAATGGTATCCAGGGTATGACCACAGAGGTAGGGTGAAGGAGGTTAGGATGTTTAAGGAAGTATCAATATGTATGTTTATGTATTTTGAAGTTCCTTAAGGGACTTCAAGGAACAGTTAGGTGGTACAGTGGATAAAGCACTGGGCCCAGAGTCAGGAAGACTTATCTTCCTGAGTTGAAATCTAGCCAAATCTTACTAGCTGTGTGACCCTGGGCAAGTCACTTAACCCTGTTTGCCTTAGTTCCTCATCTATAAAATAAGCTAGTGAAGGAAATGGCAAACCACTCTAGTATCTTTGCCAAGAAAACTCCAAATGGGGTCACAAAGAGACAGAGACAACTAAAAAAATGAACAACTACAACAAAGGACTCCTGAGGGCAGTAGTTGAGGAGGGAAAGATTATGAGCCAGGCCCTGAACTCATTGAAGAAAGAAAGGAACTCCTGGAGTCATTAGGCAAAAGCTACTAGAATGTTAATTAGATGATAGATATGAATTGAGTGAACCTTAAAGGAGAAGTTGCTAAGCAATGATGGTAGAGAGTGAGTTTGGAAGTGTCTTGAGGAACAGGAAGTATTCCAACTCTTCCATTTCAATCAGTAATTTAGCGGGAAATAGTGAAAGTGCAACCACTGCTAGAAATGGTGGCCAGGGAGGCTATGTCATCAGGAGGGAGCAAAATGTCCATGGTAGTAGCAAGAAGGAGTGGGAAAGGAAAAGATTTATTATGATTATTATTTATGATTATTATTATTGTATTATTGTTGTTGTTATTACCTTTGGAGCAAGCATTCCTGAGAATATAGTATAGGTTCAGTGGCTTACAAGTGGGAAGTTGGGAAGATTGGAGGGATAGGAATAAAAAAATAGGCAGGTGGGACAGGGAATGGGGTTTGAATAATGATAACCAGGAGTTTAGATTACAAGGCTGGGGAGGGTATGACTGGATAGGAGTTTGTTAATTATTGACAAATGAGTTCAGGTGGTTTATCAACATCACTAGAGGCTTGACCTCAGGATGGAGTTTTCAGGGTGTTAGACATCTCAGTCAGGGGACCAGTCGGGGGAGCTCATGGAATGGAATTTCTCTCCTTTCCCTGCAGGCAGAGCAGGTCAGGAGACCAGCAGAGAGATAAGGACGCAATGGCATTTCTATCCCATGCAGACAGGAAGAGACCAGCTTGGGAGACTGACACATGAGGGTAAGAGCCAGTTTTCTTTGAGCACTAGAAGATGGAAAGAGATGTTAAGATGATGAGATATAGGAGGAAGGAGAGACTCCTCTTCCCCCCGCTTATTCCAAGGGAGATAATGAATTCAGTTTTAGAGCATAATTGCCTTGACTGTATATCAACCATACTTTCACTTCTATAGTCAGCAGGCTCCAGACTGGTACCTCTTTCTATCTGACCTCACACCTAGAGCACTCAAGAGATCAAGTGATTTGCCCAGGGTCTTAAGCCAATATGTATCAAAGGTGGGACTTGAATCTAGATCATCCTGGCACCAGAGGCAGCTGGGTTGTGCAATGAATAGAGCACTGGATCTGGAGTCAGGAAGATCTGAGTTCACCTCTGGACTCAGATACTTGTTAGCTGTGTGATGCTAGGCAAGTCACTTAAATGCTGTCTGTCTCAGTTTCCTTAATTGTAAGAGGGCGATAATAATAGCACCTAACTCCCAGGGTTAGTGTGATGATCAAATGAGGAAATAGTTATAAAGCACTCGGCACAGTGCCTGGCACATAGTACTATACAGTAAATGCTTAATAAATTTTTATTTCCTTCCTATGGCCAGCTCTTTATTCACTACTCTATGCTGCCTCTTCTTTACTATCTTGAAAAATAAGAATAATTACTATAGTGAAAAGAGGTTTCTCCAGTTCATTAAATAATCCATATTTAATAAACTAAAATAGATACTTGAGCCAATTATTTTATTAATGAGAAGGATATTATAATTTTATTAATAAGAAATAAATTATCCAAACACACCCTGAATCACTGTAGAGCTTGGGATAAATAGTAGACCAAAAATGCAAGCAAGAGCAGCTAACCTATCCATTAAACATCCATTACATTAACATCAAATAGTTATATCAGCCATTTCCCAATGGATGAGCATCCACTTTGTTGCCAGTTGTTTGCTAGAACAAAGATTGCTTTGTGAATATGTTAATATATTAGACCTTGTGTTTCTATTTTTTACGTCCTTGAGGTATGACTGTTGACTTAAAGATTATGGACAGGTTCATGATTTTTTGGGTATTGGGCTACATTGTACTCCAGGATGGTTGGTCTACTTCCTTACTTCAACAATATACCAGTGTGCTTGTCTTCCCACAACCCCTTCAACTTTGACCATTTCCATATTTTTTTCAGCTTTGTCAATTTGCATGGAATAAGGTAAAAACTTAGAGTTGTTTCACTTTGCATTTTTCTTACAATTAGCAATATGAAACATGTGTTTTTGTGGTCATTTATAGTTTGCAGATTTTTTTTGAAAACCATTTGTTCATGTCCTTAGAGCCATCCTTCACTCTTGACTTTTACCTTCTCAGTACCCCTTTATAGTTTTTAAAATCATTTAGGCAAAGTTTTTAAAAATCATTTAAGATACCACAAAGAATTTTTGCTTATGTGGGGTATATGTATGTATGTATGGGTGTGTATATATATATATATATATATGTATGTATATATATATACATGTGTGCATGCATGAATGTATAAATATGTATATATGTCTATAAAATACATATATGTATATATTTACCATATTAGAGATTAACATATCTTCATATTATTATAAAAATAGTTTAGAACTCACAGATCCCCCTGAAAAGGTCTTAGGTACTCCCAGAACACACTTAAAGAACTACTGCTCTAACTTCTCTCTTCAGGCTTATTACACATTACTACCATTCACATACTTTATGTTTCAGACAAACTAGCCCACTTGCCATTCCTCATATACAACATTCTGACTCCTACCTCCACCCTTCCATAGGCTGTGTATATCCATGGGATGTTCTCACTTCTTACCTTCATTTCTTGGAGCCCCTCGAGCCCTCCAAGGCTCAGCTCATGCTCTTTCCTTTAAGAGGCCTTTCCTGATCCCATTCCCCACCCCCAATAAGTGACTCCCAAATTACTCTGTATTTCTTTTTTTACATATCTCATGTTGATTTATATGTGAATATATGCCCCCAGTAGAATGTAAGTTCTTAAGGGCAGGGACTTTCTAATTTTTGTATTTATATCCTCAAGGACCAGCACAGTTCTTGACATATAATACGTTCTTAATAAGTACTTGTTGATTAACAGCTAATAAATGGCAGAGCCAGGGTCCTCTGACCCTAGATGTAGTGCTCTTCCTACTACATCACATCTGCCTCTTTTTACATATCAGGAAATGGAAGTTTGACTTGTCAAATATTATCCTTTGACCCTCCTCATGATCAAATGTCTCAAAGTGAGCTGTTTGGTTGGAAATGATGATATAATACATTGCCTGAATGGAGGAAATATTTTCAGATAATTTGTAAGTTTTAATTCTTTAATAGATACACAGATGAACAGTGATTTATTTTACAAATTAAAATATATAAAATATATTTTAACAATGGTAGGTAGATGATGTGATATAGGGAATTTATTTTTTTCGGCTATTTCAACTTAACATTTTTTGGCCTTAATATCCTAATTCATTGCCACTTGGCCCTAAATCAAGTAAGCTTTGTGAAGGAGCCTGCTGCAAATTGCTATTATTCCAATTCTTTTATTCTCTTCCCTTCTTATTTCTATTCTAGTCAGCATGAAGGGGAAACTGGTTTTCAGTGTGGTACCTGAATGGGAATCTGAAAAAAATGTATGAAATTTTTAATAAATAAAATAATTTTTAGGGTCCCACAAATGTTACCATGGAAATAATAGCATGTATTGTTACCATGGAAACTTTGCTAGGTCCTATTGGCCTGAGATTATTACCTTTTATCCAGATACAAAAATGAATAGGGATAATGTCTACAAAGTAATTTAAGTTCCCTGGGGAAAGATTTGTAATAAAAACATGTTTGAGGGGATTAATATGGTGTTCAATCAAATAACTATCCAAAATTCATCCAGGTAATTTGGAAATTAAAATTCTTCCTTTGATAAGAACAGGAAGTTCAAAATTCGGATTGCTCAGAAATGGAATTCTGTAGACAAAACTCATGATCTAGATGGTAGATGTAGAAGAGACTTTTTCTTTAGCAATTCTCTTTTTTTTTTTGTCATCTTTACTCATTCATTCTGTAAGTGTGGAACCTCTATTTAGCATGGTCAAAAATTGTTGACTACCACATATTCCTGTAGATTGCCTATATATCTATACAAATATCCTTTCTCATGGTTCTTGATCAGATGTCTTGGGACAAGTAAATAAGACCATAATTATGGAAGTTAAGTTGTGTAGCCTAACCCTAACAGGCAGTTCTTCAGAATTCTGCAGGTAGCTCTGGAAGCACAAATTTGGGGGGAGGGGAAATCAGTAAAAAGAAAAAAAAAACTTTTCTTTCCTTTTAAAAAATTACAAAATGTTTTTCAATCATCAAAAATCCACTTTCTCACCCTCCTACCTCAACCCCACCCCCATTTGAGAACAAAAGCAAAAAAAAAAAAAAACTATTAAAGATGTAACCCAGACATATCTGGTATGCTCATTATGCCAAATACGGAGGCCTCTGGGTCCCCTACCACTTCTGTAGGTGTAGCCTCTTCTGATTGGCTGACTGTGTCTTTAAAAGTGGTGAGATGGAACCAGTTGCTCTTTTTCATCCGTAGGGTGAAGATCGCAGCTCACCCGAAACATGGATGCCATGAATGAATCTGTGTGAGGGGAAGGATGTCCTTGCCCTGCTTACCTTCTTTTCCTTGGGGGACAGATAGGCCTGAAGGATTTACTTCTGTTCTGTATTCTTTGTCCTTCCCCATAATCCCTATTGAGTGGAAGAAGTTTGAGCCCTGGTGACCTTGAAGCTGGAACTGCAGGTGCGGTGATATAGCCTGTAGATACCCTGGCATGGAAGCCCTGAGAAGATGGGGGTTTTGGACTTGGAATGAGGACTGTGCTATAGGAACTGAGCTAAGCTCTGAATCCAATCCCCTTCCCTCTGCTTTCCTCCCCTTCCCTTTCTAATTCCCTATTAAGGAAAATGTATTTCTGTATCCAACTCTGGGGGTTTATTCTTCTCTCCTTTAACCATTTCAGATGAGAAATTCAAATGTCAGCTGCTCCATCCCAACCCCTCCTCCTTGTTTGTATAGAAGTCTGTGCACACTCTTAATTATTCGAAATAGTTTTCCCTAACCTTCCTTTCCCTTCTCCTCAGTATATTATTTCCCCCTCTCTTTCCATTCTTTTCTTAAAGTCAACAAGACATAACAAAACCACTTCCAGGCCTTGTCTAATTAGACTCCCTCTATCATCCATGATGATGGAGTTCAAAAGGTATACATGTATCTTCTTCCTATAATTGAATATAAGCAGTTTATTCTTGTTTAGTACCTTATCATTATTGTTAATTTCTGCTTGCTTTTTTATGTTTCTCTTAACTCTTGTGTTTGAAGCTTAGTTTCTCTGCAGCTCTGGTGTTCTCATCATGAATGCTTGGAAGTCCTCCATTTCATTAGAATTTCATTTTTTCCTCTGTAGCATTATATTCAGTTTGCTGGGTAAGTTATTCTTGGCTGTAATCCTATATCGTTTGCCTTCTGGAATATAATACTCTAAGTTCTCCATCCCTTTATAATGGTATCTGCTAAATCATGTGTGATTCTGACTATGACTTTGTGGTACTTGAATTCTTTCTGGCTGCTTGGATTTTGGCTATGATATTTATGGAAGTTTTCATGTTGGAGTTTCTTTTAGAAGGCGTCTGAGAGATTCATTCTATTTCTACTTTGCCTTATGGTTTTAAGAGATCCTGGACAATTTTATTTTAAGATTTCTTGAAATATCATATGTAGGCTCTTTTTTTGGTTGTGGCATTTAGATATCCCAATGGAGTCTATCATACTCTTAGTTCTCCATTTCTCAATCTGTTTTCCAGTTCAGTTGTTTTTGCTATGAAGTACCTTACATATTCTTCTATTTTTAATCTCTTAACTTTGTTTTAATATTTCTTGTTGTTTCACAGAGTCATTGGCTTGTGTTTGGTCCTTTCTAATTTTCAGGGAATTTGTTGCTTAGACAAAGTTTTATATCTCTAGTGTCAAGCTATTATTTCCCTTTCTAATTCTTCCATAATTCCATTTACAATTTTTCTTCAAGTGCTTTCATTTCATTTATTAAAAAAATTTAACTCTTTAAAAAATTTGCTTCACATCTTCTAGGAATCCTAGTTAAATTTGTGTCCAAGCTATGTTTTCTTTTGAGGTTTTGCTTGTAGATGTTTTAGAGTCATTCTTTTCTTCTTGGTTTATTTCTTCAGTGTCCTGGTCATTATAATAGCTTTTTATGGTGGAATTTATTTTTTATTTGTTCATTCTTATACTTCCCTTTCTGCTTTTGGACTTTGTTAGTGCTGGGCTCTGTACACTGTCTGGACTGTTCTGCTGCTCTTTAGGGCTGTTGAGTATTGTGTTATTCCAGAGTTCAGGCTGGAAACCTTCAAGCTTTCAGCGCTCTCAAAATGGTCCAATACAGGGCGAAGTCTAATTGCTGCATCCCCACCCCCCACCCCCCACCTCCCATCTCGGTCTGAACTCTGTAAGCTTTTACCTGAGTTTTGGTTTGAGCAACAGGCCGGTGGGTTTGCCCCATTTGGAGTTTCAGCCAGACAGAAAGTTTGATGTTTCAGAGTGACAGAACTGTAAGTTTCCCATTGGTTTAGGATTTCTGCCGTGGTTACTCTTCTGAAGCCTTTTGACTGGACTAGATCTATAACTGAGACCGTACGCTCCTTCTGGTATCTGAGTCACAGAGCTGCTACTTGCTTTTGAACTTGCTCCTTGCTCAGTAGACAGACTAGGGCCCATGACCACACCTCACCCTGGAACATCATGTCTAGGTACAGGTCCCTTACTCAATCTGCCAAGGATGTGTGAACTGGAACTGGTTAGTGAGTGACAGGCCTGCCAGTTGGCACCAGTTCCTGTACCTTGCCTAAACCTCTTTGTGCTGGATCTGGGACCTCTTCCCTGGGCAAGTCTATTTACCTTTATGTATCCCAGGTAATTCCCTATACTTACCTATTAAGTACCTATTGAGTACTTACCTATTGAGATTTATACCAGGGAAGAATCTCAAATTCTGTTGAAATAAAAAGTCCAATTCCAAAGTTCCAGAGCTGCTGGCCCACGGACCTGGGGTACCCTCTCTCATTAAGGGGGACCTAGCTCTGGGTTCAGTAGAGACTGAGTTCATTGGTAGTTTTCTTTTTTCTTTGGCTGATTACATGTTTAACCCAGAGTACAACTCTTGGGACAATCATTTAAATAACTCTTAGCTTTGGCCTATGTCTAAGATCTCTCCAAACAGATTATCAGAGTACTCAGTGTAAAGAGTTTATCAAGCATGGGACAGCTATTATTTCCTCCACTGCAAAAGAAATACTTCAAATATAAAAGTCTCATAAATACACATTGACAAATACTTAAAACACGATACTGTAACTCATTACACGTTATACTCTCTTGAAAGGTTGATAATTAAAGCAGTAAAATATGAAACACTTTGTGGGACTGCTGAACAAGCCTCTCACTTTTACCATGATTCTCTACTGTCTGAGCAAGTCACTTATAGCTTCCGTTGAGCGAGGAGATGGTTTATATTCCTGTAAGTAGTCATCTTCTCTAAAAAGCATTATAGTGACTGCAGGAAGCATTCTCCCTAAACAACCAGCACCAAAGCCTAGGAGCTGCTGACCTTTCTAACTCATAAAGATGTAGCCAAGACTACACCCATCTCTGAATCTCTGTGCTGTCACCTGTGCTTAGGAAAAAGCAGAAGAGGCATCTAGGAGTTTAAAATCTAGCTTCAGGCTCACTTAGACAAGCACATGCTATTGCTACAGACCATAACTGCCCTCCCTGCCCTTAAAGGAGATGAAAGGGAAAGCTGTCCAAACCCAGGCCAGATGTTCAGAAGAGAGCAAGAGCAGAAGTTACCTCTACCTTTAAATTCCACTGAGTGGATAGTTCTTGTAGTTCAGGAGCAATCCTATTTCATACCACCCCAACTGGGACTTCCCGGCCACCTCCAGGTAGAGGGAGGAGTCAACACATGGAGATCAACCGGAGACTAACCAGAGACTTCTGACTGCAGGTGCCTTTTATTGACGTGCCAAAGCCCAAGCCTCACTGGAAGCAGCTGCCCTTCATGGGCAGTGCCCCAGCCAGAACACCTGTGCCACCAATAGCTGGCAGGCATATTCCATAGGATGGTCATTTTCACCCCTGTATTCCACAGGTTTACATGAAAGAAAGATCTTTGATTTCAGAGTAAGGATCTCATCATGTAGCTACATCTTAGGGAACTGTTTGCAGCACGTAGATACTAAATGACTTGCAGGAAGACACAACAAATGACAGTCAGAGGAGAGATCTGAACCTAGATCTTGTTCACACTCTATCCATTGCACCAAGCTGAAAAAAGTTCATTCATAACAAAATCATTTGCCAATTTGAGGCATCATAAATAGTTAACTATTGAGAAAACCAAACACTAAAAGAACTATGAACTGTGATCTTTGTTGACGATACTAGTGAATCCCTATCCCCACCCTTGCCATATATTGCTACCCTCACTATGCATACATGGCATGACATGACACTCAGTCTCTTTGGGGATTACATCATTTAGGGAATAGTTTAGCACATGAGTCAAAGACCAGGACTATGAAACTCAGACAACTTGGTTCACCCCAGCTTCAACACCAGTAAAGTCATACATCTGGAACTATGCTTTTCAGTTCTTAAAGCCTCAGCACTGTCTCACGAAAACCAGGAAGACTAAAATTTGTAATTCCACATCTGGCCTTCAGTGGTGGTTTTGACCTCAACCTGTGATTAGTCTTTGGTAGGAATTAGAATGCAATCATTGTGTTCCTATCCTATTCTGCTGAACCGTGTCTGTTAGTCCTATTTTGTGAAGTGATTATTAATAGGTTTCTCAGATACACACACTTGTGAGGAAAAACCACACCAAAAAAACACATCCACCAGCTGGGCCTCTCCAGACAGTTCAGAATCAAAACCTCTACTTGGTTGGCACCAAGTACACTGGGTGTTTTTGAAATGAGTCTCATTCCTGCTTGGCAATTCACATACACTGGCTACGCATAAAAAGGACATGTTATCCTTCCTTGGCAATGTATACAAAAGAAGTGGGCTTCCTGGACAGTAAAACCTCAACCTTCATTTAAAACTCCTTTCTCAGTCTTCTACTGAATTAAGGAGAGTGATTGTTGCCTTTGCAAATGGTGATAAAGAAGGGCATCTGTAGTGAATATAAAGCTTCCATTTGATATTAGATGCAAAGTTAACAATTCATAAATGTGTGGGCCATTTCCTACTAGAAAGTTAATGAGGTCCAGGGCTACAGGATTCATGCCCAGCCATCCTCCAGGGAACAGAGAGGGAAAAAGGCAAGTTATCACTCTGTCACTTTGCCAAAAGCCTACACTGACCTTGGCAAGTGAGTCTACTTCAAAACCCCATCCATGGGAAGGAAATTGTTGATAGTGTCTGAAACTGTTTCCAAGTGCACTCATAGCCAATTTACGCAGTTTCAATATGCTAGAGCATGCTTTGAGTCTAGTGTGCCCTAGAAATACACACATATATACATTTACAGTCTTATACTTATATATATATATGTGTGTGTGTGTGTGTGTGTGTGTGTGTGTTTGTGTATACAAAGAGTAGACACAGGATGTGAACAGTTTTATTTTCGTCCCTTATTTTTATTGATAGCTTTTGTTTTTTAAACATCATTTTAATTTACAAATATATCCCTCCTCCTTCATCTACCCCAAAGGCAGCTAGGTGGCACTGGGATAGACTGTTGGGTCTGGAGTCAGGAAAACCTGAGTTCAGATTTTGCCTCAGACATTTATTGACTGTGAGGAAGGAGTGGGAGAGAAATAGATTTAAGATGAAGGGAAGTTTGTTGTCTATGGAACAGGCATTCCAGAAGGCACAGTGGAAAGGCTAAACGGAGTTAGGCTAAAACTTTGGGGTGAGAGGATTGAAAAGGGTGGGAATGGGGACAGTTAGGTGGCACAGTGGATAGAGCACCGGCCCTGAAGTCAGGAGGACCTGAGTTCAAATCTAGCCTCAGACCAAATACTTGACACTTACTAGCTGTGTGACCCTGGGCAAGTCACTTAACCCTAATTGCAAAAAAAAAAAAAAATGAAAAGAGTGGGAATGAGGAGTTGGGTGCTGGGAGTGAAGGAATGGGGTTTGGATTATGATCTACAGGAGTTCAGAGTCACTGGGATGTGAAAGGTATGACCAGGTGTGAGAATGTTCATCACTGAGTGGAGAGCACCACTCCTGTCCTCAAAGGACAGGTATAGGAGGAGATAGGAGGCCTAAAGTTGAAGGAAGGGTTACTCTTCTTTGCACTAGAGGTTTTCTACATTTGAGTTGAGAGATTGGACTGGCAGCAGGAGTTAGAAAATGCCTTGTTCCTGATACAGATGGAAGTGGTTGCTTTGGGGCAGATGGAAGATACCCAACCTGGTCCCTAGGATCCTTTTTTGGGGGGAACCCGCTGCACCCTGCAGGAAATGGAAGGTTCAGGGTGCTAGCACACTCATAGTCTGAGGTCTTTCTCACCAAAGGAGCAAATATTGGTTGAAGGATCTGGGCATGTTTAGCCTGGGCAAGAGACTTAGGCTTGGCATGATAACTGTCCCCCCCTTCCATCTACTAGCTCTTAATTAAAACCTGACTTCGCCCCAAAAACACTCTCCAGTACTGGCTGTACCTTCATTCATTCTCCTCTGCTCAATGGTTGAGGCTCCCCATCACCACTTCCAAGTTCTCCACCTTCCTCCACCACTCAGTGACTTCTCTGTCTCAGTTTCCTCATCTGTAAAATGAGTGGGTTAGACTGGAAGACCTCTATTGGAAAGTATATGCAATTGTTTCCCATCTCTAGAAAGAAGGGAGAGAGTGAGGTATTTTTTTCTCAACTTTTCTTTGGGGTCAAGCTTGGTCATTATGATTGCACAGTGTTCAGTTTTTTCCATTTACCTTGTTATAGTCATTGTGTATATTGTTTCTTTGGTTCTGCTTACTTCACTGTGTATCCGTTGGTGTAAATCTTCCCATGAACAGTTTTCTAATGATGTATAAACCAGAAGTGGCCTCTTGGAAACATGCTTCAAGTTCACTAACAAGAGAAATGGAAGGGGGCAGATAGGTGGCGCAGTGGATAGAGCACTGGCCTTGGAGTTAGGAAGACCTGAATTCAAATCTGACCTCAGACCAGGCACTTGACACTTACTAGCTATGTGTCCCTGGGCAAGTCACTTAACCCCAATTGCCAAAGAAAAAAAAGAGAAATGGAAATTAAAATTATGCAAGCTTTACATCACTCCATGCAAACTGGCAAAGATGACAAAAGATAAGAACAAATCTATACTGGACAGAGATAACTCCTTCCCTCAAAAAATTTTGTTCTTTGACAGACAAGGTTTCTGTAATAGAGCTATTTGCTCAATTATTTTTTTCAGCAACAAAATATTTATCAAGCACCTATTTTGTGTCCAGTGCTGTCCTAGACACTTGGTATACCCACATAAAGACACAAATCCATACACAGTAGCATAGAGTAATAAACAAAGACTTGTGAAATTAACAAGAATGTAGAGAATTCTAAAAACACTTCAAAATAACATTAAAATAAGATCAAACAATAATCAAGTAACTACAATTTTTAAGTGACAGCCTTGGGTCAAACTTTATATAAGAGAAAGAGTCCCTGCCCTCAAGGAAGATATATTCTACCAAGGGAGACAACTTGTACCTAGATAAGTATATAGAGACTATATAAAAAATGAATTATATATATATGTAATTATATATAGAGAGAATATATATTTCTATATATTATATATAGAGAGAATAATTATATATAGAGAGAATATATAAAAAATGAATGTTAACTCTTGTCCTGTCTTTTCTGGCTGTTGCACAAACAAGACCCTCCACCTCTTGGCTCTTGTCAACGTGGAGGGTGTTAGGTATAAAACAGATGTGATTATAAAAACAAAAGGCATTAAGAAAATGTGTTTTTCCTTTTTTATAACTCAGAACTTAACATACCAAATAAAATGAGCATGTCCATATACAAAGTAGAAGAGAAAAAGAGAATCAAACTGTCTATAAAATACAATTTGCTTTTTAAGCTTCTCTCTTTAAGTATACATTAAGTTCAAGATGACTTGCAACATTGTCCTGCTTGTCTGTTTCCTTCCGACCTTTTTCTTTTGCTTCTGTGCATTTTAAAAATGCTTCAATCACCCTCTTTTCTTTCTTTTCTTATTTTTTGGCAACCATATCACTTTTCCTCCCTTCTCTCCAATTTCTCCCTAATTAAAAGGAAAAAAAAAGAGAAAAAACACATAACAAATGTGCATAGGCATGCAAAAACAAATCCCCACATATCTGAAAATATATGTTCTGCATGTTGAGTCTATCATCTTTCTATCAAGAGGTGAGTAGTATGCTTTATCATCAGTCCACTGGAATTATGGTTGGTAATTGCACTAATGAGAGTTTTAAAATTTTTCTAAGTTATTTTTCTTTAAAATATTATTATTTTATAAATTATTCTTCTGGTTCTGTTTACTTGACTCTGTATTAGCTCATACAAGTCTTCTCAGGTTGTTCTACAACCATCCCTTTCATCATTTCTTACAGTGCAATGATATTCCACAATAGTCGTATGTATAATTTGTTCAGTCATTCCCCAATTGATGGAAATGCCCTTTCTTCCTTTTTTTCTTCCTTTTTTCTTTCTTTCTTTCTTTTTTTTTTTTTGGCTACGCAATGGGGTTAAGTGATTTGCTTAGGGTCACACAGCTAGTAAGTGTCAAACGTCTGAGGACAGCTTTGAACTCAAGTCCTCCTGACTCCAGGGTTGGTGCTCTAGCCATTGTGCCACCCAGTTGCGCCTAAATGCCCTTACTTTCCATTTCTTTACACCCACACACACAGTGCCCCCCCCACATTTCCTTATAGGTTGTTTTTCTTATTTTCTTGATATTTTTGGGGTATAGTCCTAATAGTGGTATTGCTAGATCAAAGGCCATAAAATATAACATATATATATGTATATTTGTACACTTATACATACACACATGTATATGTATATAAAGATATATGTGTATATATATATATATATATATATATAATATTCAAGGGAACAAAAATTTTCTTCTGTGTACAAAATTTGATTGGTGTTTATTCCTTCCCTTCTAATCCTTCCCCATTTTCAACCTCTCTAATCTTCCTTTTTTACAAAGCTAATTGGATTGTATTCAGTCCAATTAAACTTAGTGAACAAAATAGGATCTCTTTTTTTGTTGCCATTAAGGCTTAGGGGAGGGAAGCAGTTTGCTAAAAGTCATCATATTCCTGGATAGTCTTAGACACTGTTGGTAATCATTTAAGGACACAGAAAGTCAGTGGCAGTGTTGACACCAGAATGCTCATGACCACACCATTCCTTTTTTTTTTTTTGTTAGGAGAAAGAGAGGCATGTATAGACAACTTTTGTTTCAATAGTTTATTTACTCTAGGTGTATAATGCACATTTAAGTTTATGTTAAATCATTAGGATGCTAATGATACTATGTTGTTCAGTTATCTTTAGTTGTGACCAGCTCTTCATAACTCCGTTTGGGTTTTTTTTTGGAAAAGACACTAGAGTGATTTGCTGTTTCCTTCTCCAGTTAACGATATTAAATAATGTATACATTGTGGGGGTTGGAAAGTCCCAGGATATGCCCTTTCCTCCTCCTCTACCCTACCCTTCCGTTTCTCCCTACATACTGTTGTTGCTGTTTACTTTCTTATTCATCTTGAGCAGAGAGGTAGGACTGTTTTGAGTTGGCAGTAGTCTGTCTGACTAAAGTATTTTCATGGCTCTAGAAATAGTTTTAATAGACTAGTTTAGATAAAAATGGGCCAAATCACAGAATCTAAGAGTTAGAAGGAACTTCAGAGGCCACAGGTCCATTGTGGGAGACAAAGACAGACAGAGGTGGTGGACCATTAGTTCCTTAAGGGATTTTGAAACAAAGAACTTGAACTGAAGTCTAATTGGACTAAAGTTGTAATATACAAGAACTGACAGAAGTTCTGAAAGGTTTACTTTTTCCTTAACTTCTCTTCCCTTTACCTGTATGGTAACAGGCACTATTATTCTGGATGTCCCAAAAGTCAGGGTACGGTAAAACCTAAGTTTGACTTTTAGGATGCCCTATAACTTCATGTTTCCTTTTATCTCTCCTTTTCCTTTATCTCGACTTTGCTTCGTATGCCATGGTAGCTCATGAAGCATGTATTGTATGTCTGTACACTTAGCCCGTACTGAGCAATGGGAAATGGAGGAAGCCAAAGTTAGCTGGAAATGCACAGAATTTAGGGTGCCCAGCAACTGGGGAAAGGTGGAACAAATTATAGTATATGAATGTTATGGAATATTATTGTGTTACAAGAAATTATGAATGAGATGGTTTGAGAGAAACCTGGGAAAACTTGTCTAAACTATTACAAAGTGAAATGAATAGAACCAAAAGAAAAATTTTAACTATAGTAACACATTATAAAAAATTACTTTGAAAAACTTTAAAACTCTGATCAGTTCAACGATTAATTATTATTCCACAGGACCAAAGAGGAAAAATGCTACCCACTTCCTTGACAGAGGTGCTGGACTTGAAATGTAAAATGAGACACATTTTGGACACGGTCAATATCGGGATTTGTTTTGCTTGCCTATGCATATCTGTTATGAGGGTTTTGTGTTTCTTTTTTCTTTTCTAGTTGGGGAGGGAATAGGAAAAAGAGAAAAAAAGTGCATGATGGTTGGAAAATAAAATTAGGAAGTTTTTTCTGACTATAAGCCTAAACCTGCCTTTCTATAACTCATATCCATTACTCCTAGTTCTCTCCGCTAGGGCTAAAATGAAGAAGTCTAATTGTTCTTACACATGACGGACCTTTAAATACTTGAGGCCAATGATCATGTCTTCTTGCACCCACCCCACCAACCTTCCTCAAGCTAAATATTCCCAGTTCCTTTAACTGATCTTCATATATCATAGAATTAAAGGCCTTCATTGTTCTTGTTGCTCTCTTCTGGATACAACCATTTGTCGTTGCCTTTTTAAAAATGTGGTTCCCTAAAGTGAACACAATAGTCCAAATGAGGGATGACCAGGTCAGAGTGCAATAGGACTCTCACTTCCCTATTCCTGGAAGTTACACTGCTTTTCGTGTAGTCTTTCTATCCTCCCTTCCCGTTCTCTACCGTGACTCAAGTTGCATCTTGTGAATTTTGGAAGGTCATAGGATTTCTAATGTCTTACTCTTATTTGAATCTATTATTTTCTCCTGGGAGCTTCCCATTAGCATACTAGTCCTAACAATGTCCCTGGATTAATTAATTGATTGATTAGGACAGATGAAGCAGTATCTGCTTTGGAAGCCAATAACAAACCAGGGGAGCTTCATGAGTACCCAGTGAAGGGAAAGGGAGAACTTCCAGTATCCAGGAAATGAGTGTTACCCGTTTGCCAAAGGTGTTCTCTAAGCTTGTACTTGAGTACACTTTTCCTAGAGATAGGAAAGTGTGTGTCATAGACTTGGGGTGGGGACAAGGGAAATGCTTTGTAGAGTGTTCTTACATTACAACTCTGATAAATACCTCTTTTTAAAAGCTAAAGTCTGGCTGACTAATAGATATGAACTGAGAGTCATGGGGTGGGGGTGTGGAATTCTGCACACTGATAGGAGCTTGTAAGCAATAGTATTATAAAGGTACCCTCAAACACCTCAAAATAACCTAGAACCACCAGGGGAAGTGTGGTAGTCATAGTCTAGTGACTCAGCCTCTCATTACAAGTGGGTATTGAGTGAGAAAATCTAAAGCATGCACTACTTTCATAAATCACTTTGCAAACCTTAATTCTCTACATAAATAAGAACTATTGCTCTTATAAGCTGTTCATTCTCAGAGTATATCAACTAGTAAGTCGAGGCAAATAAATTCAACCCTCTCTCAAAAGGTTGTCCTCTCTGGCAAAGCCTCTGCAACCAAAGCCAACTAGAGGAATTAAAGGAATATTTTTGGTTTTTCTTTGTATCCTCAGAATTTAGCATGCAGTAAGTGCTTCATAAGTGCTGATTGATGGATGGATGGATTGATTATTTATAACATTCAGAGAGAAAAGGGGATCATTGCCTTAATTTACATTTTTCCTTTACTGCAAGAGTTTGTGTCGTCTCTGGGGCTCAGTGTTTGTAATTAACATAAAAAAGAGAGAAGGGAAAGCATTCAATGTTCTTGAGGTTAGTTGGTGCCTTTGAAAATCTAGATTTTTTACTTAAGAGATTAGCCCCCAAGTAAAGTAACAGATAAAAATAAGAACAAGACATTCAGTATTTCAAAATGCTCTGGACTTTATTCTTGAAAATGCATGTCTATAAAGCCAAGACAAAAAACTTTTCTGCACTAAATTTCTGTCTTTCTGTTTATACTAGACATTGAAAAAATACTGAAACATGACGAATTCCCAAAGTATGTTTTTTCTAACCACTGTGATGTTTGCAAGCAGACAAGCAGAGTTTCTGTCAGTTCCTAGAAAAGAGAAGGTTGAGAATAGCACTTACAGAGTAAGTCATTGGTTGATTTGTCCTTTGTTTTTGACTCTTGAGTGAATCTTATCTAGCTATCTTGACAGTTCTAGACCAGAGATCAGAAGCTGTGGTTCAAATTTCTGCCTTTGTAACTACAGTACTACTATGTTCTCACTATCAGCCTGAGATTCCCTGCAGGATATCTAACGGCTAGAAAGGACCATCTAGGTCAACCCATATTGGACCAAAAAAGAAGCCTGTCTACCACAAGTTGTCATCCAGCCTGTCTTTAAAGCTCTCCAGTGAGAGGTAACTTTCTATCACCCAAAGAAACCCAGTTCTAATTGCTCAGATTCTCCCCCCTCCCCTTTACCTGAAGCCTAAACTTTCTTCCCTGCAACTTAGAGGTGGGAGATGAAATACTGTGTACAGGCACCATCGGGTAAATCAATTTGGCTGGAATGTAGAGTATGTGAGGGAGATTAATGTGACATCAGTCTAGAAAGATAATAGTAGTAGTAGTAGTACTAGTAGTAGTAGTAGCAGTAGTAGTAGTAGTACTAGTACTAGTACTATTAGCAGCAGCTGCAGCAGCAGCAGTAGTAGCTGTGGCGGTGGTGGTGGCAGTGGCAGTAGCAGTAGTAGTAGTAGTATTCATAATATGGGGCAGCTAGGTGGCACAGTAGATAGAGTCCTGGGCCTGAAGTCAGGAAGACTCATTTTCCTGCATTCAAATCTGGCCTCAGACACTTACTATCTTTTACTAGCTGTGTGATCCTGGGCAAGTCACTTAACTCTGCCTTAGTTTTTTCATCTGTAAAATAAGCTGGAGAAGGAAATGACAAAGCACTTTAGTATCTTTGCCAAGAAAACCCCAAATGGAGTCATGAAGAGTCAGACAGGCTGAAACAATTGAACAACCAAAAAAATTCGTAATATAACTGCTTATTATAAATACAGATATGCATAGACCTGATGAAGAGATTCCTCTGAAAATATATAAAAGTGGGGATAGATTTTGACAGTTTATGCAGTTATTCAAGTCAGTAGTATGAACCTGATAATGTAGCACATAATTTTTTAAAGGCTATAACTAAAAGTTTATGCTTCATGGCAAACTTATAAAGAATCATCTTAGCAATATTGTCATAAAGAGCCATCACGCAGTCTACATTTTTCTCCATACAATTTTTAGAGGGTTCTTTGACTTCTATAGGGAATGGTAGATATGATCCTTAATCTAAAGAACAAAAAAGTAGTTCATAGGAGCCAGTTTCCTAAAACAGTATTTATTGAGGATCACCAGGGCCAACCTGGAAGTGAAGCCAGAGTAAAACAAAGAAAATTATCAAGGTTTACTCCCTCCTCCAGGCTACAGCCTTCTCTCCCCTAAGGATTACAGTCCAGTTCCCAAAGATAGAGGTGAAAGGATACAAACAGGCAATTTTCAAAAGACTACAAGCTATCATTAACTGAATGAATGTTCCAAATCATTAAGAAAACAAAAGTAAATTAAAACATCTCTGAAGTTTCACCTCATGCCCATCAGATTGACAAAGATAACAAAAAATGGTAAATGTTGGAGGAACTGTGAGAAGTCAGGCATTCTAATGCTCTATTGTTGGAGCTATGAATGGGTCCAACCATTTCAAAAAGCGATATGGAAGAATACCAGAAAAGTCATTAAATTGTAGATGGCATAATGAATAGTGCACTAGACTTGCAGTTAGGAAAGCCTGAGTTTGAATCCTGCCTTAGACACTTACTAGCTATGTGGCCCTGGGTAAGTCACTTAACCCTGTTTGCCTCAGTTCCTCATCTGTAAAATGAGCTGGAGAAAGAAATGGCAAACCATTCCAGTATCTTTGCAAAGAAAACCCCAATTGAGGTCACAAAGAGATTGAACAATAACAACAACAACACTGCCAGGGATTGTGCTATGAGATGAGGATACCAAAAAAAGAAAAAAAGAAAAGCAGAAGACACACTTTGCCCTCAAGGAGTTTACAATCTAATGGGGGAAACAACATGCAAATATATACAAAGCAAAAAATTCCTAACATTCAGACAGAAGTTTGGTTCTCTGTGCTAATTTAAATATTTGTATATCTTTAACTAATTCCTGGCCTCTCAATGTTTGAGGAAAGATCAGGAATCAGGAAACATGTAGGTAAAAGAAGCAAGCAAAATATATTGTACAGTATCTGTTACTAAACAAATACAGGAAGGAGAAGTTGGGAACAGAGAAGAATACATTTTTTGGAAACTTCCCTCAGTCCTTGAAGAAGTAAATGTAACAGGCAGCCTCTGCCTGAGTCCTGCATACCTAGAGCAGCTTGATGACCCACCTCACTCCCTTCTCCCTTGTAGCTCTGTTCTCATTTCAATTTTTCCTTTCCATTTCTTCTTTTTCAGGCTCTGACTGCCAGTGCTTTCCAAATTCACCTGGTAAATCTCAGGCTAGGATAAAGATACCACCTCCCTAATCTTCACTTTCACTCACCCCTCTCAAAGACTGTATATGTCTCTTTTAAAACTTCAATGAATGACTCAAGTCCTCACAGCTCAAAAATTGAGATGATTCAAATTATTCTCAGCACTGAGAAGGGAATACGTGTTACTCTGAACTTACGAGTCCCAGAGTGCCAATCATTTCTCAAACCCATATTACAATAGGTGTTTTTTTCATTATTCATAGCTCTCATCAGGAGAATATTGGTTTTGAAAAAATGGGCTTTTGCAAAAGTGAACAACTTGAGATGATTGAAATTACTGAAAGCACTACACTTCATAAATATAATCTATCTTGACCTCGGTTCCAGGCTAGTTCATTGTCTATCTGTAATAAATCAAATAATCGGTAAGCATTTAATAAGCACCTACAATATGCCATGCACTGTGCTGAGTACTGTGGATATAAAACTCAAAGAACTTACATTCTAAGCAGGGAAATACCATATACATATATAGGCATATACAAGATTACACAATTACACAAATATAATATCACAAGATAACCTTAGAGGAGAAGGAAAGACTAAGGGAAGACTCCTTTAGAAAATATCGTATACCCCTCTTATGAAATGGAGTCTGATAAAATAATTTTCAAAAGAAATGCCATTAATTATGTTGCATTGCAATTTAAAATAACTAATGTGTTCTGAAGGAAAAATATTTCATCTTTGAATTTTAAGTTTTTTTATTAGATTTAAGTGGATACAAAATATTTTGTTTCTTTGTGGATGAATTATGGAAAGGGATTGGGTGGGAAAAATATTTTGCAGAGCTATCAATGTCCTAATAATGAAAAGAAATATATAATAAAGGTATTTAAGCAGTGAAAAAAATTATATGAATGGAAACTTAAAGGAAGCTAAGGATTCTGCCAGGTGGAGGTAAGGAAGAACATTACAAGCATGGGAGACTGCCAATGCAAATGTATGGCGATGGGAGGTGGGGCACCACATGAGAAGCAGCAAGCAGGTCAATATGTGGAAGTGTGTGGAAGAAGACTGGAAAGGTGGATAGGAGCCAGGTTGTAAAGAGCTTTAAATATCAGACAGGAATTTATATTTGATCCTAGAGGGAGCTGTTGGCATTTATTGGTCAGATCTGAACTTTAGGAAAGTCACTTTGCTGAATGCATGAAAGATGGATTGGAGGAGGGACACAGCTATTTCAATAGTTCAGATGAGAGAGGATAAGGATATGAACAAGGGTGGGGGCTATGCTAGGAGGATATAACTGAGCGATGTTGTGTAGATAAAAATGACGAAATTTAGCCCCTGAATGCAAATGTAGAGTGAATGAGAGTAGGATTTGAGAATGATACTGAGGTTTTGAATGTGAGTTACTAGAAGAATGATGGTGTCCTTAACAGCAATACTGAATATAAAAAAAGGTTGGGGGTAGGGGATTAGTGCAATAATGAGATCTACTTTGGGCATGTTGAGTTTGAGATGCCTATGGGATATCTGGTTCTAAATCTTCAATTGTCAGTTTATGGTGCAGTCGAAATTAAGGAAAAATATTGAGATTTGGAAATGATCTAAAGAGAGGTCAAGTGAGAGAGTGTAGAAATAAAAGAGAAAGAGCCCCAGAGCAGAGCCTTGGGGGGAAGGGCAGAGATATGCTAGTGAATGTTTAACAACTAGCTTTCCAGAAAAATAAAATGTATATGTGTCATACTTTCAAGTTTCATCTGCATTAATATTTCCTCTATCACTCTTTTAAAGTCTAGACAATCAACAAAACAATGAATCAAGCTCTAAATTATAGCTTTTGTAAATTTCTAAGGTGTTAAACCCTCACACTGAAAATTTAATAATGCTGGTATGAGCTCCAGCACACTTGGGGGTGTCTTGGGGGAGCTTGGGGGTCACCCACAGACAGTGGGCATTATGTGGATAAAGATCCAGCAAAGGAGACTGAGAGTGGTCAAACAGAAAGGAGAAGACCCAAGAGAGAGCATTGTCATGAAAATCCAAAGGGGAGATGGGGTGGTTAACAGTGTCAAATGTTGCAGAGAGATCAAAAAGGACAAGGATGGAAAAGACCCTTAGATCTGGCAATTATTGGTAACTTTGAAAAGGTCAGTTTGGTTGAATAGTAAAGAGCCTGTCAGATGTCTTTTGACCTAGCTTTCCTACTGCTAAGCATCTATCCCAAGGAGGCCAAAGAAAGAGAGAAAATTGCTATGTATGCAAAAATATTTATAGTAGTTCTTTTTATGGAAGCAAAGAACTGAAAACAAAGTGTGCTAGATAGCTAGATAGAAATGACTAATTTTGATAGTTTGACCAGTATGCTTTTTAAAAAAACATACTTTGTCACTCTATTTTGGACAAAGCTCTTTTGCATTGCTATTGATTTCACTGAGGATGCTTTATATCAGTTCATTAATTATAATGATATTAATAACGTATGAATAGGAACATTTGGAGAGTCTTAAATCATATGCTGTAGGCATAGAAATGTATTTGTTGTTGTTGAATCATTTTAGTCATGTCTGACTCTCCATGATCCCATTTGGGGTGTCCTTGGCAAAGTTACTGGAGTGGTTTGCCATTTCCTTTTCTAGCTCATTTTACAGATGAAGAAGCTGAGGCAAACGTGGTGAAGTGACTTGCCCAGGGTCACAAGCTAGTAAGTGTCTGAGGCCAAATTTGAACTCAGGTTTTCTTGACTCCACTTCTGGTGTTCTATCCACTGCTGCTTTAAGAAAAGAACTTTCTTAAAAGAAAGATCATCTAGTCCAACTCTCTCCTTTTACAGATTAGGAGGCAGAAGTAGACAAAGGTTAAGTAACTTGCTCAAGGTCACAAAGATAAGATAACAGTCCTGGAAGCAATTTACAGATTATCTGTTCTAAACTCCCTATTTTACAAAAAAGGAAACTGAGAACCTAAGAGGTGAAGTGACTTGCCCAAAAGGCATCTAAGTAGTACAGTGGATAGAATGCTGGGCCTACAGTCATGAAGATTTGGGTTCAAATCTTACCTCAGACACTTACTAGCTGTGTGACTCTGGGCAAAGTCACTTAACCTCTGTTTGCCTCAGTTTCCTCGACTGTAAAATAGGGATAGTAAAAGCACCTACCTCCCAGAGTTGTTGTGAGGATGAAATGGATAATTTGCATAAAGATAATATTTATAATATTAGCATAATATCTGGCACATAGTAGGTGCTATATCAATGCTTATTATTTTCCTTTCCCTTTCCTTCCCCCCAACATCTTCCAAATAGTAAGTGACAGGGGGCCAGGATTCAAACTCAGGTCTTGATTCCAAATCTAGCACCCTTTTCAGTCCACCATTGTCATATATGATATCACAGGTGATGTCTTGACTTGTTCATGAATTAGATTTAAGTGAGGCAGAGTGGTGCAAAGTCAAATTCTTAACTCCAAGTCCAATTTTTCCCCTTTGCACTATGCCCTATACCATTCTACCTTGTCATTAAGAAAGGAAATCCTTCCTTTGCTTGAACCTTATGCAGAACTTCTTCTATGACACTGTTGGACACTCTGGATGAGCATATGTTTCTCTCTTTTATGTTTTCCATGTTGCCAAAATATAGTAGATTATTGAGCAAAAACATATAGAGTCTCATTTGTTATTGAATCTTGTATGATTTTTTGTTTTTAAGTTTTTAATTTATAGAATAAAACAAGCATTTTTATAACATGACATGATAAAAAAGATGATTGCACATGAAACTGCAAATCTATTATGTACAACTTGCCATTCCTTTTAAATATATAATAAAATTATCATGTAAATTTCTTTTTTTCTTCTCTCCCCCTCTGCCCTAGAAATAGCCACCATTAGACACAAATAAATTTATATATATATGTAAAATTATTCTAGATACAATTCCATTTATCAGTTCTTTCTCTGGAGGCAGATAGCATATTTTTTCATATATCCTTGGGTATTTATAATAGTCAAAATGATTTAATTCACCCAAAGTCATTCTTAAAACAATATTGCTATTACTGTATACCATGTTCTCTTGGTTCTGCTCATTTTGTTCTCATTATTTCCTGCAAGTCTTTTCATGTTTTTCTAAGATCATTGAGCTCATCATTTCTTATAGCAGTTTTATATATGCAAACTCCTTGACTGAGGTAAGCCTTCAAGTTTGTATTTTATTCTATGAAATCAGATGCTTTCTTAAAATAAATACGATAGCCTACCTGTTTTCTTCTTATATATTCATCAATGACATCATTAATATATGCTTAGACTATTCTCATCAAGAACTTATAGAGATCTTCTCTTTTACTTGTTTTTTAATAAAAATTCATGTATGATCTTTTCCATTATCTTAAATTCCCCCTTTTTGAGATGTAAAGAGGTATCATTTCTGAGTGGCTTCACTTTGTTTTTTCTTTTAGCATGGATTTTTTTTTCTGTTTTTATTGATTTGTTCAGGTCCTATTACTCTTCCCAGTGCCATTATTTATTCATTTTTAATGTTCATTTAAAAAATGTTCAGTTCCAAATTCTCTCCCTCCCTCCAGCCTCTCGCCTACCCATTGAGAAGGCAAGTGATGTGATAACCCAATACCATTATTTATCTAAGTGCCAAGTACTATCTCTTCACTAGTACTTAAGAATAGATTGCTACAGAATGCTAGCAAATCTGTTTTATTTCATATGTGTTTGCTAGTTTCATCTACAGATGTTCCCAGAATAATCCGCTTTAGCTGGATCTCATGTAAAGCTCTCTTCAGGCTCCTTTTCTCCTTAGCTGCTTTTGGTTTGTTACCCTGAGAGGAGCGGTCTGCCTTCTCACTTTCTCCTTCCCACCAGAAAGGGGTGGTGTCGAAATCCTCATAGACCTTGCCTCTACTGGCCCAGCGAGGAGATAGAACTTTTTCCTCTAATCCCTCCTAGATCCCCTTCTGGTGAAGGGATGAATTTTTTTTCCTCCTGGACCAGTGCTTATTCCTATATAGACATCATGGCTCCAGAATAAGTCAGCTTATTCTTTTAGTAGAAATCTAAGCGAGCTCTGGGAAGCAATGAGGTGACTCAGTGGATAAAGCTCCAGGCCTGGAGTCAGGAGGACCTGACTTCAAATCCAGCCTCAGACATTCACTAGCTATGTGACCCTGGGCAAGTCACTTAACTCTGTTCGCCTCAGTTTCTTCATCTGTAAAATAAACTGGAGAAGGAAATGACAAACCACTTTAATATCTTTCCCAAGAAAACCCCAAATGGGGTCACGAAGAGTCAGACATGACTGAATAACAAGTGAGCTATGAGTTCAAGTTGTTCTTGGGAGACTTATTATTATTGTTATGTGATTATTCACAAAACTAAATTGTGATAGCCCCCAGGGATGTGTTTTAACTTTATGCCAGAACTTTAGGGACTCAGCATAGTTTATCTTCTCTGAATTCTCATTCTCCTGTGCCTCTCTATAGCCTTTGACACTGTTGATCCTTCTTTCCTTCTTGATATTCTCTTCTTTCCAGGTTTTTGGGGCACTGCTTTCTCCTGGTTCCTCTACCTCATCTAAATCATGCATTTTAACCTTAGATATCCCACAGGTTCTGTCCTCAGCCTTCTTCTCTGCTACTCTCTCTATACTTCTTCATTTGGTGATCTCATCAGCTTCCATGAATTTGATTACCATCTATATGTAGAAAATTCTCAGATTACCTATCTTGCCCCAGTCTTTCTGCTGACCGCCAATCTTACATCTCCAAATGCCTTTTAGACATTTCAAACTGAATGTCCAATAGATATTTTAAACTTAACATGTCCAAAACCAAACTCATTGTCTTTTCTCTGAAACCCTCCCCTCCCCACAACCTGGTTCCTGCCTTCACTATGCTATAGATACCATCCTCACAGTCTCTGAGGCTCCCAACCTAGCAGTCATCCTCTATTCTCCCCATCACACTCCCCATATCCAATCTGTTGCCAAGGGCTGCCAATTTCACTTTTGCAGCATCTTTTAAATATACCTCCTTTTCTCCTCTGACACTGCCACCACCCAAATGCAGACCCTTATCACCTTATGCTTTAGCTCCATGCTTTAGCTTTGGTCTGCCTGCCTCAAGTCTCTCCCTACTCCAATCCATCCTCCATTCAGCCATTAAACTGATTTTCATAAAGCCCAGATCTGATCATGTCACTTCCTTCACTATAACTTCAGTGACTTCCTATTGCCTCCTCCAGGATCAAATGCAAACGCTCAAATACAAATGCTTGGTTTGACATTCAAAGCCCTTCATAACCTAATTCCCTCCTACCTTTCCAGTCTTCCCCCAAACATGTACTCTTTAATGCAGTGACACTGGTCTGCTTGCTCTTTCACAAACCAGAAACTCCATTTCATGGCTCTGGGCATTTTCTCTGGCTGCCCCTCATGCCTGGAAAGGTTCTTTTCCTCCACTTCAACCACTAACCTCCTTGGCTTCTTTTAAGTCCCAAATAAAATTCCATCTTTTACAGCAAGTCTTTCCCAACTCCCCTTAATTCTAGTTTTGTTGCTGTTTAGTCATTTCAGTCATGTCTGACCCTTTGTGTGCCCATTTGGGATTTTCTTGGCAGAGATACTGGAGTGGTTTGCCATTTCTCTAGTTCATTTTATATATAGATGAGGAAACTGAGGCAAACAGGGTTAAGTGATTTGCCCAGGGTCACAAAGCTAGTAAGTGTCTTGAGGTCAGATTTGAACTCAGAAAGATGAGTCTTTCTGACCCTGGGCCCAGCACTCTATCTACTGCACTACCTAACTGCACCTTAATTCTAGCACCTTTCCTCCATTAATTATTGCTTATTTCTTCCGTTTATAGCTTATTTGTATATATTTCTTTGCATGTTGTTGCCTCCATTAGGTTGTAAGCTCTTTGAGGACTGATACTGTCTTTTGCCTCTTTTCCTATCTCCAGTGCTCAGCACGGTGCCTGTTACAGGCAGGCATTTAACAAATGTTTATTGATTGATTAAGATATCCTATGAAATACAAAAACCCTCAGGGCAATTCCCCCATGCAGATTCCATCTCAAGTAATGAGCAATGATAGATATATCATGTTAATATTTATCATGTTGCTTACTAGTGTCAAGCATAAATTCATTAATAAAAATGGAATCAGGCTTATAAGCTATTATATACAGTAGGGGATAGAACAAAAGACAATGTTGTTTTTGTGTGTGTGTGTGTGTGTGTGTGTGTGTGTGTGTGTGTTTTCTTTTAGTTTTGCCTAAATTGACTAGGGAGGGGAGAGAGGCAGGAAAAAAAGATGGTGTCCCTCAACTTCTTAGCTTTGCAAATGCGGAGAGAGGAAGGAGGGAGGAAATAGAGAGTATGTAAATTCAATGGATCCCAGAAGCAACTCAAGGCAGACATATTCAAGCGATCACAAATGCTTTTCAGGAAGATGGCTCCTTAATCAGTCAGTGAACCATACAAGGGCTCAACTACTCAGGATTATAGTACATCCTTCAGTGACTATAGTATAATCCATCTTGGGTAGTGGTGATCTTCCCTGGCAATCAGCTCACCCTGCTGGAGTGCCCACATGCAGTCTGTGTCCCTCTTCTCACAACTTCAAGATCCCACCTCTCTTCTTTTACGCTGCTCCTGCCTTTCAGCATCCTTCTGTTTCTCCTTCCAGCTGAGAAGACTTCACTTCCCAACAGCAGCCACATAGGACTACATGTTGTTTTACAAGTTCATATTTCTCGTAAACCCCAGTATCCTCTTCAATGATGTTTTGAACATGAGCTTGTACCCTAAGCAGCTGTTGGCTTCAGTTACCATGTCTCTTCCTTTGCCTAGGAGACAATATTTACTGGTCAGGCAGTTTCTGGTTTCTTTTGGCAAGGGAAATGTTTTGCCCTGTTAACACTTCTCTAAGAAGTCCAAAGTCAATGACTTTGCTTTTGGACATTTCTCATTTTTTGGAGCCCATGATTTACTTTGAAGCAGATGAGATGTGAGCTACTATTCTACACAGTGTCTTCTTATCTTTATCTTTCCTTATACTTTGGTGTTTACTTTTAAGTCAATAAATATTTAAGAAAAATCCAGTGCCACTATTAGAAAAACAACTCTGAAAGCATGTTATACTGTCATTTTCATATACAAAGGGCAGCATTTCCCCTGTTAACAGTGCTGAGTAGTGTTATCACTACAGTGGCCATTAATGCAGAAGATGAGAGTTCTCTGAAAACTCCCATTTGTGTTTATCCTTCAGGTCATGAATGGGAGAGAGTACTCAAAGAGGGTTGAAGTACTTTTTTGCGCTAGAGAATTTCTTCTCTTTACAATCAGAATACTTGTTATTCAGTAAGGAATTTTAACTGCCAGAGAGCTTGAACAAAATCTCCCTACAATTTAAACCATTTGTACAATGTACCCTCTAATGGTCATCTTCATGGAGGTTCTTACTGTTGTAACAACAATTACTCTGGCTCCCACTGCCTAAGGTTAGATGTGTTACATTTCACCCCTTCCCCAGGGTTTTTCTGATACCATTTAGGAGCATTGAGGACATCTAGGTTCTCTGCTATTGGCTCTAGCCCCTACCAATAGTGTTCCTCAAATTTTAGGAGGTACCCTGTACCCTAGTTCCATTTAACTACATCCAGATTAGGTTTCACAAAGGAATATTTACATCAAAGGAATAGCAAGAGTAAACATACAAACATTCCCTTAAGGGGCAGCTAGGTGGCGCAGTGTATAGAGTACCGGCCCTGAAGTCAGGAGGACCTGAGTTCAAATCCGACCTCAGACTGAACACTTGACACTTACTAGCTGTGTGACCCTGGGCAAGTCACTTAGCCCCAATTGCCTAAAAAAAAAAACAAACCAAAAAACATCCCCTTAACACTTTGGACATAATTCCCCCTTCACTACCTCATGCTCTGGGGAGGGGAAGAGGATTAGGTTTACAGTTTAGTTTAGTTCTGATACGGCATAGTCCCAAGTTCCAAGTCCAAAGCCAAGGGCTGAAATCCCAGGTAACCTGGCTCCTTAGGGCTTCACTGCTAGGCTGGCAGCAACATTCAACCAGGGATCCTGCTCCAGAGTTGCTATGATAAGTTCCCATGTCCAAGGGGATTCTATCACTGGCACCTAGCACTGAAAAGGACAAATTAAACAGACCAAAATAAAATCTCAAGCCTGTCTGGGGAGTGGTGGTGACATAGTGTAGAAGGAGAGAAGAAGGGAAGGCAGCTCTCCTCCAACTCAGTCAGTTCTTGGTACCATGCTATGGGTGAACATGACTTTCAACGTCTCTGGATGTTGCAGTAAAGAGAGAAAATGTCCCATGCTAGAAGTTTTTAAAGGTGCCAATAGAAAATTTACTGTTACGTAGTAACCCAGCTTTTGATAAACCCAAAGATCTCAGTTACTGGGACAAGAACTCACTATTTGACAAAAACTGTTGGGAAAATTGGAAAGAAGTCTTACAGAAACTAGGGAGAGACCAGCATTCCCACCATATACTAAGAAAAACACAAAATGGGTACATGATTTAGACATAAAGGGTGATACAATAAGCAAAAAGTGGAGCATGAAAGAAATTATCTGTCAGATCTATGGATAGGGGAAAAATTCACAACCAAATAAAGAAATTTCTGGGTATTAAAATGGATAATTTTGATCACATAAAATTAAATATTTTTTTGCAGAAGCAAAACCAGTACAGTTGTTGTTTATCCTTCATTCTTGAAGAAGACCAATGACATCATGAGGGTGATATCTTTTTTCGTGGCTAGGCAATGGGGTTAAGTGACTTGCCCAGGGTCACACAGCTAGTAAATGTCAAGTGTCAGGTCAGATTTGAACTCAGGTCTTCCTGACTCCAGGCCCAGTGCTCTATCCACTGCACCACCTAGCTGCCCTAAGGGTGATGTCTTGACTTGCAATAGAGTGGCTGTGCACTCTCTCCTCCAGAGTCATCTGAGTCCAGTGACAAGACATGTCAGGATGATTCCCAATGCAGCTAAAACTAGAAGAAAAGAAGGAAACTGGAGGGAAGTTTCTTAGTAGCAAATTTTTCTGATAAAGGTCTCACTTGTAAAATATATGGGGAACTCAGTCAAATTTAAAAGAATAAAAGCCATTCCTTAATTGACATATGGCCAAAGGATATGATTAGACAATTTTAAGAGGAAGATATCAAAGCTATCAATAGCTGTGAAAAAATGCTTTAAATCACTAATAATTAGAAAAATACAATTAGAGCAATTCTTAGGTATGACCTCATACCGTTAGATTGGCTAAAATGACAAATAAAATGACAAAGGCTGGAAGGGATGTGGGAAAACAAGTACACTAATACATTATTGGTAGAGCAGTGAATCAGTCCAACCATTCTGAAAAGCAATTTGGAACTATTCATACCCTTTGACTCAGAAATACTGCTACTAGGCCTATACCCTAGAGATCAAAGAAAGAGTTCAAAGAAAGGGACAAGGGCCTGTATGTATTAATATCTACATCTATAGATATAGATAGAGATGTGTATGTGTGTGTGTGATCTCAATCAGCAATTTTTGTGGTAGCAAAAAATTAGAAACTGAAGGGATACCCATCAGTTGGAGAATGACTGAACAAGTTATGATACATAAATTCAATGAACTACTATTGTGTTACAAGAGATGAAGGGGATGGTTTCAGAAAAACCTAGGAAAACTTGTATGAATGAATGTAGAATGAAGGGAGCAGAACCAGGAGAATAATTTATCCAGTTACTGCAGTATTTTAAAGATAATCAACTTTGAAAGACTTAATAACTCTAACCAACACAATGACCAGCTATAATTCCAATGACTCATGTGTGCTATCCACCTCTAGAAAAAGAACTGAGAGAGTTCAGATTGAAGCATAGTTTCTTTTCTTTTTCTTTTTTGATTTTTTTTTAAAACTTGGCTAACATGGACCCTTGTTTTGCATGATTACTTGTATTTGTAATGGTTCTATTTTTCTTGCCTTCTCAATGGGGGTGGGGAGGGAGAAGGTTAGGGAGAGAATTTGGAACTGAAAACTTTTAAAAATTGAATTTAAAAAAATAAAGTCTGATACTACCCACATGGTAGGAGAATTCAGAATGTCTTCTGCCAAAAGCTGGTCCCTCCATCCTAAGTGATCTGGGTATGCTCAAAGCTCAGCAAATTGATAAAGATGACAAAAGATGGGAATTTTCAATGTTTGAAAGGTTGTGGAAAGACAGGCACACTAATGCACTGTTGATAGTGTTGTAATTTGGTCTAATCATTCTAGAAAACAATTTGAATGATCCTACAAAAGTAAGTAAAGTATACATCATCTTTCACCCAAAGGAAGCACACTGATTGGCATATACTCCAAGGAGGTAAGTAATTTTAAAAAAGAGAGAGAAGAAGCCTCCTTACACACCATCATATTGATTAGAAGTGCTTTTTGAAGCAGCAAAGAATTTAAACAAGGTGTACATACATTGGAGGATGGCTAAGCAAGTCATAGTATATGAGTACATTGGAGTATTATTGCTATGTAAAAAAAAAAAACAAAGAGTATGAAACCATAAAGAAGCATGAGAAGACATAAACTGTTGCAAAGTAAAATGAAAACAGGAAAAAAAAAAACCTATACCAAATGACTACAGCAATGTGAATAGAAAGAATAATAACAAAACAACTGAAACTGAATGTTGTGAAATTATAATGACTGAGATTAACCTCCAAAAGATATATGAGAAGAGAAACTATGGGTATGGAAAACTGCATATATCAGAATTTTTAGATGGTTAGTTTTGGTGAACTGTTTTCTCTCTGTCTTTGTCGGTATATTTTTCTTTAAAATAAGTGATTGTTTTCTGGGAAGAGGTAGGGATAGGGACATATTGAGAAATATTGGTGATACAAAACCAAAAAGAAATTTAAAAAAATTAAAAACTGAATGGGTCAAGTTTACAACCTTCCTACCCCTGGGATAAGTCAAAGAAGTTAGCTAAGAAATTTTACCCTTTCATCCAAGTTTTATATGAGCTATACTTCCCCAAACTAGGTCCTGGGGCTTCTGAGTCCTCTAGAGGAAGGATAAACGCCAGGTCAGATCAGCCCTCCCCAAATGCCCTTGACTTCGAAAGAATGATCTGAAAATGATAACATCATATGCTCTTCCATTATTTGAAATTCCTTGTCCCACCTGAGTATTTGGCTCTATTGTTAGCTTGTGGTTGTACTACCATTTCTATGATGTTTGGGTCTTTGCAAATTATTTTTATTATGTTGTTGTTATTTTCATTATCATTTTTCATTTTCAGCTTTCTACAGCTCACATATGGTGGGAGTAGTACCTGAACCCCTCCCCTCATGTAGGTTAAGGTAGTTTTATCTTAAAAGGTTTTGAGAAATTCCTCCAGAGTTGGTTGACTCAGGGGTCTAAGGGTTCAGACTATTGACTTCACTTCCTCATTACCCGAGTTCAAAAACATTTCACTAAGACTTGGGGGGCATCAGATGGTCCTCGGAGGTTTGGCTGGAGTAGTAATCACAATGAGTTATGAGAGTTTGGCTCAGTTGAACTAACTGGAAGTGACCCAATATCTCTTCTTATTGACTATCCTTCTCTTTCTATGACTAAAACTGCCAGGGCATTGGCTTGAAAAAGGTTCAGCCCAGAACCGTTGGCTTAGTCTTGGAACATAATGAGTTTCTTTAAGTGGGAGGCAGGGCAATGCAGAGAAAGGGGATTGTTCTCATGGCTTCTGGCCATAACTTTTGGAGATGCCTGTAGAAATGACGGTTCCTTACTATGAGGCATCCCCATTCCTGAAACACTAGAGTGAATTTGCCTGCATTCATTTGTCAAGAAGAGAACATACTGTGTACTTAAAAACTGTGCCTTGAAGAGATTATTGTATTTTAGGCCCTCCATCTTTGTTGGGCCTTCAGCTTCGAAATTTAAGACTCCTCCAAATTTTCCTAAGTGATCTCTTCAGAACCCAGTTTACCTTCAGCAGCAGCCTGTCAGGACTGAATTTGGGGAGATGAAGAAAGATGTTTATAATTAGACAAGTACAAACTCAGAAGAACTGCTCAGACCTCGAAGAGAATGGATGCCTTTTTGTTGTTAATGTTACTGTCCGACTGCCCAAGGGAGGCTTCTTGAAAAAAGGCCTCTCCCAGCCTTAAGAGAAAGAAGGGAAAAGGAGCAAACATTTATTTACCTCCTACTAGCCTGCAAATAAGCTCTTCTTTATCTCATTTGACCCTCATTTGAGTCACATTAGAGGGGGTTATATTTGTGTAAAATATCTGGTTTTGAATGGCTTTTTGGAAATGACAATACAGCTGAACCAACAGTCCTCAGTCCTATAATTATATATGGACATAGCTAGCATTATTGAGTAGCATGAGGGACTCCAGCTGTGAGACAATGCAAACCGAAGCAGATCTCCGGAATTTTAGGATTGTCCAACAACTGTGCTGAAGAAACTGAGTTCTGTTTGTTTTTTGAACTTGGAATTTGAGACACCAACCACAATTTTGCCACAAGGATTTTGTTCTGAGTCTTTGGTTCCAGCCATTAGGGAAGGGCCTTAAAAGACAATGCTAAATTCCTCCCAGGAGCCTGGAGGCATTTATAAAATTAGGAATATGGACAAATGTGCCAATTTCCACCCCATTTAATTACCTGAGGTCAGGCAGGGTGTTGCATCAATTTAAAAACTCTTACTAGGCCTGAACTGTGAATTGTAATTCTTTCTCTATTGAGAGGCCTCTGAGAAGCATAGAACTCAGGGCCCAGAAACATTTCCCCTATCTGAACAGAAAGGGTTACTGGTTGTTTATGGGAAATAGAGTAGACATACTGGCCTAGAGGAGTCTGAACACAAGAGGACAGTGGCAGCTCAGACCCCCCCAACCACCCTCTTTATAGATTCTTCAGAGTAAAGGCCTGCCATTGTGAGAAGTAAGAAATTATTATATTTCCGTATAAGGAAATTTCCATATAAGGAAAGGAGCTCTGGGTCAGGGGCTTCACAAACCAGTAAAATTGGGTGAAACTGGTTGTCTGACTAAAGCGGCTGAAAGTAGGACAAAGGTTAAGCTTTACTTAAATTGTTCATGCTTAATAGGCTTATGAATACTAGCTCCTCCCCTCCAGGCAGTGTGGGTTAAGACGCCATTGGATGCCATTTTATGTATGAAGAAGGAGAGGGAAACATACGAAGGAGAACATGTGGTAGGCATTTCAGGAAATCTGTGACCTGTGATGACTTCTACCAAGGAAAGTCAGCTAGGAGGGACTTGCGGCTGGGAATAGGGATATAAGGTGCTCTCGCTTCTGCAGGATGTGTGTGTGTGTGTTCATCTCCACTGCCACCCCACTTCCTGCAGGAAGCATATTAAAGGTTTCACTGCCTCACTCACCCTGAGTCTAACTCACTGTGTCTATTTGGCCATCAGAGGTTATTTCCAACACCATAGAGTGGAGTCAGGCTCCAATAGTGGCTGGGCTGTAAGTGCTGAGGCCCATGACAACACTCTATTCCAACATAGAGCAGAAGAGCTTGGGGGCTAAGTAGTAGTTGCTGTACCAGGGGTGGGAAACCTTTGGCCTTGAGGCCACATGTGACTTCTAGATCCTTGGTCGTGGCCTTTTGACTGAGTCCAAGTTTTACAGAACAAATCCTTTTATTAAGGGGATTTGTTCTGTGAAATTTGGATTCAGTTGAAGGGCTGCACTTGAGGATCTAGAGGGCCATGTGTGGCCTCAAGGTGCAGGTTCCGCACCCTTGTAGACCCTGGCAGTGTGGGCTTCAGCTTCTGGCTGGGGGCCAGTGGGCAGAGATGCAGACACCATCAGTAGTGAACAACAGCAGGCAGAGGTATAGGCCCTAGCAGCAGCAGCAGCAGTGGCAGCCCAGTGGCAAAAGAAAGGGCCCTGGCATGAGAAGTGACAAAAGGCAGGCCCATTGCAACTCATTGATTACTATAAAGTAAAACTGATTAGCCATCCATGTTGCTGCCAGTACAACACCTGATGATTATGATATATATACCGCCTCCCCAGGGAGGGCTCAGAAGACAAAGGGGTGGCATTATTGGGAAGGAGCTTGATTTATGGCAACAAGGCAGAGGTGAAAGTGTCTAAGCAGCCCAAGCTGAAGTAGGGAAATTCTTTAGAGGTTCTTCATGGGGCAAAGATTTTGTATTTTCCTGAGCGACAGTATAGGGCAATCCTCCATGACCTGTGATGAGGATTAGTAATTATGAAAGAAGTGTCATTGATGTTCCTGTTATTGCTTCTTCTAAATGGTTGCCTTTTTACATTGAGAGACCCACTATAAACTTCAAAGATTTGGCATCACCCACTATATGGACTTAATCATTTAGCCTGGTCCTTCTGGGAACTGTTGCATTGTTTTGTTTTTGTTATGTTTCTGTTTTAGTTTTTCTCTTTGTCCTTCAGTGCTACCTATGTCAGGCTTCTTGAATACCAGAGGTCAGAATATATCAGTAACAGACCCCAAATCATTTAAGTGGTGAAAAGTCCTCTGGAAGACCTTAAGGACTTTAGCATTAAGAAATGGAATATGGTAGGAGCAATATATTAACCCACACCCCCCATGTAGTTTTGGCTAATTTTTTGCTCAAACATTATTGAGACATTTCTCCAGATTTGGCTGGCTCAGGGAACAAGGACTCAGACTATTGACTTTACATGAGTGCAAAGCAACAGTATGAACCTGGGGAAGGGTGTTCTATGAGGTTTGGCTGGTGGATCACAATGGGTAATACAGGCAAGGGAGTCCTGCTTAGCTGGATCAACTTGAGGTGTCCTCAATGATTATCCTCACAAACCTCTATTTTGTTAACTGTTGAATGACCTGTAAGTGTCTCATTTTGTTCTAATACTGAACCTAAACTACTCAGATCAGACCCCTCCCAGAAGACCACACAAGACTACTGATATAAAGCAGCTAGTTTATTCCCAAGAAAGAGTGGGAGGCTGAGGAACTCAGTTCCTCCTAACTTCCTATAAATATTGTGGAGTTTTCAGTTCCCGTATAAAGGAAGAAGGGTTACTTTTAAACAGTCACAAATCCTTCCTCTATTTGCCTGCTGTTAAAATTCTGCTGAATGCTTTGGACTCTGAAGGATTAAAGAAATGCAGCTAAATTTTCTAGGTAATCATAGATCCCTGTGTTACCTTTAATTCTTTAGCAGTGTTTTTTTTTCCCCAAAGTAACTAACAGGTGTCTCTGTGGAAGGCAAAGTTGTCTAGCCATTACTCATTCCTTTCCACTCCCTCTTACCTTCTGGAGGGGGCAGAATTGATCCTTCCAAGACACACCTATCTCTTCCCTTGTGACTGGTTCAGGGCATGACTTTTTCTTTGGTCATCAGCTTTTCTTCCCTACAATGATCGCCTTCTCTCTTTCATTACAACGATTTGCTTGATTTTAACCTAGAAGCAATATAATGACCCTCAGGTCCACTCTATTTCTCTATTATTTTTATTATATTTATATATTTTACATATGTAGTATATAGTATATGTATGTTATATTTATTGATATAATCATCAAAGTTCAGAGCCTTCAATTAGGAAAAGTCAAAGATTTGTATCTCTATGCTATTTAAATTCTAATCCCTGGTTTCCTCCATTCCCTTTTACTTGGGATGTAATAAGTATACAGAAGCAGGACCCTCTCCTACTAGCTTGCAAATAAGCTCTTTTATTACCTCTTTTGAGTCACATTAGAGGGAGTTATATTTGTGTAAAATATCTGGTTTTGAATGGCTTTTTAGAAATGACAATACAGCTGAACCAACAGTCCTCAGTCCTATAATTATACATGGGCATAGGATTAAGGAGTATTAAGCATTAAAACATAGCATTAAGGAATAGCATAAGGGACTCCAACTGTGAGACAATGCAAACCAAGGCAGATCTCTGGAATTTTAGGATTGTCTAACAACTGTGCTGAAGAAACTGAGTTCTGGTTGTTTTCAAGGAAGGAGAGGGTCCTCGGGGATATATTTAGTGGCAGGTATCTGTTCTGCAACTTCCCTCATAACAACCTTCTGATACTTATATACCATAAATATGTAAGTATTATTCATAACAACCTTCTGATACTTATATACCATAAATATGTAAGTATTATTCTCCCAATAAAGCCTTTTTATCAGGTATCTTTACCTTATTTTCTCTTATTATAGAAGAGTTGGGCCCCTGAGTAAGGCTACAGCCCCCCTGCCCCTCAAGATTCTAGGAGTATTCTGGAGGAGTTATAGGGATATCTTTTGAAAATTAAAAAAATTTTAAATATATTTTTATCTATTTCATTAAATATTTCCCAATTACATTTAAAAGTTTTTTAAACATTCATTTAAAAATTTTTGAGTTCCAAATTCTCTCCCTCTTTCCTGCCTCTCCCCCACCCCTTAAGAAAGCAAGAAATATGCTATTGATTATCCATATGAAATCATGTAAAACATATTTCTTTATTAGCCATGTTGCAAAGGAAAACACACACACAATAAAAAATAGTTTTTAAAAAAATACATGCTTCAATCTGCATTAAGAGTTCATCTGTTCTCTCTCTGGAGGTGGATAGTATTTTTCATTATGGATCCTTTGAAATTGTCTTGGATACTTGATCAGAGTAGCTGAGTTTTTCATAATTGATCATTGTTACAATATTGCTGTTACTGTGTATAATATTCTCCTAGTTCTGTTGACTTCACTTTGCATCAGTTTCTATTAGACTTTCCAGGTTTTTTTTTTCAAACCATCCTGCATGTCATTTCTTGTAGCACAATAGAATTCCATCATAATCATTCTTGTTCAGCCATTCTCCAATTAATCGGCATCCCCTCAATGTCCAATTCCTTGCCACCACAAAAAGAGCTGCTATAAATATTTTTGTACAAATAGGTCTTTTCCCATAGTTCCAAACTGTTCTTCAGAATGGTTGGAGCAGTTCACAACTCTATCCAGCAACAATGCATTAGTATTGAAATATCTTTCTAATACTGTTGGCTTAAGCCTCTTTTCAGGTGTGTTCTCCCCAATATCAAGTACTAGTTATGGTTAACATCTCTATTATAATATTGATAGCCTTCAATGATTAGTGACCCAGTTTCATTCAACCAATTAATATTAATTAGCTTTTACAAAGAGAAATTTACCAAGAAGACATAGCATGAACAGAAATTACAAAGCTTTTCCTCTGAGAAGATTAAGATTGATCCTCTATCATTTTCTTATTGATCCTCTTTACAATTAATTGACTTTGTCCTGTAACTGCTTAAGTCATGGTTCTTTGTCTCTGATCTTGATTCAGAGTTCAGCTGGCCTATAATGGGTTCAGTTTAAAAATTCAGCTCTCCTGTTCAAGTTGGGGAATGTGTGCGAAAGCAAGGGAGTTTGGACCACCCCGAGCTATCCTTTAAGGATGTCTGGTTTGCTGTCCAAAAGTCTGGGTCACTCTTCTCACACCTGGACTCAAACAATGAGCACTTCTTATTCCAGGGAAAGGGGGGGGTCATCGCCAGCACCCATTACCAAACTTCCAACCAATCATGTGGCTCCCTGTATCTTAGCTCTGTAACCAATCATGTTACTCTTAATCTCATGATGTAGTTTGTCTACTCAGGGTCTTTGTCATAAATGAAGGCAAACCATTGACCCATTTATTGACAGGTAGCATACCTCTGCTAATAAATGTTATCTTGTTTGGAGATCTGCCTCAGTTTATTTGCTTGTTAAAATTCAATTGCAACACCCCCAACACTTAGGGGCATTTCCCCCTTTATACTACCTTGGTCCCTGGGGAAAGTATTGTTTGTCCTTCATACTTGAAGCGGATCCATGATATCATGATGTGGGGTCAAGATACAGTATGTTTGACTAGAACTGATCAGTCCAATATGAGCCCAGAAGGCTCTACCGTATGTTGGGCACAAACAGACAATTTGAACATTTGGGATGGAGATGTCTCTAGATTTGTGCATCTCAGTTTCCTTTGTGCTACTTTGATTCTACTTTGCTCATGTATTACAGCACCTTCTTTGATGTGGACACACATGCTGGGCAGTCCTGTGCCAGCATCTCCCATGTCTCACAGTTGATACTAAAATTCTTTAGAGAGACCCTGAGAGTATCCTTCTTCTGAGCACCATATGAGCACTTGCCTTGTGTGAGCTCTCTGTAAAAGAGTCTTTTAAGTAAACCTATCTTTGGCTGTGGTCTCTGTAGTAGAGTTTGAATGCTTGACAGTTCAGTTCAAGAAAGTACTTCAGTATCTGGTACCTTTTCTTGCTAGGTAATCTTCAGAAACGTCCTAAGATAATTCAAATAGAAGCAGTTCAATTTTCCGGCATGGTGGTGGGAGACTGTTCAGGTTTCACAGGCATTCAACAATGAAGTCAGCACAATAGCTCTGTAGACCTTCAGTTTGGTATGCAGCCCAATACCTCTTCTCTCCCACACTCTCTCACAATTTTTTTTGAAGATGATTCTATTTACAATCGGTATATGGAATGTGCCCATGCTTATGGACAATACAAAACCCTTGACCTGAAAGATGAATGGCTCTTGTTGTGAGGGAACTTGGAGGTGCCAAATCCAAATAGCAGCCCCAAGTGAAACAAGGCTGGCAAATGAAGGCCAGCTTACAGAAGTTGGAATTGGATACACGGTTTTTTCTGGAGTAGCCACTTGGATGAAGAGCACTGTGAAGCTAGCATAAGTTTCACAATCAGAACTAATCTAGTCAGCAAGCTTGTATGCTTCCCAAGAGGAGTGAATGACAGGCTCATGACAACATGAATGCCATTTACAGGAAAGTGCTATGCCACCATCATCAGTGCATATGGTCCTACCACGATGAACCTGATGAGATCAAAGAAAAGTTTTATGAATACCTAGAGACCCTCATCATTAATGTGCCAAAAGAGGACAAGCTTGTAATTCTGGATGATTTTAATGCCATAGTAGACACACACTATCACATGTGGCAGAGAATCCTTGGGAGGAAAGGAGTCAGAAACAGCATCTGCAATGGTCACTTACTACTGAAGACTTGTGCATCTCATGACCTGCTTATCACAGATGTTATCTTCCATTTACCTAAACACAACAAAATGTCATGGATACACCCTTAAAGCAAACACTGGCATTTAATAGACTATGTCATTGTAAGGAGAAGAGACAGGCAAGATGTGAGAGTGATGAAGGCAACGTGTGGTGCTGAATCTTAGGCTAATCCTCTCCCAGCTAAACATTTGCATTCAACAAAAGCAGAAGATTCAAGAGAGACTCTACAGATTAGAGCACTGAGGAAAGGGTGGAAGGGTATAAGCTCGGGTTGGGGTGAGGCGGACGTTATTATAAAGCATTTGTCACAACAAGTTCACTTAATGAGGCAAAGCTAATGGGTGAGTTGCTGTAACTCCCTCTTGGTTGCCTTAGATCCATTGTTTTGCTAGGTCAAGCAGGTCACTTGGGACTTGGCTCCTTACCAGGCTTAGCTGTCCACAAAATTTGGCATGGACCAGCTGCTGGACCCGCAGTGGCTAGCTCTTCTGACCTTTCAAAGCTCACAAGATTGCAGCCTAGTCCAATACTCTTTAAGGGCAGAAAAGAATGAATGCAGAGAAGAAAAGAACAGAGATGTGTATTTACAGGCTATTTGTATTTACAGGTCCTGGTGGGGAGATTAAGGCTTAAAGCCTTTCTCCTTACCCAGAACCTTATAGCATATCTTCTTCACTTGAAATAGCCAGTCAGGAAAGAAGGAAAACCCTGGCCTGTTAGTGCTTCTTAAATGCATGCCCCATTCCAGCCAGTAACCAACCAAAGAGTCTGTTTCTTCACCACCTAATGAGCACACCAGAATAAGTCATAGCTATGCATTCTCTGAAGCCCACATGGGGATTGCAACAGCTGAGCATGCTGAACATTCTGATAAGGACTGGGCTTGACTAGTCCCCTATTACATGACTTTTGCAGAAGTTAATACTGCCCGAAGTCATTGACTAGGCTCAGTGGAATTCAAACTCATGTCTCCTAACTCCAAGATCAGCTCTTTTTCTACTCTATCAGGCTATCTCTTTAAGTTTTAAGTTGAAGACAGGGAGTCCATTTTTAATTCTCTTGAGTTTAAGTTTTAAAGGAACATCCTGGCAGTTGAAAATGAGAGATTGAATCTGATGTTCAAGTTATATAGAACTTCATTTGCTTTTTCTGTCATTATGGTGCCTGCACTTAGTGACCTTTTCATCTTATTTTTCACAAAATTTTCAGAATGAAGAGGTTTCTTGCCAATAAACAGAAGCAAAATTATACCATCCCTTAGTGGATTTGCATGAAAACTGGTGATAAGATCAGGTACTACTCAGACACTAGAGAAAAACCAAGTTGGGTTTATACAAATGTGATGACATGTATTTATTTTATACCAAGTCTAAACATCTTACTACATCAGGAAGCAAATGCTACCACCCTCCCATTTGTGAAGCTGTTTGTTAAAGTACAGACATAAAAAACTTGTTGAAGAAACCAGCCTCGCCATTTTCTTTTCATGCATTGTGTTGGTAAGTTCAGTAATAAACAGGTATGTGATATTAAGAAAAGATATACTATAGCAATGTAGATTGAAAGAAAAACAACTACAAAACAATAAAAATGAATATTCCAAAATTAAAAAAACAAATAAACTTGGTCCAAAGAAGAGCTAGCCATTCACTCTTTTGCAGAGGTAGAGTGGGAGGGAAGGTCCATAGATGTGGATCATTGAATATAGCAGATTTTTTTTGATGTTTGATTTTGTTAAATTCCCCCTACTCCCTTCCTTTCTTCTCTAAAAAACATTGTTTGTCATAAGGGATAGTTCATAGGAAAGGCTATAGGGAAGGATAATAGGGAGAAATCTAGGTGGTATATAACAAAAACGTATCAATTTAAAATCTATTTTAAGAAACACACAGGAAATTGGTACAGATACGACTATAAGGCATTCCCCAATAGATGTGGTCAAAGAATATAAACAATTTTCAAAAGAATAAATGCATGCTATCAATAACCATATGAAGAAAAATGCTGCTGAAGTATTGCATCACACCTGTTTTGGTAAAGATGATCACAGAGATAACAACCATTTGGAGAACAAGGAGTAGAGAAGGTGGGGGTTGGGGTAGGAGGTGGTCATCCCATGGCCACCAGCAGTGCAATTGTAGTGGCAGCCAGTGTCTGCCACATCTGCAGTTCCTTTCTTCAAAAACATGAGAGATGACTTGTGAATGAACAAACTGGGAGGGGAGGCAAGCCAGTTTATCTGAAACAGCAAGGCAGTCTGAGAGAGAGAGAGAGAGAAAGAGAGGCACAGCATGAACCAAGCAAGTCAACTCACCACTACCTTGACCACCATTTCTCCTTAGATCCTGATGAAGATGGACAAGGACCGTGAGCTCAAGAGCCTTGGGAATAGCAGTGCCCCCCAAACTACCAGACCTGCTGCCAGCCCAATCCTGAAAGCCACCATTGAGGAAAGAAATCTTTATGGAGAAGGGGCCAACCTTCCCCATCACCACCAGCGACAATTGATAACTGATGGCCAATTGTTAGCAATAGCTATTGAAGATCCAGAAAAGAAAGTTCTTGTCTCCAAAGTCTTTGGCACTGCCAAATCAGCCAATTAGTCAATAAACATTTATCAAACATCTATTATCAATTATGTGCCAAGCCCTGGAAATACAAAGAAAGATAAAAGAATCCCTGTTCTCAAAGAGTTCATGGTCAAATGGAAAGGACAACATGTAAACAACTATGTACAAATGAGCTATCTATGGGATAGATTGGAAATCAAGAGAGGGAAGGCAATAGAATTAAGATGGATTGGGAAAGGCTTCCTTTAGAAGGTGATATTAGCTGAGATTTGAAAGAAGCCAGGAAAGCCAGGAGGCAAAAATAAGGAGAACATTCCAGGTATAAGGGATGGCCAGTGAAAATGTAAAGAATAGGGAGATGGAGTGTCGGATGGCCAGTGTTACTGGATTCAAGAGCATGGATATAAGGTTTAAGAAGACCTAGAAAGTGAGAGGGGCAGGTTATGAAAGACTTTGAACACCAGAGGATTTTATATTTAATCCTGGAGGTGAAGGGGAGTCATTGTAGTTTATTGAACGTGGGGATGGGGCAACATGATCAGACCTGTGCTTTAGGAAAAATCACTATGTCAGGTGAGTAGAGGATGGACTAGAATGGGAAAAGATTTGTGGCAGGTGGACCAACCAACAGGCTATTGTGATAGTCCAGGCATCAAGTAATGAGAGCCAGCACCAGGGTAGCAGCAGTGTCAGAGGAGAGAAGGGGACATATATGAGAGATGTTATGATTAGTTATAGGGAGTGAGAGAGAATGAGGAATTGAAAATGAGACCCAGGTTGTGAGCCTGGGGGACTGGGAGGAGGGTGGCAGTAATAGGGAAGTTGGGAAGGAAGAAGGGTTTAGGGAAAAGTGTTAAGATGTTTAGAGACATCACATTTGAGTTGTCTAATAGGCAGTTAGAGATGTGAGACTGAAAGTCATTAGAGAAGTTAGGGTTGCATAAGTAAATTTGAGAATCATCAGCACAGAGATGATAACTGAAACCATGGGAATTGATGAGATCACCAAATGAAATAATATAGAGGGAGAAAAAGAAGGCCCAGAACAGAACTCAAATGGTTCAACATCAGAAACTGATATGATTTTATCAGTGAAAATGACATTAAGGAAGAAGCATTATTGTATGGTTTGCAACTGACCTATAAGGACAGTGGGACTTTTCCATCTGACTTGCAACCGAAACCTCATATGTATGTCGTCTTTCTCATTAGCAAGTTCCTTAAGGGCAGGGCTGTTTTCTGTTTATACTCTCAGTGCTTAGTAGAGTGCTTTACATGTAGTAAGTGGTTAATAAATGCTTTATTCATTTATTCATTCATTCAGATAGAAACAGTTACTTATTTACTTATTTTTAAATTAATTTATTTATTTGTGGTTTTCAACATTCACTTCCACAAGACTTTGAGTTCCAAATTTTCTCCCCATCTCATCCCTCCCACCACCCCAAGATGGCATGCATTCTGAATACCCCTAATTTGCCCTCCCTTCTACCTCTCCCCTCCTTCTCTTATCCCCTTCCCCTTCAATTTTCCTCTAGGGCAGGATAGATTTCTATACCCCATTTCCTGTATATCTTATTTCCCAGTTGCACGTGAAAACAAGTTGTTTTTTTTTTATCTTTTGTTTTTAAAATTTTGGATTCCAAATTTTCTCCCTTCTTCCCTCCCTACCCACACTCATTGAGAAGGCAAGCAACTCGATACAGGTTATACATGTATAGTCATACAAAACACTTGCATAGTAGTCATGTTGTGAAAAATTAAGTATATTTCCCTTCATCCTATCCTGCCCTCCCCCATTTATTCTCTTCTCTCTTTTGACCCTGTCCCTCCTTAGAAGTGTTTGCTTCTGATTATCCCTTCCCCCAATCTGCCCTTCCCTTTATCATCCCCCTGCTTTCTTGTCCCCTACCCCATTTATTTTCCTATAAGGTAAGATAGATTTCCATACCCAATTGAGTGTGTATGTTATTCTCTCCTTAAGCCAAATTCTATGAGAATAAGATTCACTCATTCCCTCTCACCTTCCCCCTCTTGCCCTCCACTGTAAAAGCCTTTTCTTGTCTGTTTCGTGTGAGATAATTTACCCCATTCTACTTCTCCCTTTCTCCTTCTTCTAGTATAATCCTCTCTTGCCCCTTAATTTTATTCTCCAGATATCATCTCTTCATCTTCAACTCACCCTGTGACCTCTATCTATCCATCTATATATATACACATATAATTTTTCCCTACCCTACCCTAATACTGACAAAGGTCTCATGAGTTACAAATATCATCTTTCCATGTAGGAATGTAAACAGTTCAACCTTATTAAGTCTCTTATGATTTCTCTTTCCTGTTTACCTCTTCATGTTTCACTTGAGTCTTGTATTTGACAGTCAAATTTTCTATTCAGCTCTGGTCTTTTCATCAAGAATGCTTGAAAGTCCCCTATTTCACTGAATTACCATTTTTTCCCCTGCAGGATTATACTCAGTTTTGCTGGGTAGGTGATTCTTGGTTGTAATCCTATCTCCTTTGCCCTCTTGAATATTATATTCCATGCCCTCCAGTCCCTTAAATGTAGAAGCTGCTAAATTTTGTGTTATCCTGATTGTGTTTCCTCAGTACTTGAATTGTTTCTTTCTGGCTGCTTGCAATATTTTCTCCTTGACCTGGGAACTCTGGAATTTGGCTACAATGTTCCTAGGAGTTTTCTTTTGGGGATCTCTTTCAGGAGGTGATCCGTGTATTCTTTCAATTTCTATTTTGCCCTCTGATGATAAAATATCAGGGCAGTTTTCCTTCATAATTTCTTGAAAGATGATGTCTAGGCTATTTTTTTGATCTTGGCTTTCAGATAGTCTAATAATTTTTAAATTCTCTCTCCTGGATCTATTTTCCAGGTTAGTTGTTTTTCCAATGAGATATTTCATGTTGTTTTCTATTTTTTCATTCTTTTGGATTTGTTTTACAGTGTCTTGATTTCTCATAAAGTCAGTGGCTTACAATTGCTCCATTCTAATTTTTAAGGAAGTATTTTCTTCAGTAAGCTTTTGGACTTGCTTTTCCATTTGGCCAGTTTTGCTTTTGAAGCCATTCTTCTCCTCATTGGCTTTTTGGACCTCTTTTGCTGATTGGGTTAGGCTATTTTTTAAGGTGTTATTTTCTTCAGTATTTTTTTGGGTCTCCTTTAGCAAGCTGTTGACTTGTTTTTTCATAATTTTCTTCTATCACTCAGTTTTTCTTCTACTTCCCTTACTTGTTTCTCAAAATCCTTTTTGAGCTCTTCCATGGCCTGGGACCAATTCATATTTTTCTTGGAGGCTTTGGATGTAGGAGCTTTGACTTTGTTGTCTTCTTCTGGTTGTATGTTTTGATCTTCTTTGTCACAAAAGAAAGATTCTATGGTCTGACTCTTTTTGTGCTGCTTGCTCATGATCCCAGCCAATTACTTGAGTTATGAACTCTTTGTTAAGGTAGGAGTGTGTTTCCAGTGTGGATAATGTACTGTTCCAAGCTTTGGGGGTTTTGTACAGCTGTTTTCAGAGATACTTCTAGGGACCTGTAAATTTTCAGTTCTTCCAAGGTGCTGTAATCAAGGGAGAGGTGTTTACTCCTTTCCTGGCTTGTGCTCTGGTCTATGAGTGACCACAAGCATCTTTTCTGTCTTGAAACTGTGAGGAGGATTTCCTTTCTACCACCACTACAAGCTCCACCACATTAGTGCTCCTCCTTGCCCCAGGACCACCACCCAGAACTGTGACCCAGATCCAAGCCCAGGCAAAGCAAGAGAATCCTGTACCAGCAGAGATCCCTGCAATCCCCCTCTGATCAGCCACTCAATTCCCCATTAGTCTGTGGGCTGGAAGCTCTGGAGGCAGCCGCCACCTGGGGCCGAACTTGGGGACTGGGGCTGGGACCCTACTCTTCTCTCTCTCACTGCAGATACAGACTTTTCCCACTGACCTTCTAAGTTGTCTTTGGTGTTCATGGGTTGAGAAGTCTGGAAACCACCACAACTTACTGTGATTCAGTCCTCTAAACCCTGCTCCACATTCACTGAGGCCTACTCGCCCACGCCAAACTGCATTTCTCTCCTACCCCGGCATGATATACCTTTCCAATCAACCATCCAGGTTGTCTTGGGCTGGAAATTTGTTTCACTCTGTTTTTTTGTGGGTTCTGCTGCTTTAGAATTTGTTCAGAGCCATTTTTTTACAGGTATTTGGAGGGGTTTGGGAGCTTTACTCTGCCATCTTGGCTCTGCCCCTGAAACAGTTACTTTTGAAGGTCCTCTGGGATGAAAGGCACGCTAATACATCATAGGTGGAGTTGTGAATTAGTCCAATCATTATAGAAAACAATGTGGAAATCTTTAAGAAATCATAGAACTGTTTATTTCTTTTTTTCACCTAAGGAACCCTCTACCATATACAAATCCTGAGCAAGTTTATACCAAAATATTCATAGTATCACTTTTTTTTTGTGGTAGTAAAGAATTGGAAGCAAAGTGGGAGCCCATTGATTGGAGAAGGTCTGAACAATTTGTGTTATATGAATCTAATTACTCCACCTGCCTTACCTGATCCACTATTTCTGGCAGATCCCAGCCGTGTTTTACTCAATTCTGTATTCCCTGACCATCTTTTTGAAAACTTTGCCTCCTGGATCATAAATCATTGCCAGAGGACTATCTCTTATATCTCTGGAGATTCTGCTCTGGACTGACACTGTCTTGATGCCTCACTTGGTCTACTATTTCAAGTAGACCCTAGTCTTCTTTCTCTTCACACTGCTCTCCAGTTCTGGAATCATGATAAAACAAACTCTCACTGCTCTTGGTAAGGGTGTGTCAATCTACTCCCTTGTTACCTCACTCAGCATTCATGTAACTTTTCAAACTAAAGTCTCCTGCCTGACCACTACTCTGTTTGTTTTCTCCTTCTATTAAAATGTAAGCTTCTTAAGGGCAGGGACTATCCTTCCCCCCCACCCATTTGTGTTTTTTTTTTAGGTAATTGAGGTTAAGTGACTTTGCCCAGGGTCACATAGCTAATAAGTATCTAGCATTTGGTCCAAGACTGGATTTGAACTCAGGTCCTCCTGACTTCAGGGCTGGTACTTTATCCACTGTGTCACCTAGCTGCCCCTTGTATTTGTGTTTCTAGAACATAGTACTTGCCACATAATAAGGACTTAATAAATGCTTTTTTATTTATTAATTTATAAGAAACTATGAAGGCCTGTATGAACTAAGGAGAATAAGGAAAGTGGATCTAGGAAACAGATGAGAAAATACAAATGAGATTAAAGGTGAGGAATGTTGTATCTATGCATATTGTCGGTCCTTTGGGTTGCTAGTTTTAGCTTAACTTTTATTTTTTATATGGGAGGGTTTTTCCAGTGGAGGTGAGGGAGCCACATGGAAATGACTGTGCTGTAGAAAACACATCAATCAAATTTTGAAAAGAAAAAGAAAATGAGAGACAAGCTTAGAAGAGAGAGCACAGCTGTAACAGTGCCTACCCTGGTCTCCACCGCCTGAAGGCCAGGTGTGCTACATTTCACCCTTCCCTATGGTTTTCTTGTACATTCAAGTGGGTTAGGAGTCTCTTTACTATTGGCTCAAGTCTCCCCCCCCATTAGTGTTCCTCAAATTTTACTGGTCTCCTGCACCCCAGTTCTATTTAACCACTTAACAGACTGGTTTTTCCAAAGGAAAACCAGAACAAACATATAAACATTCCCACAACACCTGGGAGGTATAATATCCTCTTCTTCCATCCATATCACCTCAGTCTCTGGTGAAGAAAGGGAGTTAGATTTTCTGTTTACTTCACTTCCTATAGTATGGTCCTTCTAAGTTCCAAGTCCAATGCCACCCTGGGCTTGTATCCTGACACCCTGGCTTCTCAGAGCTTCCCTGCAGCAACATTCATCCTGGAATCTTGCCTCCAAGGTTACCATGGCTCTAGCCCCACTATCTGGGATCTCCATAGCTTGTAACTAGAACTGAAAAGGACAAATGAAACATAACGAAACCCAAAGTTGGCTTCTCCAGACCACAAGACCTAAAAGAGAAAGGAGATAACCTTTCTCTCACATAGCTGTCTTGATACTTATCCTGACTTTACCAGTTTGGTAGTTTTAAGGATGCAGCTAGTTCTGGCTACATGGCCAATGGAAAGAAAGAGGCAGCTTGCACCCACAAGGTGGGGGAACAGAATATCTTCTCCAAGAAGCATGTCCCTGACTTCTCCCACAGGTGTCTCCATCTAAGGTGATCTGGGCACATGCAAAGTTGTGTTACAACTGGTTATTTAGATTTGCAGATATTACTCAACTTCTAGGAAGGGTTGATAAGGGAGTTCTTTGTAGAGTTCAATTTAATGATGAGTTTTCCCAGCAGGATATCCAGACTTTGAAACATTTGATAAACGCTTACCCGAACAGAATATAGACAAACCCATTGTCACTTGATTGAAATGAGGAAAGCCAATCCAAGATTGGGCCTCAATACTTCTGCTTTCTTCCCAATATTTATAATTGGAAAATTTATGCTATGGTGAGCAGTCCAGATCAGCTAAGTTAATTAAAAAAAATCTTAAGGGAGCTATCCTGACTCCCTCATGCTTGGCAGGTAAGTAGTCTAGCTTTTCCCTCTCCTTCACCTCAATACCAGATGAACCAACAAGAGAGGTAGGCTATCCCGACATCAAATTGGCCCTTGGAGTGGATTAGAAGGGCAGCTAAGTGGCACAATGGATAGAGGGGGCCTGAAGTCCAGAAGACCTGAGTTCAAATCTGGCGTCAGACACTAGCTATATGAACCTGGGCAAATCACTTCATCCTGTTTGCCTTAGTTTCCTCATCTGTAAAATGAGCTGGAGAAGGAAATAGCAAACTACTTTAGTATTTTTGCCAAGAAAACCTCAAATGGACTCACAAAGAGTCAGACAAGTGAAATGGCAGAAAAAGTGGATTAGAAAATAACTCCTCACTATCCAGTAAGAGATCCAACCTACTCCACTAAACCCTCAGTATGTCAAATCTCTTTTGGTAGAGCCCCACCTTATGGAGTATTGTCTTTTTTTTTTTAATGTTTTTTGTTGTTGTTGTTTCTTTGTTTTTAAGTGAGACAATTTGATTTAAGTGAGTTAGGATGGCTCATCTGGAATTATTTGATTTTAAATCTGATCTAAACTGCTTGCCCCAGGATCACTCATACAACGTGGAAAGATATCAGTGGTGGGGGTGGTGGTGACTACATGACGTCCAATCCATGCCAAGTGACAAGGTAGCTTCCATGTTCATTTCCTCCTGCCTAACTTCTCCCTTCTTACATATGGTTAATAGTAGAAGCTTGTGAGGCTACCCAGGCAACATGTAGGTAGAAGAGGAAGCAGTATTTCTTCACGGGATTTTTTTTTCCCCTTACTGTAGTTAACAAAAGATAAGGATACTCTTTCTGAAAGCATTGCTTTGGAGAGTTAGGATACTGTGGACTGTAGGATTTTCTTTGTGAAACAGGGATATCCTCCTTGTATCCAAACCCTCCAAGATGACACTTGTTTTCTATTTCGGACTCCCACAGTGGAGAGGTATTTCCTTGGATTCCAAAGAGGCTTTTAAAGTCCACTTTAATGTTGTATTGGGAAAACTGTTGTCTTGCTGCTGGGGGCTTTGGGGTGGGGGTGTGGGGAGAGAAGGAGGTAAGGAAGTCGGGAGTGGTGGAACGAGGATGTCGAGCCTTCAGAAAACAGCCAGTTCCTGACTCCCACCACGCTCATTTCAGAGATACACTAATACAGATAAAATTCACCCATAGGCCAGCCCAACACTCGGCTGGCTCGGACTGCGTTGAGAACCCAGAGTGGCATTTCACTGGGGTTGTTAGATTGTCGAGATTTGGGGCAGTGGGGGACGAGGAGTCCAGGGGATTTGGACTGCAGCGTTGTTTTGAGTTAGGGGTATCACGTATAGCAACGGAGGTGTCTCTGCTCCGGGTACCAAGTGAACCCCAGAGGGCGTCTCGACTAGTAAGCTCGTTGGAGTTTAGGGTACGAGAGCCGGTAGACCCGAAGCCTCGGAAAGAAGATTAGCGCTGCAGACATGTGATCGTCCACGGCGGCTGCTGTGGGAGGCTGTGGTAGTGGTGGTGGCGGCGCTGGGGCTGGGGCTGGGGCTGCCCAGAAATAGCAGCAGCTGGTTTCCGCTCCCTGGTTGGCTAAGAGAGAAAGACAGAGAGAGAGAGAGAAAGAGAGAGCCCGACCAGTAGAGAGGAGCCGGCGGCGGCGGCGCTGGCTGCGCGGGACACTCGGGGGACTCCTCCCGGAGAATGCAAGCCCCCTGCCCTGCCCCAGCCCCAAGCAGATGATGGCGATACGGGAGCTGAAAGTGTGTCTTCTCGGGGTGAGTCCTGGTGCCAGCGGCTCTTCCCAGGGGAGACGAGCTGAGGGGACCGGCTTTTTCCAGCCGAGAGGGGGCGGCCGTGGCCTCGAGACCCCTGCCCCTATCTCGGAGTGGGGGGATGCTCCCGCAGGCATCCCCCCAGCCCCCTGTAAGCCGGGGGGCCTAGACTGCCTTCTGGCCTTCGCCACCTCCGCCCCCCCCCCCGCCCCCGCCCCAGCTGGGGTCCCGGGACGAAGCGGGCCTAGGGAGCTTTCTTGGCTTGTTGCCTGCCTCTTTTGGCTACCTTCGCTGGTCGGGCTTCCTGTAACTGGGCTGCCCTGGGACTGGAGGGGTCCCCTCGGGGAAGAGTGCCCCCGGAACTGCTCTCCATCAGCCAGCGAGGGTACCGGGGAGTCCCGTTTCCATCTTTGGAGTGCTTTTCCCTCCACTCCGTTACTCCTAGCCTTGTTGGAGGGGCTTTCTCCATTGCCTTTGATAATTTCCTTCCGGCTGAAAGTAAATTAGTTTTCAGAGTAGCCTGAAATTCTCTTTCATCCCATTGGGAATGATTTCGTTTATTTACTTATTTACTTAAAAAAAACAAACAAACGCAGGTTAAGATATCCATTAAGTGTTTTTAAACTCCGAGTACTGCAGTGGTTGGGAGGGTGGATAAGAAAGTATGTGGTTGGTCTGGAAGCCTTTTGTGTGGTGGTTAAATCAGCAGGCTAAGAAAGGCTTCGTTCCCCCACCTCCCCTCCACACACACACACACACACACACACACACACACACACACATTTACTACTTCCCCTCTTTCTCAAATCTGATTTCTTAGCATAAAGAAGAACTCTGTTTAAGCTGCCAAAGATGGAAAAGCCAACTCCGAAAGTTCCAACGGGACATTCGCCCAGAGTTCAGGATCTAGGGCTTTTCTGTTTGATCTCATCCCACCTCTGCACCGGTCCTTGCTCCCTACCTCAAAGATGGTTCTTTAAATAGGACAGTGTCTTGGCAACCCCCCCCCCCCCCCCGCCCCAAGCAAAGATGCGGCAGCTTTTGACATCTGTGGACTCTTGCTAGCTGGGTCCAACTAATCTCGTCTCCAAGAAAACTGCCTCCCTCCACTAACAAAAGCAGCAAAAGGGAACACATTCTTGTTAGCCTCAAAGAAATGTTAACTATGAGCTGTCAGTAGATTTCCAAGAAGTGAATAAGAGGAAATGATCTTTTTAAGTCTCTATCCACCCTGTGGCTTTTGTAGGGAGAAGATTAGGATAGACTTGTATTTACAAAACTGTAGTGCCCTCTGGATTGTGTTTTGAGGAGGATTCTGGAATCTCTGGCTGGATTGTATGGGGTTAGCTTACTTAGCCTTCTCTTCTCATATAACCTTTGTCATATCCTCAGTAAAGACCCCATCAGTCTCTTTCACTCAATTGTGCAAAATTAAATGTTTGTATGTTATTCTAGTCCATCTCCAGTGACTTTTATCAGAGTGCACATTAGTAGGTTCTTTTTTCCCTCATCCTTATGCCAGAGATTCTAATATTGTCCAGACATAAATTCCAGGAATTTTATGTCTCCTTTTGAGGGATCATTTCAGTTTCAGAAAGGCTATCAAGAACCTAGAAGGAATGTGGTACCTTAAGTAGTTGAAAGTATTGGAAGCATACTTAGGTTGTATGAGTAGGGCTGGCCTTAGGGAGAGCTATGAAGGAGGGCAAGTTTTCACTGTTCTGTTTTGTGACTCCCCTTTGACAAAGGATTTAGACAAAGGATTATAGGATTTTAGAACAGGAAGATATCTTAGATATAATTTGATCTAATCCTTTCATTTTACAGAGAGGGAAACTGAGGTCTCAAGAGATAAAATGATTTGTCTGAAATCGAATAGGTAGTGACAGAGCCTAGATTTGAATCCAGTCTTCTGATTTAAATCTAATGCTTTTTCCAATACACTAGATAACTCCGTCCTTTGAAGGAAACCTAGAATAAATCTAGTTTCCTCCCTCACATAAAAGCTATTCAAGTATTTTATACCCATCATGCTCCTACTCAGTCTTATTCTCCAGGATAAACATCTCCATCTCAATTGTTCCTTATATGACATGATTTCCAAACCCCTTCTATCTTGTTGTTCAGTTGTGTCTGACTCTTCATGACCCCATTTGGAGTTTTCTTGGCAGATACTAGAGTGGTTTGCCATTTCCTTCTCCAGCTGATTTTACAGATGAGGAAACTGAGGCAAACAGGATTAAGTGACTTGCTTGGGGTCACACAGCTAGTAAGTGTTTGAGGCTAGATCTGAACTCGGAAGGATGAGTCTTCCTGACTCCAGGCTCAGAGCTTTATCTACTGTGCCACCTAGTTGCCCCATCTACCCTTAGTCATCCTCTTTTAGATACTATCTGGTTCAGGGATTCTTAATTTGGCTATGCAGACTCCCCAAGGGTGTGTGGATAGATTTGGAGTGGGGGGGGGGGGTCAATGAACTTGGATAAAAGAAAATGTCTTTATTTTCATTAACCTTTAACTGAAACATATCATTTCCTTCAATTATGAATTTTAAAATTTCATTAATTTGAGGAATTTATAAGTTTTACCAAACTGCCAAAGGGGTCCATGACTCACAAAAAAGGCAGTAACTCCTGCTCTAGTTAGATAATGGTTCCCTGAAAGTATGATGCCCAGAACTGTGTATACAATACTCACAGAATTATAGATCCTCTTGGGGTTAACAGCTTTTTATGTCCCAAAGGACCTAGTTCTCTACTGCTTATTAGAATGCTTGGGTACTATTCTTCTCTTGTTGTGTGATATTGTTGCTTATCTATAAAATGGGGATAATAATACCTTACCTGTAGAGAGCTGGACTAGGAAATCTTTTGAGATCCTTTCCAATAGTACAGCCTTATTCTATCACTTACAAACCTATGATTCTAAGATGATTTTTAGTTAATCTGAGAATTAATTTGTGTAATGGGATTTCTACTTTGATGTTTCATCAGGATGTGGAAATCATCCTGGGCTCTTGAAGGACATTCCAGTGAAGTGTAAACTTAGGTGAGTTTTACTATACTTGAAAGGCTGGCTTCTAATGCAATTGAGTTTGCTTTCCAAGGGCAAGTTGAGCTAAGTATGGAAAGGCTCATTGCCAGTATGCTGGCCATTCATTAAGTGATGAATTCTTTGGTCCTGGCAGCCCAAGAAACAAAAGAAAAGTGCAAATTGGCCCTCTGTCAATCCTCATTGTCCTTCATCAGCTTCTGTAGTCAAAATGACAGGGTAACAGAGCAGATAGTACCAAGGATTACATAGTTTACAGAGTTTTCTAAACCTTAACTTACTTGTTGATCCTTTAAATGTGAGGTCCTTGCCCTAAGATCTCAGCCAATAGACTACTGAAGAAACTGAGTTGTAGCAATATTGATATTTTTTCCTATAAATGAAACTAGAAGACAAGAAGAGTATGGCAGTGGTTGGATAGCCATTGTGCTACATTGGTACACACATAATGTCAGGAAACTTAAGAGGAGGTCTCCCTGAATGGTGGGTAGAGCCTACCTGTAGGACTTATGGATGGATTACAATCTCTTCTGTTGAGATTATCCACACTGATGAGATCATAAATCTATTGAAATAGTGAAGAATGGAAGGGAATTAAAGGAGATTCCCAGGATTCATTCTCTTTTTCCAAGTAACACATTTTTATGACCTTCTGGAGACAATGTCTTTCCTTTGTTATCTAGTTCATTGGAGGGGCTCCAGTGGAAGGGGTTTCAGGTAGGAGGTGAAGGGCAGTGTCTGAGAAATTTTTTCCAAGGTGGAGCCTTGAAATACCTCTCTAATCATCCCCCTTGGATGACTGCCTACTCCTCCTACTCCAGGTTGGGCTGACCTTAAGTGTTATTATACCTCTCTACCTTATTTAGACTGAGGACAGATATTATTAACATCGTACTTATTTGTTGAACATCATTCTGTGGTCTTGTAGTCTTAAAGCCTCTTCTGGGCACATGTCTCAGGTTCAAAGGTTTAGAACTGAAAGGCCATTTAGCCAACCATTTTTAAAAAATTTATTTACTTATTTTTTGGTGAGGCCATTGGAGTTAAGTGACTTGCCCAGGGTCACACAGCTAGTAAGTGTTATGTGTCTGAGGTCAGATTTGAACTCAGGTCCTCCTGACTTCAGGGCCGGTGCTCTATCTGCTGCGCCACCTAGCTGCCCCTTTTTTATTTTTAAAGTACATTTTCTTGATGTTTTTTGTCTTTATATTACAATAATTTCCTTTTACTTCTCCAGATAGAATCACTATTTGGGATTCAATGACAGTGATAAAAACAAATAAACAAACTGCGAACGTTTGTTCGCAAATTAAGCAAAAGCATCCCAAAAGAAAACCTATTACTTCTTCCCTTTCCCCTCTGTCCTACCTCTCTGCTGTGAGAAAAGAGGTATGTTTCATTATCTTTTCTCTGGAACTTTCAGTGTTTTTTTTCCATTATTCATAATCCATCTTTCTTTCTAGTGATATTTTAATTCATATTATTGTAGTCATTGTGTATATTTTTGTTGGTTCTGCTCAGTTTTCTCTGTATCAATTCATATAAATCTTCTGAGGTTTCTCTGAATTTCTTATATTCTTCATTGTTTACTATACAAAATATTACATTACATTAATTTACCATGGCAGGTTTTTTTTTATCCATTTCCTAATCAGTGGTCACTCACTTTGTTTATAGATCTTTGCTGTCACAAAGAGTGCTACTATAGGTATTTCGTTGTCTTCTGGACATTTGTTTCTGTCTTTGGCTTAGCATGGTGCCTGTCATATAGTATGCTTGCTTATCAATGGATTCTACTTTCTCAATGTACATGCTCAGAAATGAGATTGCTGGTCAAAGAATATGAACAGCATAATCACTTTTTTAGTGCCTTAAGGTTGACAAAGTGCTTCACATTTTTTTTAAATTATGAATTTTAGCACCAAAAAAGGATCATTTCCATATACATAGTAGGAAATAAAAAGATTCATCTGTGAATTTCCATTTTATATCACTTGATACATACACATATATGAATTTTACACATTCTTTTCTTTTTCTTTGCTTTTTTTTTTTTTTTGATGAGGCCATCAGGGTTAAGTGACTTGCCCAGCATCACACAGCTAGTAAATGTCAAGGGTCTGAGGTCAGATTTGAACTCAGGTCCTCACTACACATTATTTTCCAAAGTACTACTTGTCTGTGCTTCCTCCTGAAATTCCTTCTGTTCTCTTCTATACATTTTAAAGATCATTTTAGTGGGCCTCTTTTTTTGGCATTAGTATTGTTAACTTCTTGCCAAATCTCTTCTCACTCCCAATTAACGGAGAAAATAAAGAAAAAAGTTCCTTATGACAAATAAACACAGTCAATCAAAACGAAACTGTAATGTGGCCATGTGCAAAAATATGTGCTACTTTCTGTACCTTGTGGCTTTCACCTCTCTCTTAGGAGAGAAATAACATGCTTCATCATAGGTCTTCTGGATGGTCACTACATTGATTGGATTTCTTGAGGCTTTCAAAATCATTTTTTTGTGTTTTTTTCTTTTTTTAGGCAATTGGGGTTAGGTGACTTGCCCAGGGTCACACAGCTAGTAAGTGTCAAGTGTTCAGTCTGAGGCCGGATTTGAACTCAGGTCCTCCTGACTTCAGGGCTGGTGCTCTATCCACTGTACCACCTAACTGCCCCAGAGGCTTTCAAAATCATTTAGAAAAAATCAATGTTGCAGTTCTTAAATAAATTGTTCTCCTGGTTCCGCTTCTTCACTGTCAGTTTATGCCACCAAGGTCTCTGAAATCATCGCTTTCATCGTTTGTCAACAGTGCAGCAATGTTCAGTTACATTTGAGTACGACAGTTTGTTCAGCCATATCCCAGTTGTTTAAAGTCTATCCAAAACACCCTCCTGAATCTTGACTTCTCTCCTCATCAGAAGGCTCATTTTGCTTACTGATATTCCATCATTAGTATTCTCCTCCCTCATAATGATTTCTGCTTCCCCTACCTCTACTTTTTCCCTGTTGAGTTTGATGTTTTTCTACATCAAATTTTTGTGTTCATTTGTTCAGGTCTCCTTTGTCTGTTTTAGACAAGAATGAGCTTCACCTGATACCCATTCCTCCCACACTTGTATACTCTTCTCACACTTTCCAATTATGAGAAAGAATAAGTTCTACTCACTTCTTTCTCTTTGATAACAGTAGAGTCCTCCTATTTTCCTTCTTCAACCTTTTCCTGTAGACTTCCTTCAATTCCCCCTCTTTAGATCCTCAAAATAGAACCATTCCTCCTCCAAGACCTCTTGATTTTTTCTTATTTAATTCTCTCAGTATACTTGATAACATTGAGCTTCTCAAGGAACTCTTGTTTTTATCCCTGTATTGACGTGTTAGCTCTAGAATAGATCATCTGCTGGCTCCTTTCAATTGATCAAATAAATTTAGCTTTCTAGGATTTTTCTGGATCCTTGTGCTTATATTTTATAGTTACTAACCAGCTCTGGTCTTTTTAGCAGGGATGCTTGAAAAATCCTCTATTCTATTAAAGATATATTTTTTCCATGTAGAATTATGCTCAACTTTGCAGGGTAAGTTATTTTGATTGTAAGCCTATATCTTTTGTCTTTAGTAATCTCTTATTGTTCACAGCAGAAACTTCTAGGGCATATGTGATACTGACTGTAGTCTTTAGATACTTGAACTGCTTCCATCTAGCTACTGGAAGTATTTTTTTTTTTGATTGAAATGAATACTCTTGATTTTGGCTGTGACATGCCTAGTGCTTTTCCTTTTGGGGTTCCTTTCGGGAGATAATTGACAGATTCTACCTATCTTTATTTTGCCCTCTGGTTCTAACAAATCTCGTCAGTTATCACTGATGATTTCCTGAAATATAATGATACCCAGGCTTTTTTTTTAATCATGTTTTTTTTGGGAAGACCAGTGATTCTTAAATTATTTCTCCTTGACCTGTTTTCTAGGTCATTTGTTTTTGATATCAAGTGTTTTACATCTTCACCTATTTTTTCAATCTTTTGATTTTATTTCAATATTTCTTGCTGTTTCATAGAGTCGTGATTCATGATTTCTGTTTGGACTATTCTGGTTTTCTGGGATGCCATTTCTTGAGTAAAGTTTACCATGTACTCTTCTAAGCTATTTATTTTCCTTCTAGTTCTTTCCTCAAGAGCTTTTATTTCACTTTTTTTTAGCTCTTGCTTCATTTTTTCTTAATATTCATATAATTTTTATGGGAAGCCTATTTTTTCTTTGATTTTTTTTTTGCAGTAGTTATGGATCTCTCTGTTGGAGATCTTTAGATTTACAATCTTTTTTTTTTTTTTTACTATTAATTGGTGTTTTCTTTAATTTACTCATCTCTCCAGCTTTAGTTCCTGAATTGGGGCTCTGTTCTAGAGCCATGCTTAATCTCCTGCTATGCTTTTGGTATTGGTATTGGTGTTAGCTGGAGGAGTCCAGCCCTACTTGGTTTCACCTTCAGTCATCTTGGTTCTTGACACTATCTATCCTCTATCCTAACATTAGTCCCAGCTAGGTCTTTGAAGTTCAAAGTACTACACCTTCAGGGTCCTCTCTGGATTCTCAGGACATAGTGCTAGGGACTTCAGCATTCCTGGACCTGGGGTGTCCTGGTTTAAGCCCTGCTGCTTTATGTTCTGGTCCTTACTGCTGGTTGCTGTCACTTGCTGGCACTTCCAAGGTCTCCACCCAAAGCTTTCTGACTACCCTTTTTCATTGGAAGACCTTTATTATTGCTGCTGTGTGGCAAGGTGGCTCAGAGGTTGGAGTGCTGGACCTGGAGACAGAAAGACCTGAGTTCAAATCTGTCTTCCATATTTACTTAAGGATGTGACCATGGACAAGTCACTTAATGTATGTCTGTCTCAGTTACCTCAATTGTAAAATGGGGATTAATATTAGCACCTATCTCCTAGGGTTGACTTGAGGGTCAAATGAGATAGTATTTGTAAAGTGCTTAGTACAGTGCCTGACATAAGTAGGTGCTATGTAAAATGTTTATTCCTTTTCCCTTCTCTTAGTCATAGTTCCTGGCAAATAATGGGTGCTTAATAAATGGTTGCCTCAGGGGGCAGCTAGGTAGTGCAGTGGATAGGGAACCAACCCTGAAGTCAGGAAGACCTGAGTTCAAATCCCGTCCCAGATCAGACACTTGACACTAGCGGTGTGACCCTGGGTAAGTCACCAGTTGCCTAAAAACAACAATAAAATAAATGGTTGCTTCCCTCTTTTTGCCTCAAGACACAGAGCTTTGCAAGCTGGCTGCTTTCTCTGGCTGCCTCTGGATGAACTGGAAGATTATTCTGCCCTGTTTGTTGGTAGGTCCTGTTTCCTATTGCCTGTGGGCTTCTGGCTGACCTCTTCTGTTAGAAGTCACTGTAGGTTCTCATTGAGTTTCCTGATCATTATTCTGTCTGGTGTTGGAGTAAGCATTTGGGAGCTGGATGGTCTACCTCCTATTCAAGTGACCATCTTCCATTTTAAACACTTTCCTTGCATCATTCCAAATTGAAATCCAATACTTACTAATTGTTTTTTTACAGATAAAGAAAGAGAAATTCAGAGAAGTTAACCCAGTTAACCCAGAGAACTTGCCCAAGGTCACACTGGTAGTAAGGGCATAGCCAAGATTCAAACCCAAGTCCTTTGACTCCAAATCCAGTGCATTTTACATGCTATCTTTGGTAACCTTATCTTAGTCTATGTGTCAATAACCTCTAACCTATGCCCTCTGACTTACATTTCTCCCCTGATTGGCCTTTCTCAGTAGAACTATAAATAATGATGGTACTCATTGTGCTATTATCTGACATCTCATTTATACCTAAAAATGAAGTATACAGTACAACCCAAACACTCCAAGCTTCCATATTGTTTCCTAAACACCCAGATATCCCAGTAGATCTAATGATGCTAAAAATGAGAAAAATAGAAAGTGCCAAATTGACCTTGGAAGTATCAGCTCATGAGTCCCCACTAGAGAACTGGCAGAATCACAACTGGTCAAGTGTTTAAGTGGTTTAATGAAGATTTAGAGCATTGTTCTAGGCTAAAACTCAGGGTAGAGACACAAGAAACCCAGGCAGTTATCCTTAGCTTCATGTTTATAAGGGTCTAGCCTTCTCTTAGTAACAAAGGTATGCTAGAGCCAGCTATAACCAGTTAAATTATCAGTGTGAGCATTTATGCCTCAGAAATCAGCAAACGTCATAAATCTAGACTTGATTTATTGCCTTGTTGATTGTCTAAACTTAAGAAAGTGATGTAGAAAATGTTGATAATGCAGATTTAACTTAAAAATGTGTCCTGCATACATTTTTTAAAAAAGAAAGCTGGTTGTTAAACATTTACCTGCACATCCCTGCTTAGTAATTTCTACCAAGAGGCCTTTATTTCTGAAATTGGGGATATGTGTTGCTGCCTGAGGTAGTAATGAGGCATATTGACACTCTTCAAGATATCTTTATTTGTCTCACTTAAGCTTGGAATACCCACTACCTAGGCCCTTGATTTCCTTGTGTCTTGAAAATTTTACAGTGAATTGGATTGTCTGAGCTCCTGGTATTGCATAGTGACCACCAGAATGATATCGGTATGGGACATTGACGGCCAGTTAACTATCCTTGACTAGCTGCTCAGTGGTTTTGGAAATCCAGGGACTTAAAAGCATCATCTGGGTTTACTTAAATTACCTGTTGAAAATATTCAACTTCAATTTTTCATCTCTGGAATTTTCTTGAAAATAAGTTAAACAAGTGACCAAAGGTTTGATGAACCTGTGAATGTGCTGTTGACCCCACACTCAGTATAAAGAAAACCAGAGGAGTCAGGAGTTAAAAAACGGGAATGCATCTTTAATATGGAATTGCCCAGGAATGAGCACACTGGGACACTACAAGTATTGAAGTACAAGAGTGCCCATCTTTATAGGATTACAGAGCTGTCTTTAAAGACTAAAGTCACATGGGAGGGTAGGGGAGACAAAAGGGCAGTTTAGGGGAGGGGAGTTTTTGGAATGGACGGAACAGGGAAGCAGGATGTTGGTGAAGGTCACATTCCCAGGATCAGTTTAGGCTGGTTTAGGGTGATCTGGGTGGTTCCAGGCACAGGGTTCAGTCAGAGGATAAACCCAGAGGCGTTTGGGTAAGAGCAAGACTTTGGTCCATGGTTCTCTTTGGTGATTGGTCAGCTAAGGTCTTCCTCTAGAAATGAGAGTTCTTCCAGAGCTGCAGCAGAATCAAAGTCATTCTCACAGTGCTTCCTGAGATGATCATTCAGAAGAGTAGAGTTGATATGGTGAGCAAAAGTTAGATGAGAAGTGTCTTTGTCAGGCATCCACAGCCACAGGGCTCTCATTTTTGCCTGTCACGTAGACAGTACAGTTATCCCTTCCACATCACAACTTTCCCTATTGAGATTTTGATATGTCATGGGCTGGCATAAGAAATGAAATGGGAATTTTTTGGGAATTTTGTAGAAGCAGCAGACAACACAGGAAAGCCAGCAGACAGCACAGAGCCCATGACCAAATACTTAACTCAAATTTTTGAATAAGGTACCATAAACACCCCATAAAATAAAAAGAAGAAATTCAGACTTCTTCTCTGGTACAAAAAGAGGGTCCAGATCGCTGGGGTACTGCACCCCTAACCCCCCAAGATGTGGAAGGGAAAACTGTAAAGCGTTATTGCATGTGGTGGTGCGGATCTATAGTCCTTGCTACGGGGGAGGCTGAAGCTGGTAGGTCTCTTGAATTTGGGAGTACTCTAGGGTATCCGGCACTAATATGGTAAGTACTTGGAAGGAAGAAGCCACTAGGTTGGCCAAGAAGGGGCTAACCGGAAAAGGGTGGAAATGGAGCAGATCAAAGCTCTTGTGTAATCAGTACTGGCAGTGAATCTATGAGTGGCCACTGCACTTCCATGTTGGTGAGATAGGGAGACCCAGTTGGGAAAAAAAGAAAGAAAAGAAAAAAATAAGAAAGTAAAGCACATAGGTTGTTAATTTGTACTAGTATTAGGAAATGACTTAGATTATAACCTTAAAAATAATGAGTTAGGAAAACGTGACCCGGTGGACAGAGCATGACCTGGAGTCATGAAGATCTGAGTTCAAACCAGGCCTTAGACCCTTACTAGCTGTGTGACTGCGGAAGTCACTTAACTTCTGTTTTCCTCAGTTTCCTCATCTGTAAAATGAGGATAATAATAACACCTACCTCCCCAGATTATTGTGAGGATCACAGCTATTGTTAGCCATTTTATTATTATTATCTTTTAAAAGCCCTAAAAAGAGATTCAGGCAGTAGACTTTCAAACCCCAAAGGTTTCCCAGTATGCGGTTTCTAACACCCACTTCCTCATGGCATGGAGAAGAAGGAGGTGCAAGGGATTTTCTCCTAGTGCATTATTTCTTCTGTAGTACGTGGAGATGGATATGTTTAAAAGCTCCTTATGGTTGGAATCCTGAAGAGTTTTATATTTGGCCTTGGAGTTGTCTTGACAACTAGTTAATATAGATATTTCTACAACTTCCAGGCTAACAGGCCCAAATGGAGCCAAAATTCTCCTCCTCTCCTCTTCTCTCCTCTCTTCTTTTCTCCTCTTTATTAGTAACTTGTAGAAGCCTAGCCCTTTGTGCTTTCAGTAAAATTCTATTGTGACTCACAAAGGAGGAGTCAGAATCTTGGTTTCTTTCCAGTACCTTTTCTACATCTGTATTCGTGTTGTGCTCCAGAAGCCAGCTGTTTTATTAGGACCCATTCAAAAGCTTTTCAGCAATATTTGCTTCTGATTGATTATATCTTTCTCTGGACTAAGTTGAATGCATTGTGGACCCCTATGGTTAAGAGTTGGTGACTCTGGATACTTATGCCAAAAACTGAAGGTGTTTCTTGAAGATGTCTCTATGGAGTGGAATGGTGGAAGCCTCTATCCTTCCTGGTTGCTAGAGTGAGCAAACCTTCAACTACTGTCCCCTTTCTGCTGTGAAAATAGCAATGATTCCATTAAAAGAGAGGACTGTGAGTTAGAAGGTGGACACATGGCAGACTACCAAAGTCTCTATAATGGAGTGATGATGACAATGGTGATAATGATACATATTATAGGACTAGATCTGTGATTTCACTGGTGTAGGACTGTAGGTAATACCTAGGGAGGGAGGAAACTCTCTTCCTAATGCAGATCAGGACTTGCTTTTTGTGTTAATTATATAGTAAATTTAATGTACTACTTTCAAAGCTTTTCTGCTTGTCTGTGTTTTCTTTCTGAATTTCTCTTCAATTTAAAAAAATAAAACAAAAATTCAACGACCCTCCTTTCTTCTTTTGTGACAATACTATTGCTAGCCCCTTCTTTATGCCCTTAATTCCCCAATCAAAAAAGGAAAAAAACAAAATAAAAAAATTATATATATATACATATACTTGCATATAAACCTATGTATGTGTGTAGATATACATATATTACATCTCTGTATGTATATATAAAATATATATGTACATATACATCTATACATACATACATACATATATATATATATATATATATATATATACAGTCAAGGAAAACAAATTCTCATATTGATCATGTCCAAAAATTTGTCTCGGGGCAGGTAGGTGGCACAGTGGATAGAGCACCAGCCTTGAAGTTAGGAGGACCTGAGTTCAAATCGGGCCTCAGACCAAACACTTGACACTGACTAGCTGTGTGACCCTGGGCAAGTCACTTAACCCCAATTGCCTAAAAATTAAAAAAAAGTTGTCTCTCATTCTGCAGCTATCAGGAAAAAGTGGATAGCCTGTTTTATCACTGGTCCTCTGAAGTGATGATTGGTCATTTCACTGAACAAATATTTAAAGTGTTTCAAATTTGTTTTTCTTTTAAATATTGCTATTATATAAACAGTTCTGGTTCTGCTCATTTTACCTTTAATCAGTTCATATAAGTCTTTCCAAACTTTCCCCAAACTGCCCTTTTCATCATTCCTTCCTTATGGAGCAACAATAGTTCATTACATTCATATTCCATAATTTGTTCAGCTTTTTTCAATATGTAGATATGCGCTTAGTTTCTAGATCTTTGCTACAATAAATACAGGTATTATTAATGTTTTTGCAAATGTGGCTTTTCCCCTTCCTTTTTCTATTAATCCTTTTGGAGACATACAACTAATAGGGTATTACTGGATCAAAAGGTATATAGTTTAGTGGCTTTTGAAGTACAATTCCAAATTGCTTTCCATAGTGGCTGAATCAATTCATAGTTTCACTAACAGTGTACTGTGTACCTGTTTTTCCTCAGTTTCTTCAACAACTGTCATTTTCCTTTTTAAAATTTTTTTTGTCAATATGATGAGTGTGAGGTAGAACATCATTTTTTAAAAAATTAACTTCTCTAGTAATTATTTGAAACATTTCTTTTAAAAATTTTCTTTTTTTAATATGACTGTTGATAAGTTGAATTTCTTCCTTCGACAACTATCTATTCATGTTCTTTGGTCATATATATTTGAATCAGTTCTTATATGTCTTGGACATGAGACTGTTATCAGAGAAACTATTGCAAAGGTTTTTTTCCCCAGTTACGTGTTTCCCTTCTAATTTTAACTTCATTGATTTTGTTCATGGAAAAACTTTTTAATTTTATGCAATCAAAATTATCCATTGATTCTCTGTATTACTTGTCTGGTAGCCATAGCCATTTCTTGGACTTCTTTATGTTGTGACCTTTTATACTTAAATCATAATATTCATTTGGGACTCATATGCTAAAATGCTTTCCAGTTTTCTGGGCTTTTGTCAAACAGTGAGGCAGAAACAACGAAGGCTATATTTAGCTTTAAGAAACTAGTTTGGAAAGTCTTGCAACATTATTGCTACCTATAACTTGTAGCACTTTCATTTCAGGATCCTTTGCCATGAAAACCCCAAATGCGGTCATAAAAAGTCAGACACGGCTAAAACTACTGAACAACAATTATTAAGACAAAAATTTCAAAATAAAATAATAGAATCCAATCCTCTCATTTTACAGATGAGAAAACTGAGGTACAGAGAGGTCAAGTGACTTGCCTAAAGTCACACAGATAATAAGCAGTAGAGTCAGTATCTGAATCCAGGTTCTTGGACTCTCAATCCAGCACCCTTGCTGTCTTCCTACAACAAAAGAATTTTAAAGACTTGATTAACGTTTAAATTTATTGTTAATCCTCTTCAAAATCCCTAATGAAAATTGACAAAGTAAAATGGGGGAAATCCAGGATATTAAAAAAAATAAATTATTATCTTTGCAAACTTAATTTTTGCTGTATTCATGCCCTTCCCCTCTCCCAAAGGGCCATTTCTTTTAACATAAAATTAAGAAAAAAGATGAAAGTGAGAGAAAATTCAGCAAAACTGAACAACACATTCAAAATATCAGTCTTATATACAGTGCTATGCATTCACAGACTGCCACTTCTGCAAAGGAGTGGAGAGGTATCTTCTCATGTCTCCTCAGTGAGCTTAAGTTTGTTCTTTACAGAAATCCAGCATATCTTAACACTCTTAGGGCACCAACATAGTGGAAAAAAGAAGAGTGAAGGAGACAGTGTTAATTATGCACATTGTCCTCATTCTTTTCTTGTTGTTTCTCCTTCATTTTCAAAGAGGACCAATGGCTTCACGAGGGTGATATCTTCACTTGCAAGTGAATTGGATTTAAGGGAAGCACAGTTTTGTAAAGTTGTAAGCCTCAGTCTCTCCTCCAGAGTCATCAAGTCTAGTGACAAGATACAAACAATAATAACAATAATAATAGCTAGCATTTATATAGTGCCTACTATATGCCAGGCCCTGTGCTGTGTTTTTACAGATATTATTTCATATGAGCCTCACAACAACCCTAGGAGGTAGATGCTATTATTATTCCCATTTTATAGATGAGTAAACTGAAGCAGAAAGGTAAGTGACTTGACCGAAGTCACAAAGCTAGTAAGTGTCTGAGGCTAGATTTGAAGTCAAGTTTTCCTGACTCTAGGTCCAGTGCTCTATCCTCTGTATCATCTAATGAGTGCTGCTTTTGGAATTAGGATACTCAAGCTTATATTCTAGTTGACACTATTTGACCTGCACGAGTCACTTAACCAATTTAAGCCTTAATTTCCTCATCTATAAAATGGGTATTATAATCTGGGCACTACTGATCATTTAACAAGGACTTATTTAACACCAACTAAGTGCCATCCATTTTACTAGACCCAGGGATACAAATAAAAAAAAAATAGTCTTTGCCCTCAAAGAATTTATATTCTATGGGGGAAGAGCAACTACGAATATATATAGGCACATACAAAACACATGCAAAACAGATACAAGATCACCTCACAGGGGAAGACACTAGCAGCTGGGAAACCAGGGAAGGTCTGATGCAGAATGTGGTACTTGACTATTGAAGGCAACCAGGAATTCTAAGAGGGTGAAGTAAGGAAGGGTGCATTTCAGGCTTGTGGCACAGTCTGACCAATCCTTCTTAATCTCTTTTGCTAGATCTCTGTCCAGGTCATGCGAAGTAATCACAGGTGTTCCCCAAGGCTCTGTGCTGGATGAGATCTCTTCTCTTCTCCTTCTATGCTATTTCCCTTGGTAATCTCTCATCAGTTCCCATGGAATCACTTATCTCTATGGAGATGATTCTCAGATCTGTTTATCCAGCCCTAACAACTCTCCTGAGATCCAGTCTCACATCTTCAACTGTCTACTGGACATCTGGAACTGAATGTGCTGTAGATATCTCAACATGTCCAAAATGGAATTCCTTATCTTCCCCTCCTCCAACCCTCCCTTTGTCCCCAGTTCCTAATTACTGTTTACTTTTTCACCATCCTCCTAGTCACCCAGGTTTGCAACATAGGTGTCATTCTAGACTTTTCACCATCATTCGCTCCCCCTCCATAACCAATAAATTGTTTTTTAAGTATATTTTTATTTATTTCATTTAATATTCCCCATTTGCATGTAAAAATATTTTAACAATCATTTCAATATTAATTTCCAAATTCTCTCCCTCTTTCCCACCCCTCCTTGCTTCTTGAGAAGGCAAGTAATGTGATAATGATTATATGTGTGAAGTCATGAAAAAAATATTTCTATATTAGACATCTTGCAAAAGAAAATGCAAGCAAAAGCAACCCAAGAAAAATTAAAAAAGTATACTTCAATCTGTATTCAGAATTCCCCAGTTCTTTTCTTTGGAGGTGGATAGCATTTTGACCAATTATTTGTTAAAACCTGTTGATTCTACCTTTGTAGTATCTCTTGTATACTCACTTTTCTCTCCTCTGACAGTGTCATCTCTCTCATCATCTCATGTCTGGACTATTGCAGTAACCTTCTGATTGGTCTTGTGACTCAAATATTTCCCTATTCTAGTCCATCTGCCTGTAATCCTTGCTACTAAAGGAGGCTGAGGGTGCTGGTGGATTGCTTGAGTTTAGGCATTCTGAGGTGCAGTGGGGCTAAAGCCCTGTTACTAAGTACCCCACAAATCTGTTGAGTCCCTGGGAACATGGGAGGTTGACAATAAGTGGCATAGGATTTCAAGGGAGGGAAGCTAGTTCTTTCCAATGAACAGAATGAATTTGAATTAGACCTTGAAAGATGGTTAGGGTTCAAATAGGTAGATAAGAAAATGAAAGGTATCCGTGAAAGTGTAAAGGTTGAGGAGGGTTGATAATGCGGGCAGTGAATAGACTAGTTAGGCTGGCTCTTACATGTAGGAAGCAGTGAGAAATGAAGCTGGAGTAAAAGCTGTAGAGGGTCTTGAATACCAGGATCCTCTCAGGAATGATGTGCCTGATCAATTTATAGTAGAATGCAAAGCCTAGTAGAGATTTGTTCTGATTCACTCACTGCCATCATGACAGACTGACATATATTTCCAGTATAGTTGCCTGGGTTAGGGCAGTAATTTCTAGCCTATCTAAGAGCTGAAACTTCATTTCTTTAGTGCTAATAATAGTCTAAATAAAAGAACTAACTATAGACTAATACAATTTAATACTGAATCTCCTTTCTACTGCCCATTGACTGTAGAGATTGTATGACTTTTTAAGATAGTAGGATTTCATGCTAGAAAGTAACTTTAAAGATTCTATAATATTAACATCTCATTTTATAAATGTTGAAACTTAAGCCTAGAGAGGTGAAGTGATTTGCCCAAGATCACACAGGTAAAAAATAGTAGAGCAGGACTTCCCCTGACTTCATATCCAGTACTTTCATTCCAAAGGTGAGTCAGTCCCTGGGCACCACCAGGTGGATTACAATGGTATATTCAGAGGTGTATTTACTTTCTTCAGAAGACCTGCCTGTAATAACAAGATGGCAATTCTGCAGTCCTTCTAAAATTTGGGATTTTTTTTTGAGGGGCATGGGGAAGGTATAATTTGTTTGAACAGCAAAAACCCAACCCCGAAGTATTGATTTGTATAAAGTTTAAAGTACCTTTGTAAAGTATATAATCTATGGCTCCATGGTTCCTGGCTGAGTTTCCCAGTGTGGCAGACCGTTGCTGATCAAGTACAAGAACAGGCTACTGGACAAATGGCCAGTGTCAGAGAAGCCTGAACTAATTTATAGTAAATGATTTTTAAAAATTATAGCTTACATTTATTTAGTGCGTTGTAGTTACAGAGGGCTTTAATGCCTTATCTCATCTAATCCTCATATCAATCTTATGAAGTAGGTAATGTATAAATTTATTTTCCTCATCTTAGAGATGAAGAAACTAAGTCTCTGAGGGATGAAATAATTGACCCCAGAGTCTCACATCTAACACAGGATTGAGACTGTTTCTTAACTTATGTGGGCCATAGTTTCCTCATCGGTGAAATGAGAAATCTTAGATGATCTCCTTCTAGTTCTAAATCTTATGAATTTATGGACTAGAATCCTGATTTCATGGTTCTAGGTCCAGTGCTGTTTCCATCTGCAACATGCTACCTTTTCCACGGATGTCATACAATTAAATTATCATCTCAGGGTAGCCTTTTTACTTTTCTTCCTGATATATATGTGTGTGTGTGTGTGTGTGTGTGTGTGTGTATTTGTGGTCAGTTATAAAGTCTAACCTTGATTGAGGGGTGGCAGCTATTAACATAACTACTGTCCAGGGAGTAGCAACTTCTTTCCCTTCCCCTCACCCCAAAAAACCAAACCAAAGCCAAAACCAAAATTACCAACTCACCCAACCCAATGGATCCCTGACATGGATAATTATTTTGGATTGCTGTAAAACCTTATTTCAGACTAATTGATAAGAAGCTAGTTTGAATTACAGAATGTTGCAGCATGATACAAAAGAATGATGATTGAGTCACCTGGATTCAAATTTTATCCTTGCAATTTGCTAGCTGTCAGAACTTGGGTAAAACCCTTATCTTATGTGGGCCTCTATTTCTTTTCTTGTAAAATGAAGGGATTGAATTAGATCTCTAAGATCCTTCTAAGAAGAAGTCTTTTGTGTTAGGAACATAATCATGATCAACATACAAATATTTCAATAAAAAAGAGAACAAAAAGATGGTAATGTAGGAACCTATGGACTTCTGTTATATGTGGGTTTTTAAAAAACGTGTCTATAAAATTTATATAGAAACAGCATGATATATAACTGATAGAAAACTGGTCTGCAAGCCAGGAAGGCAACTCTCAAAGATTATAAATTACAGTGAGAATATACATTGATGGAAGAAATTTACTAGTCCAAGAATTCCCTCTATCAGTGAGATCACAAGTTCTTTCCATTGGTATTAAATAGGGTGTTAACAAAATTGTTCTATTTGTGCTCCCTTAGAGGCAGGTAGATGGTGTAGTGGATTGATAGTTGGTCCTGCAGTCCCCATGACCTAAATTCAAATCTGGCCTCAGACACTTGCTAGCTGTTTGACCCAGGGCAAGTCACTTAACCCTGTTTACCTCAGTTTTCTCAACTGTAAAATGTAGACAACCTCTCATGGTTGTGAGGACCACATGATATAATAATTGTAAGAAGCACTTAGCATAGTTTCCAACACATAGTAGGCCCTATGTAAACATATATGCTTATTCCCTATGTCTTTTTTCTGTGTATTCAAAAAATGGCTTAATGTTGTTTTCTTTTTTCTTTTCTTTTTTTTTTTGCACTTCTACTAATTCACTCTACTAATTAACCACTCATCCCCCTGTAACAATTAAGTATAGTTAAGCAAAACAAATCAGCACATGTAGCTATTTGTAAAAATGGGCAGCTAGGTGGCACAGTAGGCAGAAATCAGGAAGACTCATCTTTCTGTGTTCAAATCTGGCCTGTCAGACACTTATTAACTGTGTGATCCTGGGCAAGTCACTTCACCCTGTTTACCTCAGTTCCTCATCTATAAATGAGCTGGAGAAGGAAATGGCAAGCAACTTCGGCATCTTTGCCAATAAAGTCCCCCATAGTTTTATTAGATTAATAGACTTTTAGAACTGCAAGGGACCTTTGTTTGATGTTGTTATTTTCAGTCATATCCTACTCTTCGTACCACATACTAGCTCTGCTTGAGGACTAATCATGCCATCGAGATTGTCCATGACTCCTGCTTTTTCAATTCTTTTTCCTCTGCTACCTCTGACTTTCCAGCCATTCCAGGGATCATTTATTTCTTCACCAGATAGGGGAGAGGAGGGGAAGAGGAGGAAGGGGAAAATAGAAAGCCAAAGAAGACAGTAACAGAAGATAGAATATCCATGTATCATTGTTTTTATAACTAAATAGAAATTGGGATTTTTGTCTTTGGATTTTATTCATCCATATTTTTTGTCCCTCCACCATTTTTAGTAATTAATAAGCAATTTAGAATCCATCTGTTTTGGTGGAAATGTACAAATTGTGACCTATGTGGTATCCAACGAATAGCAAGCTATCATGGATTGTATGAGTTTGGCGATGAAAATTCCCTCCCCAAAGTGTGCATATTACATGATAATAATAATTTTCCTGTAGATAAAGTTATAAGGTGTAACTGTAAACATTTAGTGTGTTAATGCTGGCCCTGAACAAGGATGCCAGAGGATTCATTAGCAGGTGTATATTTTATGTCACCCCTAAAGGGTAGAAAAGTAAGTGTCTTGAGCATAGAGACCATTTCTTTTTTGTCTTTGTCTCTCAGTTTCCTAGCCCAATGCCTTGCCACATAGCATATGTATATCACGAGGAGGCAGTGTGGTATGATGGAAAGAGTGTTGGATTTGGAATCAGAGAACCCGAGTTCAAATCCCAATTCTGCTACTATCCATGTGTTCTGGGGCAAAGTCACCATCTCTCAACATTTTAGTTTCCTCATCCACTAAATCTGTGATTTGGTGAGCTAATGTGATTAGTTAAGTGAAAAACAATAGAGATGTTTGATAAAGTAAAAAAAGAAAGAATATTGTAACTGCCCAAAGGCAGGTTTAAAAGATCTTGAAATTAAGGAGAAGCCTCTATTGGAATTGCTGTAGGTAGAAAAAAAGCCTCAGGCTAGAATAATGAAAGCACTAGGAAGAAGCTGAAAGCCATCAAGTTAGGGTTTGGGTCTTGAGGGGAGCAGTTCTAATCTAAAGCAAAGATGACTTTAGGGCCCCAAAACAACAACAACAACAACAGCAACAGCAACAACAGTAACAACAACAACACAACTAGGTACATGAGAGAAATAATGCTGGCTTTTACAGGCGTCTGAAAAGACTAACAACTGAGATAGTAGGATTGTGCCGATGGATTTGAGATGCTGAATGTTGTTGTTCAGTTGTATCCTACTCTCCATGACCCCATGGACTTCTTGTCCACGGGGTTTTCTTGGCAAAGATACTGGAGTGGTTTGCTATTTCCTTCTCCAAGTGTTCTCCCATTTTACTGAGGAACTGATACAAATAGGGATTAAATGACTTGCTCAGGGTCACACAGCTAGTAAGTGTCTGAGGCTGGGTTTAAACTCAAATCTTCCTGACTCCAAGCCCAGTGTTCTATCCACTACACATCAAGCTGCTCCCGGGTGTGAAATAGCAGTCTGTTAAGAAGAGCCTGATTGTTGGGCTAACTTTTGTCAAGGTTAGTCTGCCTTAATCAACATTATGATTGTCTACCTGTATTTAGTATAGCATTGTACCTTGACTCAGTTCATGATGCTTTCCGAATGACAAATACTGTGCAGGGAGCATTGTGTGGGAACAACCAAGTGATGTGAAGAATGAATAGCTCACAAAACCATGAGATAATGGAGACTGAACAGAAAAAGAAGGTAAGGTTAGATGAACTGAATGATGGCTGGAGAGGGACCTCCCTGGTACCTAGGCTTTAAGTTATGATAGGTTTATGAGTTTGCTTCAACTGCTGGAAAAACAAGCAAGTGATGAAAAACCACTTTTCCAACATCTACAGCACTTGTGTATTTTCCATGTTGTAAATGTTTCTTCATTTTTTCCACTTCTTTATGAATGTGATCACTTGCATTGGATTCCATCCAGAAAATACTAAGTCAGTGGGAGTCTAAAAATGACAGATGAACTGAGCTCCAGATACAGCTAGTCTTCTTAAAAGACATTTTCTCCTTCAGTAATTAAGAATATCGGATATATAGCACCCACATTATAGAGTGGTTTGAACTATCTGAGGCATATGCCTGGACATTATAATGAACCAAGAAAACAAAAGAATGAACCTAGGTGAGAAAATAGAAACATTTGTAGAAACACCTGATAAGTTGAAAACCTACTGTAAAAATTACAAAACAAGTTGTGTTATTTGTGCATTATTTGGTCTTTGAAAATTAACTATATAACCAAGAAGTATTGATTTCAGTGCTTTTTTTCAGTGTTAGAGATATTGTTAGAGATTATATGCTACTTAAAGATGGTGTATGGCATGATTTCAGTCCTTAAGGATCTTGAATATCTCAGGGAAATGAAATGCATCTGAAAGAGTTAAACGTAAGAATATCTGACTAAATATGAGTGAAATATACTATGAGTGGCTACAAGTGGTAAGAGAAAGGATCTCTCTGTGGAGGCTGAGGAGAGATGTGTGATGGAGCTGAGATTTGAATTAACCCCCTTGGAATGGCTTAGATAAGAAATGGAGAACAGGGAAGAGAATTAGAAGAGAATTAATTATATAAAGGACATATGAAGAAAGAAGCTACCTGCATCCAGAGAAAGAATATTTTTGTTTGTGTCTAATGGTGTCTAATCTGGTGTCTAATGTGTCTAATCTGGGGGGGGAGGAAAAAAAAGAAATTTACATCATAACTTTATTATATATTTAAAAGGAATAGCAAGTTGTACATAATAGATTTGCAGTTTCATGTGTGAACATCTTTTTTTATTATACTGTGTTATGGAAATGCTTGTTTTATTCCATAAATTAAAAACAAAATAAATTTTAAAAATAGAGATAAGTAAAAAAAAAGAGACAGAATGGAGCGGATGATGTTTTAAGTAGAGGAAGGTAAGGTAGCAATTTTTAAAAATTTATTATATAAGATTGTGATTTTAGGTCTGCTACTTCCCTTTGCTTTGCTCTCCGTTGCTCCCTGTAAAGTTAGGAGGCAATAAGGCACAGTGAGCTATGTACAAATCTTGGCTTTGGAGATTCTGTTGTACTCCCTTTCAGGTTTGGTGATGTCAGTGGTGAGGACAAGACAGGAGGAGTACATGAAAAGAATGTGTTTTTTCTCCCTTAGTAAGGTAGCTCTTTACTCTGACCACCTTAGCTACTTAACCTTAAAAGTGAAAGTAGGGGTGACGCTGGGGCAAAGGCAGGGGAGGAACTGGTGAGCTTGTTTGCCTGGTATTTCAGCCTCTGAAATGCTTTTGCCCTGGTAAGCTTTTTTTTTTTTTTTTGCTGGAGGGGTGGGGATAGCAGAGGGCAGGGCATCCTTGGCTGAGGGCTGAAGTATGTCAGCCAGAGCAGGTAGTATGCTCCCCAGCTCCAAGGGGAAAAATGAGTTACTTTTCCCCCTATCCTTTTTAACCTCTTAGAGGAGCTAGATGACTAGACAATGGTAGAAAATAGTAAGCATTGGGGGTAATAACTTGAGAAAATAAGTTACCTGTGTGAATACCTGAGAGCTTAAAATAATTAAAATAAACATCTATATGTCTGGAAACCCTGGTTAATCTTTTGAGAGAGTTTGTTCAAAAAAGCCATGAGGAACATTCTGGGTAGCAAATTCTGAGTTGCAGATGGAAAAGACAGTTGGCCCAAATGCTCATTTTAAACAATGAGCCTGTGAGGCCAGGAAATGGTGGAATCAGGGATTTGGCTTGAGAATTTTCTTTCTGTCTTGGTTTTAGTGCTTTCTTGAACTGTTTCAAATCCCTTTCCATTATTACTTTTTTCCCTCAGACATTTCAAGTGGAATTATTTAGTGAAATGAGATAATTACCTTTTGACACAACTGTCCTTACACAAAAGGTTTGGGAAAGGAGTAACAGGCTATTTGTAAACTGTTTACTGTGTTTCCAAAATAGCAATTTCTTGGAAGATTTTTTTTTTTATTAATATGTGGTTTTAAACTTGAAATATAAATCTCATTTACTTTGGCTGCTTTTCAGAACAAGTTTTAAAACTCTGTGGTCTGCATACATTTGAATCACACTTACTTCCTTTTAAATTAACAAATCTCCCTCCAGATGGTATGTAAATATTGTTGCTACTTATTAAGCTACAGATGTCACTGGATGGAAAGCTTGGGTAGCGAGGTTACCAACTCAAACCAAAACCCTGTTGACCGGAGAAAGCTCTTCTGGTTAGCTAAAGGGTGTCGGGTCTTCATCCTTTCCTGGTCAGCCATTGTAGCTGGAATAATTGAAGCCAGAGAACAATTCAGGGTAAATGAGGCCAAAATTAAACTGCCCAACCAAAGCAGCAGCTAGGTACCAGGGTTAGCTAAAAGGTTGGCATTGGAAATATGAAAATGAAGATATAAAGTAAGACACAGCAAATGGAATGTAAGAGCAGAGTCACATGGCCAAACCCAAGTTAGGAATGCTAGAGGTGAACCTGAAGGGATTGGAGAAAGTACTACTTCCCATGAAGTGTTGACTATCCACAGTATTGATTAACAGCTGAAGGAAAAGAGGAAAGGGGACTTATTATGCCTGGTTTCATCAGGAGAATTTTCACCTTTTTTCTAGACCTTGGTTTGCAAGTTAGTCTACATACTACTTAGCAGGCTCCCAACAAAGAGAAAAGAATTCCAGGGTCTTCTTAATGAACCTCAAGAGGTCTCTTGTATCAGAAAGACTTTCCAGCTGAAAGCAGAGTGAGATCAAACTAAAAATCATAGAATTCAACAAACTTTTTCCTAGTAAGAAAACAGTATTTCAGAAGAATTGATGAAACTGCAGATTCTTAGACCAAATGGTCTCGGATGTCTCTTCCAGCTCTAATTCCATGATCTTTAGTTTAGTAGGAGAGATTCAACAGAGAATGATAAAGAGATAATGGGGTGTGGGTGGTAGAGATCAGTTATAGCTGGGAGAATTAGGGAACCCTTCATGGGGAAATGGACTTAGAGCTGTGCCTCGAAGGAAGAGAAGGATTTGAATAGGTGAAGATGGCAGCCTTGTAACCAGAAGGGACAGTGAGAAGTCTGTTAGGTTAATTTACTGTCTTGAGGAAAACTTTATGTAACCAAATGGAAATCATATCAGCCAAGTGACTGTCCTCTTTTAAAGCGACATACATAAATCATACATAATGTACATATATCACCCTGACCATCAGCTTACTTAAGGCAAAAGTGAGCAATACATATCACATGTACTGAAGGGTGGTAGACTGAAGGGCAGTAGGCTATTCTGTGTTGTTCAGCACATCAGCCTCTGATTGTGGATTGGCCATTATTATTTGAGAGCTACTGCCATGCTTTTTCCTCATTTATCTAGCAGCCCATACCCTGGCTACTGCTGACTCTGATTTGAGTACCATGAAAAGCATGAGGATCAGTAGCATGGACTATGCCCCACCAATTTCCTTTCATCTCTTTCCACTTAACAATAATAGCTACATTTATATAGCACTGTGCTAAGTGCTTTACAAATATTCTCATATAATCCTCACAACAACTCTATGAGGTAGGTGCTGATATTATCCCCATTTTACAGATGAGGAAACTGAGACAGACAGAGGTTAAGTGACTTGCCCAAACACAAGAAACCATTAGTGTCTGAGGCAAGATTCAAATTTAGGTCTTCCAGACTCCAAGTCTAGCACTCTATCTGCTGATTGCAGTTACTGAGAGCAACTAATGGGGCAGCTAATGGTGGCACAGTGGATAGAGTGCTGGGTCTGGAGTCAGGAAGACTCATCTTCCTGAGTTCAAATCTGGCCTCAGCTTTTATTGGCTTTATGACCCTAGACAAGTCACTTAACCCTATTTGCCTTATATTCTTCATCTACAAAATGAGCTGCAGAAGAAAATGGCAAACTACTCCAATATCTTTGTGAAGAAAACCCTAAATGGGGTCACAAAGAATCAGACACAACTGAACAACAACAGAACAACTAATATAGTATTATTTACCTAAGAGGTGCTCAGTTAATATTTATTCATTGTGCCAATACCATATCTGATAGGCACTTTATCAATGCTAATTAATGTTATTGTTTAATAATGATGATGAATGATTTTGAGGGGCATAGGAGTCTTAACAAAGATGTTCTATTTACTAAGTTCCTACGTTTCTCTCCAAATGTAGTGGTGACTTTACCTTGAAAAAATGTCCACAGTTCTGTTTCAGATAACTGTTGGCCATTTGTTTCTTTCATATGGAAATTTACTGATTTTTCTTCTAACATCTGAAATTATTTTGGTGACTGAATGTTTTAGGAAGTATTTACAAAGGGAAGTGTGAGGATCACTAGGAACCACCATGGGTTCATTAAGTACAAATTATGCCAGATTAACAGCATTTCCTTTTTGACAGAGTTATTAGATCAGTAGAAGGCTTCAGACATAGTATATCTGAATTTTTGCAAAGCATTTTAGAAAATTTCTCAAAATATCTTTGTGGAAAGACGGAGAAAATTGGACTGGGTAGCCATATAGTTAGGTGGACTTTGAATGATCAGACATGAAAAGTAGTACAACCATGTCAAATGGTGAAGGGATCTCTAGTAGACAAAGCCATCACAATGAATTTTTCATTTGGCAAGAAGAGTGTCCTCAGTTTGGAGAGGGGTGGGGCAGAAATAGATTCTAGGTTACTGACCCAGGGAGGAAGGTAAGGTGGAAGAAGGAGCTTACCCTAGCAGGTCATCTGGTAGTCATTGTTGGGATTATCTCATCCCTACCTACCATGCATTTATGTATTGAGTCACCTGAACTTTTGCTTATTTATTATATGTTTGTGTGTAGGTATATATACATACATCATACATAATATACATATATTATTCTGTCATCTATCTATTTACCTACTTAATGTATGTATTGGGATAGGGGCTAGACTTGTGATTTCATTAGTATATGGAACTATAAGATGAGAGAACTCCTCTACTGGTGCAGGTTAGCACCTTTTCTGCCATTTATGGTCATGGAGAGTTGTCTGGGGGCACTGAGAGGTTAAATACCTTGACCAGGGTCACCCAGCTAGTATGTTTTATAGGTGGAGATTGAATTCAAGTCTTCCAGGCTCCAAGGACAGTTTTTTATGCATTACACCACACTGCCTCTCATGATTAGGGTATATGATATATGGGTATCTGTATACCTATATACATAGGGATATGGATATTTTACATAAAGAATTTAAAGAATTGATAGATGGATTTACATGTCCAGAATATAAACCAGTTCATTGGTTTTAAATAGCAAGCCAAGGTGACACTCATTATTATGACTTTCTGCTGATGATAGATTATGGAACACAACAAGGTCAAGAACATTAAAATTCAAACACAATCCTGTGAAAAGTGCAGTTCCATATGTCAATTTAATCATGCAACTGCGTTTTGCCAGCATAGCTGCTGACTCCATCTGTTTCAATTTAAGATTTGCTCCAATCATCCCTTCATAATTGGTTTAAAAAAAAACCCAAAACACCCTTTTTTCCTATAGGCAACACAGATGATAGTTTGTGGCTTGTTTTGGGGGAGGGTTGGGAGGGCAGAGGAGTAGGATGAATGGGTAAGACAGAAATTGTATTCTCAGCTCAATAGATATGGTGCAATGCTGATTTCTCTTTGGGAAACAATTTGCCATCTGACATCCATTTTGGTCTAAGGTAGGCAGTGCTGAAGAATGTTGTAGTTCCTCGTGACTTCCTAAGCAAGTCACCCTCTGGCTCTTCTATTCCACCAAAATGCAGCTGGTACAGGAAAGGTGTTTACTTTGTCATTCTGATCATGAGACACTAGCAGGTGTCACAGGAAATGAATCTTCTATCAGTGACAATTTGGCAGCAAAAAAGTGGAGGCAAGAACAAGTTGTACTATAGCTATTATGCAATTTTAAGGGATGATTATTGTTTTTCATGTGAGTGGTTGAAAATACTACATAACCAGTAAGGATCACTAAATAGGTCAGAGGAACCCAGGAGATCTTTCCTTTTTTTTCTGTGTAATTGAATGGTTATAAACAGTGTTTTGTCTTCCTGAACACTCTAAACAGCAAGACAGGATTACCAACAACTAGGTCCTGGCACGAAGCCAGTCCGCCAGCATCTAAGTGATACTTGCTACTAAGGCAACTCTACTGGGCTTTCCATATGTGAAGAATGGGTGACACCAGGACATCTAAACAGCTGCTTTTTGGCCATCAAAAATAGGACAGCTACACATGGGATGGGGGCAGGAGCAACACAACAAAGCATGAATTCAAATGATGGAGTGAAGCTTTGGATTGGTGGGGAAACCAGTAGATGGGCCAGCCTAAGGTGAAATCCCAAAATTGGGCAGTTCTTTCCAAATAAATATGTTGAGGAGAATGGGAATTTGAAGAAATTGAGTAGCAACAGCAAGGCTCTGTAAATGTAACTCATGAAATGGAATTTAACTTGTTCAGAGTTTATGCTAATTCAGACAGGAGCTATGCTATGTATGATCCTTGAATGAGGGGTTGCTGAGCAAATGAGTGGTGTAAGCAAGATTATAAAATGATTTTTTCCCACCTAAGTAGGTGATCTACTGTTTTCATACCTTTTAGAAATAATCATTTTATATACAAACTATATACAAACTACTGCTTTGTTTGAGGTGCTGGCTTGAAATTATTGGCACAGTGTATAGAATGCTGGGCCTAGAGTCAGGAAGGCCTGTGTTCGAATTTGGCCTTAGACACTTACCAGTGATGTGACCTTGGGCAAATCACTTAACCTGTTTGCTCCCCGTTTCCTCAACTATAAAATGGGGATAATAATAGTACCTACTTCCCAGGGTTGTTGTGAGGATCAAATGAGATAATATTTGTAAAGCACTTCACATAGTGCATTGGCACATAGTAGTTGCTATGTAAATGCTAGCAAGTATTATTAATTTAGTCCATCCATTAGACAATAATATTAGCATGGTTTGCATTCCTATGTGTACATGAAAGTAATAAAAGGATGTTTATTTGAAAATATTTTATAATTCAAATTTTAGCCTTCAGTAATTTGAGTACCTGCTGTGTCCTAGATCCTGTGTCAGACAGAAGGGACCCAAAGTCTAGAAAATGAGCCCCTTTTCCTTACGGAACTTTCAATTTAATTAAAGAGACAAGACGTTGACAGAAAAAGATAAATCACAAACCAATGTAGCCTGAGCCATAACTAGGAATTGTTTGTTCCTAAAGCAAGGGATATTGTGCCTTTGTGAAGAGGGAGCTTACCTAGAGTGTAGCTGCCAAGGGAAGGAAACATTCTCTAGAATACCGTGGAGTTTCTGTGATACCGAACAACTTTCTGCTTTCAGGAAGGTTAGAGGATGAGAGATGTAGCCTCAACTGCCAGGGTAGGAAGCAAATTTCAGGACAAGGTTGCTGACCCTGAGGGTAAGGCTGGGAAGAGAGGAATTCATGTGGCCACGGGGTGGGAAGAATCTTCCCAGGGTAGGATTCCTTCGTTGCCACCATCCCTGAAAGGATGATTAACTTAGAAGAACCCCTAAAATATGGGTGGAAGCTATTCTACTCAAACTAGTAGCATTCTCTAGAAGACCCACATATTGGCCTCTGCAGATCTCTGGGGATGTTCTTCCAGTGTGATAGCATCAATTGTTATTCATACTCTCCATTCATTCATTAGGGGCAGCTAGGTGACCCAGTAGATAGAGTGTCATGCCTGGAGTCCAAAAGACTTGTGTTCAAATCCAGCCTCAGACACTTACTACCTATGTGATTCTGAGCAAGTCACTTAGTCTCTCTTTGCCTCAATTTCCTTATCTGTAAAACGGGGATAATAGTAGCACCTACTTCCCAGAGTTGTTGTGAGGATCAAATGATATAATAATTATAAAACACTTAGCACAGTTCCTGGCACATAGTAGGTAGTATGAATATTAGCTGTTATTATTATAGGCATTCCTGTGGGTTTGGTTCTAGACCACCACAATAAAGTACATATTGTAATAACATGAGTAACATGAATTTTTTAGTTTCCCAGTGCATATAAAAGTTATGTTCACACTGTACTGTAGGCTATTAATAGTATCATGTCTAAAAATGTACATACTTTAATTAAAAATACTTTATTGCTAAAAATTGCTGACCTTCATCAGAGCCTTCAGTGTTATGATCTTCTTGCTGGTAGAGGGTCTTGCCTCAGTGTTGATGGCTGATGACTGGTCAGGGTGGCAGTTGCTGAAGGTTGGGCAGTTCTTAAAATAAGACAACAATGAAGTTTGCCTCATCTTTTGATTCTTCCTTTCATTTGAATACTTAGAGGTCATTGTAGGGTTATTAATTGGCCTAATTTCAATATTGTTGAATTTCAGGGAATAGAGAGCCTGAGGAGAGAAAGAAAGAGGGAAGGAGGGAGGAAGTGGGGGGGGGGGGCAACAGCCAGTTAGTTGGTGGAGTAATGAGAACACACAAACATCATTTATTAAGTTTTCCATTTTACATGGCCATGGTTCATGGCACCCCAAAATAATTACAGTAGTAACATCAGAGATCACTGATCACAGATCATCGTAACACATATAATAATAATGAAGAAGTTTGAACTATTGGGAGGATTACCAAAATGTGACACAGAGACATGATATAAGCACATGCTGTTGGAAAAATGGCACTGATAGATTTGCTTGACGCAGGGTTGCCACAAACCTTCAATTTGTAGAAAACTCATTATCTGTGAAGCACAATGAAGTGAAATGCAATAAATGAGGCGTGCTTGTATTTCAGCAAACATTTATCAGATGCCTGTGATGTGAAATGCACTGACATATGTCCCACAGTAAATTTTTTTTTTTTAGGCAGTTGGGGTTAAGTGACTTGCCCAGGATTACATAGCTAGTAAGTGTCAAGTGTCTGGTCTGAGGCTAGATTTGAACTCAGGTCCTCCTGACTCCAGGGCTGGTGCTCTGTCTACTGCACCACCTAGCTGCCCCTGCTTATTTCTGTCATGTGGAAAAACTATAGATGATTTGAGGTGGACATGAAGCTTGGTGCTGCTGGGCTATCAGTTTACCACTATACACTACCTCCTCCTCTCTCCAGTTCTCAGTGGGACTTCTGTATGGAGGAAGATTTTACGGAACCGTGTAGAAAGCCTTGCTGAAATGTCCTACTATTATTTTTAATCTTCTTTGTTCAACTTGAAGTTTATTCTCCTTTGAGATTGTGTTTCAAATCTCTTTTACTTCTGTCTCTGCCTCATATAATCTGAGGGACAGAGACCATACTCCATATTTTTTTAATGGCAGCTGGGACTATGGGAATGATGGCTAAATTGGACAGGAGGGCTTTTTTCAGTTCACTGGTTAGTATGCTGAATAAGAGCCCCAGATTTCAGCCAGGACACAGAGTACAATATCTTTAGGCTTAGAAGTATTCTTTCTGTCATGCTCAGATTATCATACTGTGATTTCATCTTTCCTTTTAGTAATCTCCTTGAATTATTTTTCTTTTCCCTTGTGTATATCAGCTTGTGTAAACATTTTATTTCTTCTTACAAATACTTGGGAATATTCGTCACCTATATGCTTCTTCAGAATGTCAAAAGGAATTATATTTGATTCTGGAGGCAGTAGGGAGCCACCAGTGTTTATTGAGTAAGGTAGTGATATGTTCAGATATGTGAAAATCATTTGGCAGCTCCTCCATGCCTGGGATACTCTCCCTCATCTCTCTCTGGCTTCCTTAAAGCCTCAGCAAAAATTCCACTTACTGCAGGAGGCCTTTACAGCTTCCATAGCTACTATAACCTTCTCCTTTAAGGTTTCCTTGCAACTGCTCTGAATGTATCTTGTATGTACTCGTTTATATTCATTCATGTTATCTCCTCCCTTAGAATATAAGCTTCTTGAGGACAGGAACTATTTTTGTTTTTTCTTTGTATCTCTCATTGAAGGTCTTCAAGAAGAGGCTGGATGTCTCCTCATTGCTATGTCATAGTGTGGATTCCTTTCAGGTATAGCTTTAACTTTAGATTATTCCTGAGAGCCCTTTCTGCTTTAAATTCTTTGGTTTTGTGACTTTCACAAGGTCTCATAGTGAGTAAATATCACAGGCAAGAACCACATCTAGATCTTCTGAATCTAAGACCATTGATCCTGTTTTAGGGGAGATATTTTAGGATTGTCTTTTGGTGCTGTAAATCACATCTTGGAGGCTGCTACCTTTGTTTATGTGATGGTTGCCCTCGGGAACCATTGGGAACTTGGGCAATCATTATGGAAATGGGCAGCATTGCAAGGAGAGTGGTCAGCTCTATTCAAGTGTTCTCTGCTCAGATTGCTTAGACTTAATGCTTCTGGCTGATGAAAGACATTTTCTATAGCATCTCTCCAACACTTGCCTATCCCAGGTGATACTTTTGCCTATCTCAGGTATAACTTTACATTGATATCATTGGTACATTTCTGAGTAATTTGCATGCTAATGCCTAAAAACTTCTTATGTTCTTACTTCCTTTCAAGTTGGGTGATTTCAGATAGATGGTGCTTAATTTGCATTATTACCCCACACTATCATTACAGTAAATTTCTCATCATTCCCCTAATGCAAAATACTTCCTTTGTTTTTATAGGGTAGTTGGACAAGCAGAAGACTAATACTGTTATGAAGCAGCTTCCTTTAGATCACATTGTCCAAAGATTAACAAGAAAAGGTCAGAAAGTAGAGATTCTTATGAATTTCTCTGTTTTCTGACATGGGGTGAGGGAGAAACTTTCCAAAAGTCAGACCTCCCAAAGGAGAATGAATTGCCTTAGAAACTGGCAGATTCTTCCCACCATAGATTTACAAGCAAAAACTGAATGATTATTTTTTTTGTTTGTTTTTTCAGCCAAAGACAAGGTTTATTAGAACATCCATCATATTGGGCAGACTCTTAAGGAGTCTGAACATGGATAAGCAGTGGCTAGATTATAAGAATCTAAGCATCTTAATGGAGACAAGATGGACCTTATATACAGAAAGCCTGTGGGAGGGATCTAGGAGTGGCCAGTAAGGTGGGATAAACAGAACTCCTGGGACCTGGACCTTGTGGCCAAGGGAGAATGGAGCCTAGCTAGGATTAAGGGTGGGAAATGGCTGGGGGCCATAGGGAGGTAAGACAATGGAGGAGAGATTGGGTGTAGCCACAATGAAAGGCCACTTGATGGGATTATAGCCTCAGGCAAATGTCAGAGATTTGGCAGAGTAGGAAAGTCCAGGGTTTTTCCTTTCTGGGGCCCAGATCCCAACCCCAGCATTCCCCCCTCAAACAAATGGGACCCAAATTCTTTTGGTGTAAGGGGCGAAGGTCTTGGCTTCTGAAACTGCTTCCTGCTGGCAAGGGGCGTAGAGCTGTCCCTGCCCCAAGGGGGTCCCAAGAAGGAGGTGTTCTGGAACTGAGCACAGGCTGCATCGAAGGAACAATGGGAGACATTGACTGGTACTCGCTGTTTGCTACCAACTGTAGGTGAATGGGCTGTAGTCTGGAAGACACAAATCTGACAGAAAAGACTGCAGGGCCCAGATATAAAGCAGGGACTAGATTTAGGGTCCAACTTTGAGAGGATAAAACATCCTTGCTCTCTTTGGATTCAGTTTTCCAACCATGCAATTTCAAATCCACCTCATAGCCAGACTCAGGAATAGCCAGGTGGGTAACATTCCCTTTCAAAGGAACATAATGGGGAAACTGAGCCAGGAGGATCCCATCTTAGACTGAGGCTAAAAGTGTCTTCTCAGCTTTTCCTGATGCTGACTTCCCACCAGTATCACCTTCTCTGAGTAGCTTGTGGCATTTCTCTCAGATGGTGGATTATTGATGATCGATGGATTATGACCCATCAGACAACTCAAAATAAAATCCTATGAGCTTTTACCTCAAAAGCAAGTTTTACTAATCTCAGCTTAGGAAAACTTTTCCAGGATTTATATCTCAATCTTAAATTTATCTTAATGTAAAAAGCCAATCATTAGAGATTTCCATATATTTGTAAATTCTCAGCAAGCCATACATAACCCAAAGAAGCTTTTTGGGTAGTTTACACATTAAAACAATAACAACAATAGCTCAATTATTTTAGTGGTAACCAAATTATGAAAAGTTGTTTGACATAATTGACACAGAAAGTTCGCCAATTTGGAACTTGAAACAAACCCATTACCAATCAGGTGACTTCAGTTTTGTTAAATGCATTTCCAAATTACTTTTACACAGAGAAACAATTTCTCATCATTAACAGTTATAACTACAAATTTAAAAGAGCATGCTTACCCAAGTTTGGAGGCTAGCTTCATTACTTTGAGCAGGATGTGCTGAACTTGGATGATTCTTCCAGGCAAAGGTTGCCCTAGGGCCCAAGGCCATTGCAAGTGGGGCCCATGCTCTGGCTGCTGCCCCTCCCCCCCTTCCTTTCCCAGGAGGGGGAGGGCAAAATCAAAGGTGAGGGTTAAAGGGTGAAACTCTCTTCTCCTATGAGAGGGGTTAACAGATACCCTCTTGACTCAAGGGAAGGGAGTGGGAGAAAAGAGTGACCAGGGTTGTAAGCAGGAGTTCTAAACTCCTTAATGATCAATCACAAAACCTCCAGAATCTGCCAAGATATTTTTTGCTGTTCTAACTTTCACTGTAACTTCCATGAAGTAGGATTCAGAGGTCCAGAGGGAAGGGAGTAAGTAAGCCTCAGGGAACCAAAAAGCAGCTGCAGTTTTCCCAAATTCCCTAGCGCCGAGGGAATTCATACACTTTCAGATAGGGTATCCATCCTTGTCCTCTATGCTGCAGAAGGTGTACCCAGGTCCATGGCCTTGAACCAACCCAGTGGATCAAGAGCCTGATAGAATCAGGCTGAGTGCGAGACAGCCTTGTAACTGTCTGCCAGAAAAGCACCTCCAAGCCTTGGTGCTTGGAGAGCAACCCCAACTGCAGAGCAAGAAAGGGAGGGAGAGGAGGCTTACATCCCTTCCAGTCTTGGCTGGAGAAGAACTTGGGATTAGGCAGTTTCCCTGTACAGGTCACCAAAATGATGTGGTTTAGGGGTTCAGGGGTCCTAGGACCCCAACATCACCATACACGGGTCCTGCCGAAAGAAACGACCCAAGCCTTCTTTCAGCCAAAGACGAGGTTTATTAGAACATCCATCATATTGGGCAGACTCTTAAGGAGTCTGAACATGGGTAAACAGTGGCTAGATTTTAAGAACTTAAGCCCTGATTATTTGTTAAATGTATCATAATATGGATTTCTTTTTCCAGAGTGAGTTAGACTAGATGTCTATTGAAGTGCTTTCCAACTCTAAAATTCTGTGCATTTGTGAAATATTTAAGTTGTCTGGTGGTAGTTCTATCACTAAGAAAAAGGCTAAGAGATAGGTCTTTAAGTCAGAATCTTGGTAAGTAATATACATTGCAGTGTGACATTTTTTACTTAGTGGTTTTAGAATCATCTATAAATAATAAATATAGTGCAAAATATTTCACTTTTAGATTCTGAAACATGGCAGGTGATTTCTCAAATCATATATTCCTTCTGTAATAGACTGAATGCACTGAGAGAAGAAAGGAAGGGGTGGTCAAGAAAGAACAAGGATAAAAAACGTTCATCCACCTCAGTTTTGATAAAGTCCTCCTTCCTTAGGTCCACCTTGCCCATTCTCCATCTTAGGAGGATGATCCAAATAGTGTCCTTTCTTCCATTGCCCTTAGTAATTATAATAACACCTTACATTTGCATTGCATGGTAGGAATAGCCACATTGATGAGATCACATGTCCACTGTAATACTGCTTTGTTATATTTCTATGTAAATAGAATCAGAGCATCCTAAAGTTAGAAGGGGTCTCAGAGCAGTAATCCCCTCTTGAAACCTCCCATGATAGGGAACTCACTCTATGAGGAACCCATTCTATATTGGGCCAGCTTAAATTCTTAGAAAAAATTGTAAAGTTTCCTATAAAGATTTTCTTTCTACTGAATTCATTTATGCTTCCCGGGGAGAGTAGGTGAAAAGAAATGAAGAAACATTTATTAATTACCTATTACGTACCAGGCACTGTGCACTTTACAAATATTGTCTCATTTGATCCTTACAACAACGAGTAAAAACTTTCAGGTTTATTGCACATGTTGTAATATGGAATCTCCTGTATAATATTTGTGAAGTTGATTTTTATTTTACTTATTTATTTTTTGTGAGGCGATTGGGGTTAAGTGACTTGCCCAGAGTCACTAGGGAGTGTTATGTGTCTGAGGCTGGATTTGAACTCAGGTCCTCCTAACTCTGGGGCTGGTGCTGTATCTACTGCACCACCTAGCTGCCCCTGAAGTTAATTTTTTAAATCCAGATCTAGGGCTCTATATTTTATTCTTACTGAATTTCATCTAATTAGGCTACTCTTTCAATGGGTTAACTACCCCTCAGACCTTTATGTTAATTTTTTCTGTGTGAATAATGTTTTTATTTTTTGAAATTTTGAAATTTTTGTTTTTCTGAATTTGTTAAACACCCAACAAATATGATCATTTCCGTATAAAAGAAACACAAAGGTTACTCCTTGCTCCTTGGGGCATTTATACTGAGTTCACTGCAAAACCAGTCTGGATTTTAAGGAAGGGTTCCAATATCAGCCACATTCAATCCTTCACTTGTCTATGAGCACTGTTCCTGACTCACTGGGCTTCTTTTTCCACTACTTCATGTTAATTTTATAATCGTGTCATCTATGCCTTTATCCGGTTTGGCACATTTAAAGTTTTAGAGGGTACTTTTGAAACAATTTGTTTTCTCAAGTGTTTTAAGTGTTCTTCCTCCCCCTGAAACTTTGCTTACAATATCAGTTTTTACTTTATAAAGAACAGTAAACTTAAAGTCTACTTTTGTCCAGATTGTCATAAACTCTATAAATTGCTGTAAATTGCACTAATGTTACTGATGAGACTTGGAGTAAAGAAAACTTGGGTTTCACTTCTTCCTCTCACATTCCTCTACAAATCAGTTAACTTCTCCCAACCTCAATTTCCTCATAGAAAAAAATTAGTAATAGAATTTGTACTATCTACCTTACTGAATTGTGGGGAAATTGTGTTGTAAAGCACATGGAAATGTGAGCTATTTTTGGATCATAGAGCTGGATAAGGCCTAATTCATCATCTTGGTTCAAATTAGTTGTTTTTGTTTTTGTTTCTTTTTTGTTTTGTTTTTTACAAATGAGGAAACCAAAGCCCAGGGAGGTTCAGTGACTTGTCAAATGAGATAATATTTGTAAAATACTCAGCATGGTGCTTGGCACATAGTAGGCACTTAATAAATGCACCTTTGCCCCACTTCCTTTTGTCCAAAGCCACACAGACAGCAAAGAGTAGAACAGGGAATAATTCATTCAACCCAGGTTGTGTAACAACTGATTTAGTGTTCTTTCTGTTACACCAGTCGTGTCAAACTCAAATTCAAATGAGAGCCACTAATTGAGGATCCCAGTGGCAGCATATTGGCTTAGTTTTAAAAGGTTGTGTATCTATGTTCTTTTGTGTTTTCATTTATTTTGTCAAGTATTTCCCAATTACATTTTAATCTGGTTCCAGATGCGCTTAGGAGTACTGCAGGGTGTGTGTTTGACACTTCTGCATGATATCACGCTGACTTTCCATTTTGCAAGTGTGATCACACTGCCTTTTGTATCCCCAACTCACCATCGTAGCACAAAGCACCTTGCAGTATAGTAAGTGTTTCATAAAATTCAAGTGAATTAAAGTTTCCTCCTGGTTGAGTCTTCTTTCTTGTGTTTTTAATGCTGTGAAGAAGAAAGATCAATAGATTTGTGTTTCCTCTAGATGAGTGGGTCCATTTTAATTTTGGCCCAGGTGTGTACTCTGTCCTCTCACTGAACCTTGTACCTTAATGTTTTGATTTATTTCCACAGCATAAATCAATCAGGGTCTACCAGAAATCTAGTCTGGGGATGGTTTTACTGCTGCCATATATATTCTGTAATACTGTGTGAATGAAATGAAGAATAAAAATACTTTTTTTTGTTTATTTAACCTTAAACCCATTTTTTGCTTAAATATCCAGATTATTGAAGTTGAAATATTTTATTGAATTTTGTGAACTTGTTCTAGTTCTTCACTTGACTTTCCAACTATGTATGTGAAAATATATGTAGTCATATAATCTAAGAAGTAATGTTACTTTATGAATGCACTACAGTTTTATTATAGTTAAGACTCATATAATAACTAGGGTTTTATTAGAAAGAAAAATGATGATTCAGTGTTTCTATTGCATATCCCAATCACTTTAACATAGGTTAAAGTGTTCTTTTCACTGTAAATTAATATCATGTTTTTATATCTCTTAATTAGCTCAAAGTCTTATAATTTCCTAGATCTCCAACACAGGGATCAATCGACAAATGATAATGTAGGTAATGGGAAAGGGACCCTTTTTGGTACCCAAATGAATTAGAAGGCCTCAGGTTGTCGCTTCTCTCCCTCACCTATCCACATTGAGTCGGGAGGGAGATAAAAAGATCATGGCATGGCTGAGTGAGTGTGGGAAGTCTCTTTCCTTTCTCAGTTATTGGGCTCTGAGAAAAACTGCTTACTCAGCCCACATGCAACACCAGCTTTGTGAATCATTCCCTGATGCATTTCAAGTTTGGGAAACAGCAGAGGAGGCTTTGGCAGTGGCTCTGACAGCAGCAAATTTTGTTTTTCTTGTTCTGCAGATTTCCTCACTCTCCTTACTTGTGGTCACTTTAACTTTCCTGTCTCTTGCATCTCGAGTCTTTTTTGCCTAGCTATGTTTTAATGTTATCCCTGAGTTAGCATGCTACAGATTTGGTGGAATTAGGGTCTCCTATGGTGTCATTCAGAGCTCATGAGGAGTGTCAGCAGGCCCATTTCACTACTGAATTGAATTGCATTTCTCCCAGGTAATCAGAGGTCAGCTTCACTGTCTATTCTATTGCCTTAGGTTCATATCTTGGAATAAAGTTAAGTATCTAATACTGTTCCTTGTGTCTTGTTCACGAGCAACATCACATTGTCACTCTATGGGTTGCTATTTTCACTTTTTACTTCACCTTTTATAGAATTGTTGTTATTGTTTGTTTTTGGTTTGCTTTGTTTCCCATATAACAACATGTTTCAGGGCCATCTATCTATATGTAAAGGTCAAGTATTAGATTTAAATAACAGTCAAAGAGACTTAAATTAGATATACAGAGGAGCTTAATTTTATTGATATTTTAAAATGTTGGGTAACATTCATTTCCAAACACATTCTTCAACCATCCCTTAACCAGTGACTCAGCCCTAATAATAAAGAGTAAAAATAACTGAGGAAAGTAAAGCAGTTCAGTAAAACTAACCACATCATCAACTGAGTCTGGCAGAATATCCAGTGTTTCATACCCATAGTCCTCTATTCCTACAAAGAAGGGAACTAGGAACCTTTTCTTATCTCTTTTCCAGGGCCAAGCTTGGGCATTATAATTACATAGTATTCAATTTAGTTTTGTTATTGTTATTTTTTTCATTTATATTGTTGTAGACATTGTATATGTTGTTTTCCTGGTTCTGCTTACTTCATTCTGTATCAGTTCTTTCCATATTTCTGTCTTCCCATATTCTCTGAATTCTTTATATTAATTCTTTCTTATGGCCCAGTAATATTCCACTGTAAACATATATCACAATTTGTTTAACTGTTCGCCAGTTCATGGGCATCTACTTTTGTTTCCAGTTCTTTGATAAGATGAAGCTGTTTTTAATGTTTGGAAAACACTAGGAGCTTCTCTTAAAGTCCTTTTGAAATGTCTCACTGGTATTTTACATGAATGGAGGCAGGCAGTCTACCTCCCACATGCATCCCTCAAAAAACCCTCAGACTGATAATGATCAAGGAATCTAAAGAGAACTACAATGACTTCATCACTCCAGAACTGCACAGAAAGTCAGCTAGAAGCCCACATGCAATATGAAAAGGGTAAGAAAAAATGACAGAAAAATGACAGAAGCCAGAGACAACTATAGTCAGTAAGCCTCTCTATTTGGAGAGAGCAAGAGCAGAGAAGCTTGAGGTGACTGTGACCCTTAGAAAAACTGGGTGTAACAGGAAACAGTCTTGGTGTGGTAGCACTTAGACCAGGGCACTAGAGACTCAGGGATTCCAAAGTATCTAGAACTCTGTCCTGAGATACCATAGAGAACTCTTATGATACAGCTCTCTGGATACAGAGGGGCCTAGAACCTCCCAGTGCTATTAGCATAGATACATCCTGGGAGGTGGAAGTCTGCACAGGAGAAGGTAAGGGATTAAGCATTTATTAAGTGCTCACTATGTATCATGCACTGTGATAAGCACTTTACAAATGAAATAATAATCTTGTTTGATCCTCACAATAATCCTGGGAGTAGGTGATATTATTATCCCCATTTTACAGTTGAGAAAATGGGTAGCCAAAGGTTAAGTGACTTGACCAGATTTACACAGCTAGTGTCTGAGGATAGATTTTAACTCAGTTCTTCCTGATTCCCAGCACTCTATCCATCGAGCCACCTAACTGCCTCAAATTTTCTGCCACAGAAACTTAGGTAAGCTAAGTTGAGACCAAGTAGGGCCAACCATTTTCCTTTTCCCCCAGTGTACAACAAAGGCATAAGCCTGAGCCAACCTCAAAGCCTCAATTCAGGTGAGATTGAAGATATGAGTAAATAAAAGAAGATATTGACTGCTGTAAAGACTTATCTAAAGATCTCCAAATATTCAACCTAGAAGAAGATACTGATGTCATAACAACTTCAGAGACTCAAAGGAAAAAGTGGATTTTGCACAAGGACTACATGAGTATCTGGAAGAAATTTTGCAAAAGATTAAAAAAGTAAAATAAAAGCTCTAAAGAAAAGAATTAAAAGAAGAACAAACAGACAGCGGCAAAACTTAATCCAAGTTATAAATTCTCTGAAAACTAAAATAGACTAAACGGAAATCAGTGATTCCATGAGACAAGAAATATTAGAACAAAATCAAAATATTGGAAAAAATAGAAGAAAATATAAAGTATCTCTAAGGTCTCAGTTCTATATCTTGGATATGATGATCTAGCAACAAAAACAATCCTGAAAACAGGTCAAGGAGAGATAACTTAAGAACCATTGAACTTCCTGTAAATCACAATGTACAAAAAAACTTTGATGTTTTATTTCAAGAAATCGTAAATGAAAGTTGCCCAGATCTATTAGAGCTAGGGGGCAAAGTAAAAATATAAAGAATTCACCAGTTACCTTCTGAAAAAAATTCCATAAAGGAAAAGTCTTGGGAATGTCATATTCCAAATTCAGAGCATCTTGACCAAAAAAAAAAAAAAAAGACATTGGAAGTAACCAGAGTTGAGTTGCCATGGAATCACAATCAAGATTGCACAAAATGTGGCAGATTCCATTACAAATGGGAGATCTTAAAATGCAATATTCCAAAAGAACAAAAGATATAGACATATATGAATTACCCTGTCAAACTGAGTACAATCCTACAGCGAAAAAACAAATGTATCAGGGGTGTATGAGTAGGGGTGCAGCTAGGTGGCACAGTGGATAGAACACTGGCCCTGGAGTCAGGAGGACCTGAGTTCAAATCCGGTTTCAGACCAGACACTTGACACTTACTTGCTGTGTGCCCCTGAGCAAATCACTTAACCCCAATTGCCTCACTAAAAAAAAACAAAAACAAAAACAAAAACCAAATGTATCTTTAATGGAGTAGAGACTTCCAGGAATACCTAATGAAAAGACCTAATGAAAAGACCTAATGAAAAGTATATACAGTGGAGCTTATTTCACAGGCTTGTGGAAAGAAGCTTGCATTATTTGTTACTGCCTTCACTGTACCAACCTGCGTAGATTCTTTGAAATGAAAACACAAGAGTCAAGAGAAACCTAGAAAGATCACTTTATTTGGACAATTTAACGGGGCTGTATAATGTGGCAGTACTAATATTCTCACTGGGGAGAAGAAACAAGTAACTCTTAAGAATCTTAATGTCTTCAAAAGATATTGAAGTAATTAAATAGGACAAACAAATTATCTGGGGGTGAGAGTGGTGAACAAGTTCTATTCTTATGTTTTTAAGAGATGAAAGAAAATGGAGGATAAAAGAAATACATTAGTACATCAAAGAGGAAGAATAGGGTGGAACTTATTATTTTTCATAATTGGCATGCTCAAAAAGAGATGTATACAAATATGGAAGTAGGAATGGGGAGTGGGTATCAGATGAACCTTACAAGGAGGGTTGAATACAGACATCAAACTCAACAGGACAGCAGGAAGGGATGGTAGCATGGGTGGGTCATAATAAGACTGAGGAGGTAATGTTATTTTAGACTGTAATTTAAAACCAAGTTACTCTATCGATTCTTAAATTGCTATATAAAACATCTACATATGTGTTTATATGTATATATACACTTATATATCATATTTACATTACACAGGAGAGCATTGTGTGGTAAATAGAAAACATCCTCAGTGTTAGAAGACCTCAGTTCAAGACCTGACTTTGCCACATACTGGTTATGTGACCCTGGGTAAGTCACTCAGTGCCACAGGAAACTCTCTGTTGCATAGCAGATACCAATGGGTATGTAGAAAAAGCTGCTCACCAGGCACTCCTTACACCCATGAAATTATAGGTCTAGTTAAAAATTAGGAGCTCAGAGCATGTTACGTGCATTATCATGTTCATCTTCACAGGCTGTTTTTCTCTGTTGCCAAACAATCAAGTAAAATCTTTGACTGTTAGATAAAATCAGTCAAAGTATTTGTCCAGTTCCATACCCTGCATTCTTTTCCCAGATCACACAGAAAATAGAATGAGGTCCATATAGAAAAGTAGGGAGGAATGTCTGGTCAGCATTTTTTCTTACTAAATCATTTTCTTAATTTATCTTAGCAAAAACAATTTTGTGGCTTTGGCTGGCAAACCAACACATTCAGACAGAATAACGTAAGCTATTACTGTCCCACAGTCCCAGGGTATAGTGTCAAGATGCTAGCTATTCCATGAATTTCAAAGCTCATTAACAACTTTACCACATATTTTAGAAAGATTGTATTTTAATTAAAACAGTTGTATGTTTGGAATTTGTGTTCTGGTCATTGTGAAAAAAGGGCAAAATAAGAGACAATAGAGATTTTGTAGAGACTTGCTGCTACTGGAAAATAGATCTGACTGGCCTAGGACTGGAATGACTTGACTGGGATGTCAAGTAGTTCTCCAGGAAACAGCGAGTGGAGCAGTGGATAGAGCACCAGGCCTGGAGTCAGGAAGATGTGGGTTCAAATCCAGCCTTTGACGCTAGCAGTGTGACCCTGGGCATGTCACTTAACTTCTTTTTGCCTGAGTTTTCTCATCTACAAAATGGAAATAATAACAGTATTTACCTCTCAGTGTTGTTCTGAGAATCAAATAAGTTAATAATTATAAAGCTCTTTTTACTATGTGCCTGGCGTATGGTAAGTGCAATGTAAATGTTAGCTATTATTGTTATTATTACTTAACCTCTTGCTATATAAAGTTTCCTCATTTGTAAAATGGAAATGATAGTAGTACCTACCTCAGGATTGTTGTCAGGATAAAATGAGACACTACTTGTAAAGCCTTTTGCAAACCATAAGACAGTATATAAGTGCTAGTTATTATTGTTATTGTTATTATTTCAATTATTATTATTATCATTATTATTCCAGTCCTGCTCCAAAGATTTTTCCTTTGGTCAGCAGTGTGACAGGATACTGCTGATGCTACTTTCACATTCTGGTTGACCTTGATGTTCCTGGCCTTTTACCTGTATGTTTTGCTATTGATTGATTTAATAGAAAATTGTTCTTATGCAGAAGCATCTTGCCTTGTGATGCAAATTCTGGTTTGGCAACTATAGGGACTCCAAGAATATCTTTGCTAAATATACTTTAATGTACTTCAGCCTCCTTTTCCATTTTTTTTGTCCAAACAGCTGCACAAAAAGACTCAGAGAATCTCAGAGTATATACAGTGGAGCTTATTTCACAGGCTTGCGGAAAGAAGCTTGTATTATTTGTTACTGCCTTCGCTGTACCAACCTGTACTCATTCATGGGCAGCTAGGTGGTACAGTAGATAGAGTACTGGCCCTAGAGTCAGGAAGGCTCAGTTGAATTTAAATGTGATCTCAGATATTTACTATCTATGTGACCCTGGACAAGTCACTTAACCCAGTTTGCCTTGGTTTCTTATGTGTAAAATGAACTGGAGAAGGAAACGGCAAACCACTCCAGTATCTTTGCCAAGAAAACACCAAATGGGTTCATGAGTAGTGGGGCATGATTGAAACAGCTGAACAACAGCAACTCATGTTTTATCATCCACTCTGGAAATTCCCTCCAACAAAGCAATTTTGGAAATACCACTTGCACAGTTTCTGATGGGAGCCATATTTATGAGTTGGAAACGAATGCATGGAATTGGCATTGAAGGTCATTGGGAGAGAAGTGTGATATAGTAGAAAACCTTCTAGTGTTCAAGTCTGAAAGACCTGGATTTGGATTCTATAGCCAACAGTGGCTATTGGTTAAGGGCAAATCATTTAATACAGTGTCCTTCATCTCTTCTTCTTCTTTTTTTTTTTTTTGCTAGGCAATTGGGGTCAAGTGACTTGCCTACGGTCACACAGGTAGGAAGTGTCAAGATCCGAACTCAGGTCCTCCTGACTCCAGGGCCAGTGCTTTATCCACTCCGCCACCCAGCTGCCCCCAAATATTAATATATGTATATATATATATATATATACGTACGTACATACATATTGGCAAGGCAGTTGGGATTAAGTGATTTACCCAGAGTCACACAGCTAGTGAGTACCAAGTGATCAAGGGTCTGAGGCTGGATTTGAACTCAGGTTCTCCTGACTCCAGAGCCGGTGCTCTATCCACAGTGCCACATAGCTGCTCTAGTCCTTCACCTCTTGAAATTCAATCTCCTCATCTGTAAAATGGAGATAATCAATAATAACTGTAGTACCTACCTTGTGGGGTTTTGTGAAGCTCAAATCAAATAATATATGTAAAGTGCTTTGTACTCTTTAAAGTGATTTGAAATGTCAACAATTCTTTTTTTTTTGATGTTATATAAAGGAAAGACTTTTCTTTTTTTTATTTTTCCCTCTTAATAGTATTTTTCCAATTACATGTAAAGATAGTTGTCAACATTCACTTTTATAAGATTTTGAGTTCCAAATTTTTTCTCCCTCCATCCCTCCCTCTCCTCACCCCTCCCCAAGATGGCAAGCAATCTGATATAGGTTGTACATGTACAATCACATTAAACATATTTCCACATTAGTCATGTTGTGAAAGAAAAAGCAACACAAAAGAAAAAAAACTTTGAGAAGGAAAAAACAAAAAAAAGTGAAAATAGTATGCTTTGATCTGCATTCAGACTCCATAGTTCTCTCCCTGGATGTGGATAGCATTTTCCATCACGAGTCTTTTGGAATTGTCTTAGATCATTGAATTGCTGAGAAGAGCTAAGTCTATCATAGTTGATCTTTGCATGATGTTGCTGTTACTGTGAACAATGTTTTTTCCTGATTCTGCTCACTTCACTCAGCATCAGTTCATGTAAGTCTTTCCAGTTTTTTTTTCTGAAATCTGCCTCCCCATCATTTTTTTAAAAAAATTTAAAATGTGTCATTTTTATTAATTAATTAATTTTTAGTTTTTAACATTCAGTTCTGTAAGATTTTGAGTTCCAAATTTTCTGCCCTTCTCTCTCCTCCCCACCCCACCCCAAGATGGAAAGCAATCTGATATTGGCTCTACATAGACATTCATATTTAAACATATTTTCACATTAGTCATGTTGTAAAGAAGAATTAGAACCAGTAGGAGGAACCACAATAAAGAAGAAACAAAAACAAAAAAAAAGTGAGAGAGAGCAAGTAGTATGTTTTGATCTGCATTCAGACTCCATAGTTCCTTTTCTGGATGTGGATAGCATTTTCCATCCTGAGTCTTTTGGAGTTGGGAAGAATTTATGACCAAACAAGAGATAGAGAACATTATGAAATGCAAAATGGATAATTTTGATTACATCAAATGAAAAAGACTAAGTAGTAGATCTGACAGGTAAACTATTCCTTGCTCTCCTAATTTGCTTTTGGTATCACCTTTTATGCCTAAATCATGTAGCCAGTTTGACCTTATTTTGATATGTGGTGTAAGATGGTCTATACCTAGTTTCTGCCAAGCTATTTTCCAGTTTTCCTGGCAGTTTTTGTCAAATAATGAGTTCTTATCCCAGAAGCTAGAGTCTTTATCAAACAATAGATTACCATAGTCATTGACTACTGTGTCTTACATACCTAACCTATTCCACTGGTCCACCACTCTATTTCTTAGACACTATCACATAGTTTTCATGATTGCTACTTTATAATATAGTTTTAGATCTGGTGCAACTAAGCCACCTTCTTTTGCATTTTTTTCATTAATTCCCTTAATATTCTTGACCTTAACTATTCTTATTATAGGTCAAAGTAATGGAAGAGCTCAACTTCATGTTAGTGAAAAGTGGTGGATGAACAAACAGTTGAGTTGTGTTTCTTAATGAAGGTGGATGTGGGTTACACATTTAGAGAAATTCTGTGTCATCTTCCTTGTGTTCCAAGTTTGTATAAACCACTAAGTGAAGAAACATGTTTCCTTTCTATGCAACTGACTAAATGATTGTCTGCAAACTTCTGCAACCCCAAAGCCTACTTTCTGCTTCTGGGGAACAGAGTATTGCTCCCCAGAGTCAAAGTACAATTAAGGGAAAGGATCCAAATTGAAAGCAGAAGGATGATTTCACTCATGGAACAAATTATAGTGTAGATTAAAAAACATACAAAATCCATGTGTTTAATAGAGAGCAAATCAGTTGTATTTTTTAGAGGTTAGAGTGTAACACAGAAGACATCTTCAGAAAACTTGAGCATGAACGGAATCAATGTGGGCACTAATTTCTGTTGCTTTTTTAAAAAGTGAATTTATGGGCTCTGACTTACATTGATCTTAGCCCATTGTGTAGATTAAATACACTTGAGTATCCCCTTGTTTTTGCCCTAGTCAGGCAGACTGTCCAAGTCTGGGGAGGTTCTTGACAGAAAAGGACCATGGCTTTTTTTTTTTTGTCCTTGTTTTTCTGTCTACTTTCCTAGTGAGAAGGGAAGCTGACCTTTATGTGTGAATATTGTGTTTTGTTCTGAGAATCCAGAAAATGGCAACTGTGATGGTGTAGACTGATTGAGGGAATGAGGGCTATTTAGTCTGTAGAAGAGGAGACTTGAGGTAGAAGGTGCAGTGGGGAGGACATGATAGCAGTTTTCCAAGTATCTTAAAGAAAGCCATGAGCAATAGACTGAAAGTTACAAAGAGGCAAATTTAGGCTTGATGGCAGGAAAAATTTCCTAACAATTAGGGCTCTCCCAAAATGGAATAGGCTGCTTTGGGGGTTAGTGAATTCCTCTTGATTGGAGAGCTTTAAGTAGAAGCCAGGATGACTGCTTGTCAGCTATGTTGTACCAGGTATTAATTTTCTAAGTATAGATTGAACTAGATGGCTGCTGAAGTCTGTTCTAGCTCTAAAATTCTGTAATTTTAAATTACAGATAACTTTTCTAACAGTATCAGCGTGGCATATTATATTTTTTATGAATGTGGCTATTTCCTTCTTACAATCCAGATTCCAACCCATCCATGCCTCTCCATCCTATGTGACTTTTAATTTTTTACAATTTATTTTTTATGATCAAAATAGTATTTTGTTTCAATTACATGTAAAGACAATTCTAAACATTCATTTAAAATTTTTTGAGTTCCAAATTTTCTTCCTCTCTTCCTTCCCTCTCCCCTCCCTAATAGGGCTATATGTGTATATCTATATCTATATCTATATATATATATATAATCTATGTGTGTGTATATACATGCATATATGTATATATATACATATTCTTGATACATGTATACACATACACACACACAATCATGTAAAACATATTTCCCCTATGTGACTTTTACACACATCTTGAGAAATGTATTCAGAAACTTTCTCATAAGTTCACCAAAGGTGTACCCAAAATCCTGAAGACTTTCACTTTTTCTTGCTGGTTTTAGGATGACCATTGAGCATACAGGCCAGTCTACATCATCCCTTATTCTCCTCAGGTGATCATTCTATCCCTTTTGAACACACTTTTAAAAAATGACAGCTTTTGTTCTGGTTTTTCTCCATAGTTCTTTATTTATTTTGGTTGCAGCCTGCTCCTACCTGCCATGGACCTTTCCATGGCCCTCTGAGTGATACTCATGGTTAATCATTAAGAGACTGTAGTGTTCCATGACACATAGCCAGCCATACAATAATGCCAGTTTAATATTGCTATTAAAAGGATGGTCCTTTGTTTTAGGGAAGAGTTTGAGATAATTGAAGGAGCTTTTAATTTCTCAAAGGTAATCTAGCTCTTCTCCATCTAAAGGCAGGTTGGTGGTATAGTGGATAGAGTGCTGGGCCTGGAGTCAGTAAGACCTGAGTTCAAATACAGCTTCAGACATTTACTATCTGTATGGTCCTGAGCAAGTCACTTAACCTCTGTCAGCCTGAGTTTCTTCATCTGTAAAATATAAATAATAGCACCTGCCTCCCAGACTTTGAAGATCAAATGAGAAAATATTTGTAAAGTACTTCGCACACTGCCTGACACATAATAAATATTTAGTAAATGCTTGTTTTCTTCTCCCTTTGTTAATTCTAGGATCAATTTCTTGTTCATTTACAATGTCTTTTTTGATTCAGCACAGCAAAATGTCCCCTTAACTCTCTTTTCCCTCAAGTTGTCTGACATGCATATACCAAAAGAAGTTGAGTGACTTGTCCAGAGTCATATATCTAGTAATTGTCTGAGGCCAGATTTGAACTCAGGTTTTCTGACTCCAGGACCCTGCACCACAAGTGAATGAAGAAAGTCTACTATCCAACTTATGTCATGCTGTTAGAATGGTGTAAATGTTTTGGACAGATACTGCTTTTAAAGAAGAGTATTCTATTCTCTATATTTTGGGCACAGGCCTTACAGGAATAATTTTATTAGTTAAATTATTCCAATTCTAAGCATCTTTGCCTGGAGAGAAATCCATCATATCATTGAAAATCTCTTGTCCCAGTCATTCCCCATCACAATTTGTATTATTCCCAAAGATAGCATTCCACAGTAAGATATAACATAGTTACAGAGTTCAGACAAAAGCTTAGTTAAGATTTTAATTCATTGAATAGATAGTCGCCTGACTTTGAGCCTACACTCAGGAATAATTTTCCTAAAAGCATTGAATCCTTCTTTAGCCACTCTTGCCAAGGATTCTTATTTCAGTTTGGTCAAAGGTGATTTCAAGAGATACTTCTATTAAGCAAATTAATTAGTCTGATCATTGCTGTGATCACTTCAGGAGATCTCCTTGGACTGGACAGGCCTTCATCAAGAATGATGATTAAAGATGTCATTGAAGGACTTCGTTTGGGAATTGATAGTTAAAGAATGCTTGGTTAAGGTTTCTCATTACTTAAGTGTTTTCCTAATATTATTTTGTAATGGGCAGCCTAAAGAAGAAATCCTTTCACATTCCAAATGGCATAGCATATTTACTTTAAATCAAAGGTTCTTAATTGGGGATCCATAAGATTTTTTTTAACATTTTGAAAACTTTCAGTATAATTGGTTTTCTTAAAATCATGATTCTGAGAATGGGTCTTTATTCTTGATCAGACTGCCAAAGTTGTATCACTAGACACACACAAAAAAAGATTAAGAACTCCTGCACTAATTAGTCCTTCTCTTTGGGCAGTTGCTAATAGGTAGAGTGTAGCTGTCCTATTGGTTGGAGGGGAAAAGCAGATAATTTTCTTCCATTTTTTTTTTTTACAGAAATAAACTTGTTACTAAAGAAACATTCTTTCATTTGTATTTTTGATACAGCAAATGTGGTTTCACACTGTTGATAGAAGATAGATTTATGCTAATACTAGAAGTCTACTTGTTGAAGAGAAAGTGCTGTGGAATAAAAATAGCCAGCATTAGTTTGCATAAAATCATATATTTTCATGATCACTAATTTAATAGTGAAATATGGAAGCATCCAACTTTGTTTTAAGGAATAGAAACCTTCTCCCTCTTCCTACTTCTTTTATCCTCTCTTCACCTCAGCTCTTGTCTTTTTTCTATAGGTAACCCTCTTATGTCTCTGGGCTTGGGATGGTTTTCTCCTAGGACTCTGACCTTGAGTACTGAATTTGAGACTATATTAGGGATGAGGAAAGTATACTGTCTTGTCAAGCCAACAAGCATTTATTAAGCACCTTTTATGTGCCAGGCGCTATGCTGAACACTGGAGTTACAAAGAAACGCCTCACATCCCCCAAAACCAAAAACCTAAACTCCAAAACAGTTCCTGCTCTCAAGAAGCTCGCAGTCTAATGGCAGAGACAAAATGTAAACAGCTTTGTATAAATTAACAAGATAGATAAATTGGAAATACTGGAAGACAGAAGAAAGGTTCCACCATTGGTTCCAGGGGGTTGTAGGGCATGGATAGCAAGTAATTGGCCTAAAAGTCTCCTCTGAGTTTTAGTTTTACTTTAGCACTTGCCAACTCTTTGACTTGGGGCAATTATTATAATGTCTCTGAGCCTAAATGTCCACAGCCCTAAAATGGTGATAATACCTGTTCTGGGTACTTCACTGGGTTCTTTTGAAGATTAGATGAGACAATATATGTTGAAGGGACATTGATGTAAATTGAAAGTAAAGAATTATATTCCTTTGTTCAATTTCTTCTGAGGTAAAATGATGGTGATACTCTCACACAATCTTACCATGATCAATCTGTTTTTTGGAAGCAGGCCAAATGGAAAGATTTCACTGTGATTCTTTTTTACAAGGTAAAGAAAAAGATTAGTTAAAACAGAACTACAATTTGTGGCAGTTTGTATTGACTTACTGTGTACATGTCATTTCTATCTATAGAATTTATGTTCCTTAAGGGTAGTAACTCTTTTACCTTTGTGCCCCTAAGGCATGGCCCTGTACATAGTGAGCACTTAATAAATCTTTGTTGAGTGGCTGAATAAGTGACATTTGATCAGAAAAATTAATTTGGAAATCTAACATTGGTTGGGTATGACTGTAGTTCAAGGAAGCATTTAGATAATCTTTATCTTTTATCATTGGAGAAACAAATAAATCACAAATCAAACAATTACTTTATTGAATTTACCCTTAGCTATAAAATAAAATTGTCCACAGGCACTTCTTGTAGTGTTGTTCATGTGGCACATACAATTTCTAGAAGCATGGAAGATAGTATTCTTTTTTTTGGGCAACCCTAACTAAAATGCTTAGGAACTTCCTATTAGAAATTAGTAGATTAACATGTTAGTCAAGATGGTGTTCAGTGCTCATTCTGTACCCTTTGTCTCTTTGAAGAGATTGTTTTATTTGCTTGTATTATTTCTAGCATCACAAAATCATCATAGAAATAGTACATGCCCTATTCTATGATAATGATGACTCAGAAATAAGAAATCCTGTAGAGGAGATAGCAACATAGTAGATGTGCCCTGGTGGGTCTCAACTTCCTTTTCTTGAGTTTTTCAATTTTCCGCAAAGTGTGTTTATCTTTTTTTAAAAACAATTTTCTTGATGTCATTTGTATATTACATTAGTTATTTCCCAATGTATTCCCTCTCCACCATGAGCAAAGCCAAGTGATACAGCAAATATCTAACAGACATCCAACATAATCCCTGCTCCCTCCCCATCTCCTACTATTTTACCAAGAAGGGGAAATATGTGTTTTTGCATCTGTTCTCAGGGATCAGATCTGGTCATTGAAATTAAACTTAATCAAACTGCTTTTTAACATTATTTTTATTTGCATTATTGTAGTCATATGTATTGTTCTGGTTCTGCGTTATGTAAATACAAATCTTCCCATATTTCTCTGAATTTCTCAATTTTGTTGTTTTCTAGTGCATTTTTGAACAGTAATATTCCAGTGTCAGCTTCATTGACTTGTTCCAGTCACTGCATATGCCAAGGCTACTTATCTAATTGATCTTGACCTTGATTAGCAAGAACTTCTTGTTTTGATGTAATCTTTTAAGTAAGAGTTTGCTTATTTTTTATGACATGTTTGTTTACTAATTAACATTTAGAATGTGGCAGTGTGTCACAGTGGAATTGTCACTGGCTCTGATATTAGAGAACATGGATTCAAATATTGCCTTTGATACTGCTTACTTGGATAAGTTATTTAATATTCCTGGTCTTCAGTTTCCTCATTTGTAAAATAAAAGGATTGGACTAGATAACTGCTGAAATTCTTTCCAACTTTAGATCTATGATCCTAAGTGTCAAGGGAATATCTAAAAAAGACCTCACTCCACCCTCTTTTGATCTTCTGCTTACCTTAGGTGGGAACAGATGAGGATGCTCTCTGAGAATAGCAAAGTCTATTTCTGTGAATTGAATGCTTACTTTCCATTGAGCTAATGATTGGGAGAGGGATACCAGAATCTTTGGCCAGATCTGCATTTCTCAACTCTCCTCCACTTCTTTCTCTCTCTTTTCCTTGAGCTATCATAGTTTTTTGCATGTTTGCTCAGGTAGAGTAAAGATTTTATAATGAATCATCTTAATTTTTGCTCTGGAAACCCTTAGGGGTGGTGATCAGCAGTTGTTATGATGGTTACCATACCATTCTCACCAACATCTGCTCAGAGCTTCTTTCTGAATCTGTTTTTGTACTTACAAAGTACTGCTGTCTTTGTTCTTGTTTAAAAAAATTAGTCATAGTCAGTGCTGATCTGTCTTTTAATAAGTTAATCCTTGTCAGAAAATTGAGGTCAGTAGAATGTCCCTTGTGTCCTATGTTCTTCCTGACTCAAACGACGGGGTCAATTCCTGAACCTTCCACATTCAAGGAAACACTTTGAGAAGCTAGATGGGGGCTGTGTAGCCCCGATGGTTTTCCCACTAAAGGTTCCTGTGACATACAAGCAGAGGGGGGGAGTAGGGAAGGAGAGAGAAGCAACCTCTTTTTTAAAATTGTTATTATTTATTTATTTTAACATTAATTAAATTTTTTTGAGCTCCGAATTCTGTCCCTCCCTTTCACCCCTCCCCCACCCATTTAGAAGGCAAGAATGTGATATCAATTATGCATGTGAAATCACATAAAACACATTTCCCCATTAGCTGTGTTGCAAGAAAAAAAACAAGCAAGAGGAAATAAAATGAAAAAAAATTTGTGCTTCAATCTGCATTCAGACTTCAATCAGTTTTTTCTTTGGAGATGGATAGAATTTTTCATCATAAGTTCTTTGGAATCATCTTGGATCATTGTATTGATCAAAATAGCTAAGTTATTCTCAGTTGACCATTGTAGAGTATTACCATTATTATGTACAATTTTCACCTGGTTCTACTCACTTCACTTTGTATCAATTCATGTAAGTCTTCCCAGGTTTTTCTGAAACCATCCTCCTCATCATTTCTCATCAATAGTATTCTATTACAATCATGTACCACAACTTTTTCAGCCATTCCCCAGTTGATGGGCATCCCCTCGATTTCCAATTCTTTGCTATCACAAAAAGAGCTGCTTTAAAACATATAGGCCTTTTCCCTTTTTTCTTTGATCTCTGTGAAATACAGACTTAGAAAGAGTACTCACAGTTTTATAACCCTTTGGGCATAGTTCCCAATTGTTTTCCAGAATGGTTGGATCAGTTCACAACTCCACCAACAGTGTATTAGGGTCCTAATTTTCCCCCCTCCTCTCCCAACATTTGTCATTTTCCTTTTCTGTAATATTAGCCAATCTGATAGGTGTGAGATGGTGCCTCAGAATTGTTTTAATTTTCATTTCTCTAATCAATAGTGATTTAGAATATTTTTATTTGACTTATAGAAGTCACCTTCCTATACAAGAGTGTTAGCTCTAAAATAGAGGTGAAGAAAAAGGTATACACATATAAATGTATATATAGGTATATATATATATATATATATACCTGTATATACTTCTGTTAAATTTTCTTCCTTTCCTCCTTTATGACTATGCCTTTACCCTTGCTGTCACCTACTATGTTAAAAGCTTTAATATGTATTTCTCTGGTCCACATATACTTCAACTTGGAATGTTTGCTACCATTCTGCTGATGGTAGGGTGGATAAACATTCAATTTTTCATCTAACTGATCTGCTTGGCATAGAAAAGGTTAAGTGATTTCCTAAAGGTTACAAAGATCAATAGAGGAGTAAGATGTTGATTGAGTGATTTGGTGTTAGAGGACTGGAATTTTAGTCTTGGCTCTGTGGCCTTCTAGCTGTGAGACTTTGGAATAGAATAAGCATTTATTAAGTCCTTGGCTTTATAGATAGTATCAAGTGCCAGGCACTTTACAAATATTATTTCACATGATCCATACAACCTGTAAGGTAGGTGCTACTATAATCTACATTTTATAGTTTGGAAAGTCGAGGGAGGCAGAGGTTAAGTGACTTACCCAAGATCACATAGCTTGTAAGTATCTGAGGTCAGATTTGAATTCAGGTCTTCCTGACTCCAGGTCCAGCACTCTAATCACTCTGTCACCTAGCTAGCTGCCTTTGGGCAAGTTCATTTGTCTCTCTGAGGCTTAGCTTCCTCATCTGTAAAGTGGGGATAATAGTATTTGTACCACTGACCTCAAAGGATTGTTTGATTCCAGAAGCATTTATTTGACGTCTACGATGTTCAAAGCACTGTGTTGGTTACTGGAGATAAAAACATGAAAAAAAAAGCAACAATCCCTGTCCTGGGGAATCTTATATTCTAAGAGGAGGAATGAGGTAGAGAGCAGATGTGTTCAGCATGTACTGGAGTAAATAAATACTTTGTAATCCTTTGAATGTACTTTGTAATTTCTAAAGGGAGAGAGTATCCAAGGAGACAACGCCTGTAGAGTGCTTGGCTGTAAGAATGAACTATGAAGTTATGTGTAGAGGGAGCCTGGAGTTAACTGCCTCTGTGTTTATATCTTCTTTCTTATCCCATTGAGTCAGCCTTTGTGTGGACTAATGTGGTGATGATATCTACTGACAGAAAGCTGTAATTGAAACATCAAAAGACTTTTAATAAAATGGCATGATACTAAGGTAATGGCCTCTCAGAGGAACTTAGAATATGTGAAATAAGATCCAGGCAGCAAATTGTAATATTCTCCTCCTTGTGCTGTGTTATGACCTTGGGTGCTTTGTGCTATCTTTGAATGTTCATTCTTTTGTGGGAATCACTGTTTTTAATTCCCTGTTCCTTATCAGTGCTCCAACTATTAAAAGATGTTTTCTTCAGTCAAAACACTATGTTTAAAACAGTTTTATTTTTCAGAGGCTAAGTCCTGAATGTCCTTTGTGGATTTAAAGGGCAGGTTGTCTTTCATGATCTTGGGTGTCGTCTCTGTCTTCGGGTCTCCCACCTTACCTTAACAATTAAATTCCACACTGACCAACAATTTAAAGTTTATACACTCCTTTCTCTAAAGCAGAATATTCAAATAAGATTTCATAATGTTTTCACTCCAAGGATAGAATTAAATGGAGTCAAGGATTAAGTTTGGGATTCATTGTTCCTTAAATAGCACAAGAGAGGGATCTCCAGGGAATTTACAGGCATTCCCTTGATTTTCCTAGTGTTTTGAGGAAAAAAAGGAATGAGCATATTTTAACTCTATTTTACAGACAATTTCTGCATCATTCAGGATCACCAAGCCTGGTAGGGTATGGAATATGTATAAGGGCCAGGTGCCCAGTAGCTTCATTTTTTTTATACAGTAAGCAAATTTTTCATTCAGGGAGTCAGTATTCTGTGTCTTAATAGTTTGAGTGCCCTGCCCTAGTTGCCTAACAAATTACTTTGCATATATGTTGCATGTGAAGAAATAAAAGATGCTGGAAGGACATTGTTTCCTCTGACAGGAAGTGTTTCTTAAGTAAAAAAAAAAACTGTGCTCATTTTTGGACAGGGGGCAGCCCCTTTCAGAGTCACTAAATAAACTGAACAATCTCCTTAACCACAGAGAGTTTGTACTTTGGGGCAACTTGTTCTCTGTAAAATGTCAAGGTCCTATAATAGGAAAAGATGAGAAGTTCTGGAACTTTCCTTCCTCTTTTAAAAAATCTTTCCTCCCCCTTCTTTCTTTGGTTTCGGAACGGAAATGGAAGGGGAGGAGTAGAAGTGAACAACACAGAGACAGTGTGCATCCAGGATCCTAAAAGACAAAGAAGTTTCTTTTCTTAGGACTCACTGCTGTAAAGGGCACAGTTGATCTAGCATGTACATTCTCAGTTCATTAATACACTCAGCTTTCTGTAAGTTACTGTAGTACTTTATACCTATTCACTTAATGACTTATATTTGACAGTCCTCTACTGCCTACTCTTCTTTTGTCACTGGCCAGGGTTCAGGTTAGCTTGAAACTTTCTGAGTTAGAACACTTACTGACTACAAGCCTTCTCAAGAATCTACTTATCTTTGAGGGAAGATTGGCACACTAATGCATCATTGGTGGACCTGTGTATTGGTCCAATTATTTTGGAAAGCAATTTGGAATTAAAAAAAAAATTGACTAGGGGCAGCCAGGTGGCGCAGTGGATAGTGTGCTGGCCCTGGAATCAGGAGGACCTGAGTCCAAATCCAGCCTCAGACACTTGACACTTACTAGCTGTGTGACCCTGGGCAAGTCACTTAACCCCGATCGCCTTGCAAAAAAAAGAAAAAGAAAAAAAAAGAAATTGACTAAAATATCCATTTCTATGGACTAGAGATTCCCTGGATAGGCATAAACCCCAAGGAGGTCAATGACAATATATACCAAAATATTTATTGAAGGAGTTTTTTGTGATGGCAAAGAACTGGAAACAAAGTTGATGTCCATTGTTTGGGGATGGCTAAACGAATTGGGATACATGCATGTAATGGGATATTACTGTCCTCTTATGAAATGATGAATTTGATGAATGCAAAGAAACATGCAAAATCGTATAAATGGATGAAAAGTAAAGTAAGCAGGACCAGGAAGATGAATTTTTTTAAACAGGCATTTATTAAACTCTTACTCTGTGCCAGGCACTGTGCTATACCCTTTACAAATACTATGTCATATAATCCTCACAACATCCATGTGAGGTAGATGCTATTATTATCCCCATTTTACATATGAGGAAACTGAGGCAGATAGTTTAGTGACTTGCTCAGGGTTACACAGCTTATAAGTGTTTGAGGCTGGTTTTAAACTCAGCTCTTCCTGACTGTAAGTCCTGGACTCTAGCAGTAGAAACAACAGCAAACAGTTGAAACTGAATGCTGTGAAATTATAATTGACTCCAAAGAAGAAATATGAGAAGACACTTCTCTCTACCTCTTTGTAGATATGGGGGACCATGAGTATGGGATATTGTGTATAACATCATGCATTTTTGATATACTGGTTAGTTTTACTGAACTCTTGTTTTCTATTTTTAAATTCTTTATTATAAGAAATGGCTCTCAGGAAGGAACTAGGGGTAGAGATAGAATTGGAAATATTGAGGATGTAAAAACAAAATCTATCAATAAAAATTTATTTTAAAATAAAGAACCTCATTACCCAAGAATACATAGGCCAAAAAAAAGCTATCATTGGAAGGAAGCACAGTTTTTATTTAGAAGGCGTGATACCACCCACTCTTGAGGATGGAAATAGGCTGCTATGCAAAATGAGAGTGGATTAGGGCAGAACTTTTTAAAGGCAAAATGGTGCAATGGAGGTTGGGGGAAGAACTCTAATGGGCAGTCTAGCATTAGCCTGTTCATTGCCTCTTGATGTTTGCCTTGGAGTGGGGAGTTGAGGTGGGGTAAGAGGAGAGATCTAAATAGTCAGGCAAAACTACCTCATTTTGGAGAAACCCAATAGGATTTTTTTTCTAGTAATACAGATTCAGAGTTATACAGAAACATATGGATCTGATCTCAGGGGAGGGAGAATACTAGCACTAATTGGAGGAATTAGATGTCAATCAGCATAAAAAAATTTCACGTAAGATTGATAATTTATTGAGGATGAAAGCATCAGTATAAAAACTTATAGCATTCAATTTAATATGAATATTTCTACCAGGGCAGGGCAGTATGGGGAGACATTGGCTCAAAGATAGGAAGACCTGGGTTCATGTCTCTCCTCTTGACATGAATTCTGGCTGTGTGCCCCTAGCCAGATTTCTTAACCTGTTAGAGTTCTAAGCAACTTTATAAGTTTATAAATCTCAGGGAAGATATGAACCTACTTTGGAAGGGGGAACCCTTTCATCTGGGAGTTCCCTATTCCACTGAAATCACAGGTCCAGGTCCTGTCCCTGCTTATAGCAGAGATAGTTTCAAAATAACATATCCTGAAGAATTTGATTTAGAATTTCTCTTTTCATACATGTGTGTCCTATGTCCCAGCTAATTTGTAAGTTGCTTGGGGTCAGGGACCTGAGACTCCTGGGTATATTGTCTTTGAGCCTCTCACAAAGCCTAGCATACTAGTAAGCACGTCTGGATTTGTTAAATGAATTAATGAATGAATGAAACTTGGTTAAAGACAAAAAGAAAGTAGACATTACACATTCTTGATAATTTATAATCTAGAATGAATAAAAGAATGAAAAAATTATTAAGTGTTTACTCTATGCAAGGCTGTGCTAGGTAAGCACTGGTGATATGAATGTAAGCAAACAATGCAGTCCCTATCATCGAAGAGCTTGTGTTCTGATAGAGGAAGATGACACATATAGGGGATGAGGGCCAGGAAGGAGTGTTTTGGATGAGGAAATCAGAGGGAATTAGAGCGATAGGCAAATAATTGATGTGTCCTTTCTAGGAATGGTAGTGTTGATTTGATTGCTGTTCTCAGAGTCAGAGTTGGAAATTCTAGAGTAGAAGGAGGGGAGTTGCATTGGCTTCAATGTGGGAAGTAGCATGATGGAGCTAAGGCTGGGCAAGATAAGATGAATGAACTAGGCTGAGCTCACTTGAGTTCTGGCTCGTTATCAGGGAAGTTGACAGGAGGCCTATGGCTCACGGGCCTATATAAAACCCTTGCTTCATCTATATCCCTAAAAGAAAAGTGTTTTTACTTGTTTTTCAAATCCTTTTAATTTTTTTTTACTTTTGAGATCACTGATATTCATATGGCTATAGACCACATAATAAATAATAGTTCACATACTTATAGATGGTATATATTTTTGTCTAAACCTCAGATTTAATCAGCATAGGGAGCTTCTAGTGAGGAAACTCTACCAGCACAAATCAACAACTGTTCTGCAATTTAGCGTATTTGGAGAGTTGCCTAAGTCATTGGGAATTTAATTCACTTGCTTAGGGTCACACAGGTAGTAGGAGTCAGAAGTCAGATTTGAACCCCTGCCCTCCTCATCTTCCTGACTGAGGTTGACTCTCTCAGTCTCTCTCTTGTTCTTCTGTAGAAAGATATATGTATATGTGTGTGTGTGTGTGTGTGTGTGTGTGTGTATACATATGAATGAATGAATGAATGAATGAAAGAAAAAGTGCTTATCAAGTACTTGCTCTGTGCAAAGCATGGTCCTAAATGCTGGGAATTCAAATAGTAAGCGTAGTCAATCTCTCACATTGTAATAAAGGGAGACAACATGCATAGGAATTTTCGGCTTCAAGGCAGATGAAAAGGCTCAGTAGGTCCTTTACAGTGGTAAAGCATGTGGTAATGCATCATCTTTACTGTTATTTTCACTGAACAGGGAAGGGGGAGAAGAGCTCTGCTGCTCCTAGGGTTCTTGGACTCAAGGGTAGTAGATGGTCTCCATCTAGGTCTGAAGGGAGGTGGTGATTAAAAACAGGTGGTGGTTTGGCTTATCTGGCACATGTACCTCCTGTCTCTCCTTCAGGATGCCTTGCTGCTTCAGGTAGGCTGGCTTGTGGCAGTTAGTGGGGATGGATGGCCCCTTCTCCATGGGAGTATGTACATATGTGTATATATACACACATGTATGTATGTGTATACACATAAAATATAACAAATACATGCATGTATGCAATAACTCAAAACATAGAATAATGTTATCCATGGTGGTTAGGTCCTAGGTTAGCCCATAGTTATTCATATCTAATGTGTACTCCAGTGAGCATTTACCATTATGCCTTATCATGTGTGGTGGTGACCCTGGGTTTCTGGAGGCATTATGAGTGGAGTGGAAACTTTGGCAGGTCCTTCCAAGCTGAAAAGTCAAATAGTCATTCAAAGACCTTGGCCAAGTTAAATTAAGAGCTTTATTATCAGGTTGTCTAAGGCAAGGTCAGCCATAGAGCTTCCTGAAGACTGCTGTACTCTTAGGTATAGAGAAACTTCAATTTGTTTAGACAGAAGTACAAAGTCAAAGTCTTGGTAAATAGTATTATATAAAAAGTACTAGGAAACCTAACCCATTACGTATATTAATGTTTCAAAAAATTTATTCAGAGTTACAACCTGGAATGTCAAAAATACTTTTCTACTGCTGTAAGGGGACTTGCCTCTTCTCACCTTCATCTCTCTTCCCTAACACCAGGCCGAGGGATTGGGATGCTCCCAGTTCTAGGCCAAACATTGGGACTGAGAAGGTAGAGAGGAAGTGGATGGTCAGGTTAGGACAGGAGATACAGAACCGGGAGAGGACCATAGCAGGAAGTGAGAGGTGAGGACTGTAACTCCGAGAAGCGGAAATGGATGAGAGGTACACTGGGAGGCCTCTTGCTGGTGAAAAATGCATTGAAATTTTGGGTTGACTGCCCAATCAGACCGTTTATTTACTTCCCTGGACCTCAGGGATTGACTTGTCTGCTTCCCTCCCCATTGCGACCATCTGTTGTCTTCAACCAGGGTTTCTCCTCTCCTTGGCCATTGTTGGAAATGTAGCTTAACCGCAGGCAGGCACCCAGCCCATTGTGGAGCAGGGTGCAGTCTCACAGTGTTTTTCCTTGTCCCTTGTCCCTAGGCAAGCAAGCACACAGCTCTTTGTAGGTATTTGTTAAAATGATTTTTCTTTGGTTTGTTTTTCTCTCTGGTAATTGTGAGAAGCAGACAATCTAAAGACTCCTTTCCATGCATCCTTCTTTCTCCTTCCTCCATAGTTTTTCCCTACTTCAACCCTGTAGGGAAAGTTTCGCATGAAATAACGTTTCAGTTACTTTGCAAAGGAGTAGCAAAGATTCTGTACTGAGTTTTCCACTCTTGGAAGGGGCTGAGGGCTGTGGGGTTAGATAGGAAAAGCCTGAGGCTGCTGGTGAGGAGAAGGGATATTGAACTGAAGGGGAGGGGTGGGAATGGGCCTTCCTGGGAGTTTACCTTCTTTTGCGGTTGTCTCCTCTCCTCCCTTGCCACCCTAATCCTGCTGCCTCAGACTACACCCAGGACCAGCCCTGAAACAACTGAGAAGTGGGGCAGGGTGGGGCTGGTAGTTTCAGGAGTCAAGAACTATAGGGAGAAGTGATAGCTGATAGGAGGGCCCAGTGGTCACCAGGCCTGGGAGGAAAGGTTGGTTATAGCATAAGTAAGCTGGGGACAGTTTGACTACAGTTTCGTTCTGTGGCAGAGCAAAGCACATTAAGAAGGAAAGTGACTGACTAGATCTAGATTCTTAAGGAGTTTCACTGGCAGTGCTAGAAATATTATCCAATTTTCCAGATTCCCAGTCCAAAGAACTATTCAGGATTAATTATATGACAGGAACCTTACTACTTCTGGCCTCGCTCAGACTCTTGTGTGTACGACTGAGGCTCCCTAGTGGTGGCTTTGTTATAAACTCAGCCAAGAAAGTGGAACAAATGACTGAGAGGGAGAATTTGGTGGAGGTATCCCTCCTCCCTTCAGAAAAAAGTTGGCAGGAATGGGGTCTTTTCATCTTAGGTTTATGTCAGTAGCATCCCTTTGAGGCTCTTCAGTGGGGGAAGGGGAAGGGTGTGTGAATTGTGCAATTTCCTAGCCTATCTTGGAGCTGAATCTAACTAGGGCCTGCTGTGGTAACTCCCATGCCATGTGTCCCACCTGTTGTGATGTTTAGGGTCTAGATCAAGGGTTCTTATTCTTCTTAGTGTCATGGATTCCTTTGGCAGTCTGCTGAAGCCTAAGGAATCTTTCTCAGATTAATGTTTTTAAATGCATAAAACAAATATATAAGATTACAAAAAAAAACCAATAATGATGAAATTCATTTATCAAAATATTTAAAGAAACAAATTCATGGACTCCAGGTTTAAGAACTCCTGGTATAGAGGAATCTAGTGGTGCTGGAATCACCCTGCAACTTTGTCTTCCCAAATGATACTTATCCTGGGGCTATTTCTCTTTGGGATAATATCTCTGGAGGAAAACCACACTACTCATCTGCCTTTAACACTTTTATATAAGTCTTATACAAGTAGCAGTATACAGGGTAAAGAACACTGGATTTGGAATTAGATGACCCCTAATTTCCCATCCCAAATCTGCCAATAATCACAATAAACTTTTATTAAGTACCTACTATATGTCAGGCACTATGCTAAACACTGGGGTTACAAAAAGAGGCAAAAGACACTCCCTGCCCTCAAGGAGCTTACAGTCTAATAGGAGAGACAACATGCAAACAAATATATACAAAGCAAGCTATGTACAGGATAAGTAGGGAAATAATTAACAAAAGGAAGCCCCAACTTACAAATATGATATAAAAAAAAGGACAAGACCAGAAATGTCGTCATTCTTCCACAAATTATAGTGGCTTTAAAGTTGAAGTCAGAACTGAAATCTCAGATCTCTTGAGAGTTGGGTTGCTTTCGTGCCAGCACTAGTGATATTTCTATTGCACATGCTCTTCCCCTGAAGTTTCTAGCTGTGAAGCACTTTGGTGCTTTAGAATATAGTTCTCATTGACTCTGGATTCCTTGACCCCCAGTGTCCGATAGAACAAGTGTCTCATTCGGTGCTATTGGTAGAATGATAGATGGATCTAACAGATATTTAGTAGCTCATGTTCTGTGGGCAGCTTCTGTATGTATTCTTTGATATTTAAGACCTTAATGAAATAAGGAGGGTGCTCATAGTATTTCAGGTTTCCAATTTATGTTAAAAGTTAAAGTGGCAGAGCAGTTTGATGTAAGTCCCAGAGAGTTTTAGGACTACATTCCCTGTATAAAATTTCTTATGAATCTATATATTTCGGGTTTCTAAGCAGTGTTTATTTTTAGCCCCAGGAGTACCTTTTTCACATCTGGGGTCTTCAGAAATGCTACCCTAGGTTCAAGGTGGAGTTAGCAGAGAAAGTGAGAAAGTTAGGGGAGACAGCCCAAGTGGTTAGGAGGTCATGACAGTTGTTCAGTTATGAGTCAAGTATTTTAGTAACTTTTGCAAATTGGTGCTGCTTTGAGATTTAAGGGACTCCTTTGGGATGAGGTAACTAGGCAGTGACCTAGAAAGACAAAGGTTGGTGTTGACAGAGGTGGCCCTAATACATGCTATAAAAAGACTCAGACCCAGTACTACTTGGCCACAGTGTGTCCTGGTTCTCTTTATTCATCCATTAGCCTGGTGCCCTTTTTTGTAACTTAAAAATTTTAAAATAATTTTTATTGATATCTGCTATTTTTATATTACCTACATTTTACAATTTGTCTTTCCTCATACCCCTCCCAAATTAATCCTTATAATAAAGAATAAAATGTTCCACATTTTTTATCCACATATTAAAAAAAGTTTAATCTTATATATTGTGTTTAGTTGTCCATCAATAAAGATTTATTAAACTCCTACTACGTGCCAGGCTCTGTGCTAAATGCTGAGGTTACGAAGAAAGGTAAAAATGCTTGTCCCTGCTCTCAAGGAACTCACAGTCTAGTGAGGAAGACATGTAAAAACTGGTGTCCCACTTCTGGAAAAAAGGAGGGGAGGAGGTTTCTTCTCATATTTCTTTTCCGGGGCCAAGCTTGGTTATTGTAATTTCTCTATGTTCAGTTTAATTTGTTTTGTTGTTCATTCCATGTACATTTTTGTAGTTTTATAGCAATCGTTTTCCTGGTTCTACTTATTTTAATTCAAAATTGCTTTCCAGAATAGTTGGACCAATTCATAGATCCACAAATAGCATATTAATGTGCCTATATTTCCAAAGTCCATACGTTGGTTATTCTCATCTCTTGTCATCTTTGTGAATTTGTTGGGTGAGAGGTGAAACTTCAGGTTGTTTTGATTTGTGTTTTTCTTAGTGATTTGGAGCACTTCTTCAAATAGTTGTTAATAGTTTGCATTTCTTTTGAGAGGTGTTTGTTCATATCCTTTGACCACTTAACTTTTGGGGAATGGCACTCAGTCTTATATATTTGTTAGTTGTTATCTTTTTTGACTTTTTAACCATAAAAAACCAACCCAAGGCATTATTGGCTCATTTTAGTCTTATTTTACTTGCCTAAAGCTTCCTAGCATTTAATTAAATTTTTGATTTAGGATTCTATGGTTACAAATTTATATTTTCTGAATAAATGAAAAGAGAAAGAAAAGATGAGGAAGCAAAGTCTTTTTTTTTTTTTTTTTTTTGGCAGTTGGGGTTAAGTGACTTGCCCAGGGTCACATAGCTAGTAAGTGTCCAGTGTTTGGTCTGAGATCTGATTTGAGCTCAGGTCCTTCTGACTTTAGGGGTGGTGCTCTATCCACTGCGCCACCTAGCTGCCCCAAGCAAAGTCTTTCAAACCTGAGTATTTGAGTGATGGTCACAAATTAGTTTTGCCAGTAAAGAATGATAACTTACCCTGGGAGGATTATTGAATAGCAATCTGTTTTCAAAATGAGTAGAGAGATTTGGCTAACTAGACCTCAAGGCATAGCTGACTATTAGCTATGCAAACAAAGAAGGAAAAATTTACTACCCCACAAATTTTTTTTTTTACTGAATTACATAATCAGTGGATTTCAGAACCCAAATTAAAAGCCAGTCTCCAATTATTACCTTGTTTCAATCAGTGGCTCCCTGATTTCCGTATTAAATTAGAACAACCATAATTTAAGGTGACTGGGATACAGCACTGTGGCACACTGAGAAAAACCCTGGGTTTTAGTCTGAACTCTGCTTCTTATTGGCTCTGTATCACTGGGTGAGTCAGTCCCTCTATTCATACCTCAGTTTCCTGATCTGTAAAATAAGATTTTGAGTTACATTATTTCTAAGGCCCTTTCCAGCTTGGATAAACTGGTGAATCAATGCTGTGACTCATTTTAGACAGAGCTATGTGAAGATATGCAGCCTAAAAGTGCAGATTTATAACCCTTTTGCATACTGAATGATTTACATTGGGTTTTCACTATATTTGGAGAGAAATTTAATCTAGCATAGAATCCAATTTATGCACAAGTTCAGGCGGACAGAGAGAACAAGAATGGCTATTCAGAACCCCTAAACTGGGAATCAGGAGACTTGGTTTCTAGTTCTGCTTCTGCCATTGTGTCGTCTCAGTTTCCTTAGAGGTAAAGGATAGGAGAGGAGTAACTAGATGATTTCTAAGGTTCCTTTCAGTCCTACTATGTTTTTGTTTTGTCTAGACCATTGATTACACTAGTGTGGGGGAACTCCCAATTAAGTGGTTAGAGTGAGGGGCCTGAAGTCAGGGAGACCTAAGTTCAAATCCTTCCTCAGATGCTTACTAGCTGTGTGACCTTAGACAAGTCACTTTCTTGCCCTCTGCCACAATTTTCCCCAAATGATAATAGCACCTTCTTCCAGGGTCATTGTGAGGATAAAAATGAAACAGAGTTTGTAAAGGGCTTTATAAACCCTAAAATGTTATAACACACACATACACACATACACACACACACACACCATTATACAAATAATATTACCAATCCAGGGAAGCAATTGTTCTTCAACTTATGGTCTGAGAAAGTTGTCTGGCAAGTCTGATTCCCAGTTTAGAGGTTCAGTTAGCTCTGTCAGTCTGAACTTGGCGTAAATTGGATTCTCTGTTAGATTAAATTTCTCTTTGAATACAGTGAAAATCCAGGGTAAATCTTTCAATGTGCAAAAGGGATAAATCTGCATTTTTAAGGCTTCCCATCTTCACATAGCACTGCCTAAAATGCATCTAGCATCAGAGTTTGGGTGACTTGCCCAAGGTTACACAGCCAGTGTGCATCAGGGCCTGGACCTACACCTAAGGTCGACCTACACCTAAGGTCTTCCTGACTCCCAGGCCCATTGTTTATCCACTATTTGACCCTGCCTCTCAGTGTTTTGTGTTTATATGAAATCAGGAAGGGAGGAGGGGGAAAGCTCTTAAATAAGTAGTGAGATCATCAGAGATTGAGTGGGTTTCAGTGAAGAACAATGATCAGTAAACTCTTCTTTCCCATTTTTTAAAATAAACTTATCTTCCACCTACTAGACTCTCTGACTCTTTTTGCTTTAATCTTTTCTGTTTTCTGCAGATTAGACTCATGAATGAGTCACCCAGGAGTTTTCCTTTTGCATTTATCCAAAGTGTCTCAGATGACACTGCAGTGGGAGGTGGGGCCAGTTAAGACATCCCAGAACTAAGGGATTGAAAACTGATGGGGGGTGGGGGAGGCAGAGGGAGGTGGGCCCAAACCCACAGTCCAGCAGATTTTGTGTGTGATCTTCCCCTGGTGGCCAGAAAAGGGACAATAGTTCCTTTAGGTAAATTGAGGCTGGTGATAACTTCAGTGAGCTACCAGTATACAGCTCCTGGTGATATCTCAAAGCAGCTAGCCAAGGTGAGGGGGTGGAGGAGGATATTTGGTTCAGATCTATTGTAGAACCTTTTCCTTCTCTGGAACATTTTCAAATAAACATCAAAGCTCAATGACTGAAAGCTCCCTTTTAATTTATTTTATTTTGTGTCATGTGAAAAATATGAGAGATATAAATATTGAGTTAAGTTGTGAAAAAAAAAGCAAGCAAGCAGGCTTTGGCTTATTTGGACTGGCAATTTACTTGTTAAATCTAAATTCAGGCAGACAGAGCTAGTCTAGATATTCATAATACCTCAAGTTTGAGCTTGGGGGATGGGAAGTAGAAGAAGGGAAAAGACAGAATGTCTTAATTGACTTTCCCCCTCCCTCCTTTAACATATACTCACTTTGCTCCTTTCTATCCCTCCAACTCATGTTAAATGATATTCTGTGATTTGACCTTGCAAAGTCTAGCGCCGCCTTTGGGATTTGATGTGTTGTTTTCAGCTAAGGCCTTAGGGAAAGCCAATTGATCTGACTGCCTCCAAGGCACTGCTTTTCTGTATGTATAGATAAAGCTGTTAAGACAATATCTTAGTCAAAAGGTTTAGGTATATAATAAAAATTCATAGATTATCTATTCCTACACTTTAATTTTATAGATGAGAACACTGAGTCTTAGAGAGAGTGGATTGCTCAGTTACTCAGTTGTGGGAATGGAATTCAAACTCTCTTCGTTACATAGACTTTGTATTAGGGGAAATGCTTTTAGCTACAGCTACTCAGGTCATCCTGAGCTTGGTGGGCCCAGGGGCTTAATTTTTCTTTTAAGAGCACTTAGTTCCTCTACTCACTATGTCATTGGAAAACGTGTTTCTTTAGCTAGGTGGTAAGGCAGATGGAGCCCTGGACTTGGAATCTGGAAGACTTGAATTTGAATCCTGCCTCAGGTGTTATGCAATCAGCTTACCTGTAAAATAAGGATAATAATAACACCTACCTCACAGGGTTATTGTGAGCATCAAATCAGACACAATGCTTTGTAAACTTTAAAGACTGATATAAATACTGGATATTATCATTATTCAATGGTAACTGAGAATAGTTTTTCAACTTTCGTGGCTGCCTGTCCAAAATGGTACCGGGGCTAAAATATCTTCATATCTTAACTTTGATAACATCTGTTTTGTCTATAATTTGACATGAGCTTGTGAAAAAAAAAATACACCTAAATTCCAATTTGTTTTTTGGTGTCATGCTTGGGAAGGGAGAAATTTAAAGTTTTAAATTTGGATAACCTGATAACAGATTTATTTTAACCTAGTGATGTTTGTGATTTTTGCCTTTGGCCTTGTTGGCTTAGTGGGGTATCAAAGGAAGGTGATAGCGCACCCTTGCCCTTTCTGCATGATGTACTAAGTTCTTTGGTCATCATACCATCTACATAAAGTGACATAAACAGGAGCTTCATTGATGATCAAGAGATGGGGGAGAGAGGAATCAGAAAGCTGGGCAGAAGGAACAAGGCAAGTTATATCCATCAGTAGCATCTTCTGGATCAGAAAGTAGGCTGAGTAGTTAATTAACTAAGATTTATTCAGTACTTACTGTGTGGAAGGCCCCATGGTAAGCTCTGTTGGGGGATATAGCATTATGGATAGATTAGTATAACGTGTAAATATGAGTATGAGCTGGCACACCTTCTTCCCTAAGAAGTTCACAGAGTAGTTCAGATGATAAAACATTACACCTATTAAAAGTTAGATAATAATATTAGGCCACACGATAATGATAAGTACCAAATGAGCAGTAGAGACACTGAATTCCACAGGAGTCTATTGGTGTGAAAGGGAAGGAAATTATTATAGTTTTGGGTAGAGAGAGGTGGTGCTTAAGCTGACTCTGAGGGATGCATAGAATTTAGGTAAGTGGAGAAAAAGGCAGAGGGCATGTTGGGCAAGGGGAAAGATGGGAGCAAAGCCAATGGGTCATTTATTTCATTTGCCTTCTGGATCAGAAGGGACTACTAGATGTAATGAACGTAGTTCAAAACAATTCCTAAATGGCTGAGAAAAATAGGTGATCTTCAGTTACCTTAGATGCTTACTTCCTTTTTTGTTTGGGAATGACTTCAGAGAAGAACAAAACCCAGGTGAAGCTATTAACCATTTTGGATTGCCAATGAGAATGGTAATTCTACTTATCAGAGACAGCATTTTTGATCAATTAGTATGAAGTGTAAATATCTTAGCAAGGGGTCAAGCATGTAGATGGGTCACTGACTGTTTCCCTTCAATTTAGTAATGGAGACTCTCTGAGTCATGGGTTGGACTGGGGTGCTTTTTACCCTCTTCTCTTATCCTTTCGCCCATGTCTACCATCTCAGCAGCTAAAGGATAAAAGGAAAGGAGTTGTAGCTTTCCTTGGCACATCCTTTTTTAAAGGAAAATCTCTGAATTGTATTCTGTTGCAACCAGTTCATTCCTCAGTAGTTATTAGGCATCTAGCACAGTACATTATTATATCTAATAATATATAGCACTTATGTAGTGCTGTGTGTATATGTATATGTATATATATAAAATTTCATATTTATACTCACAACTACCTTATAATGTAGATGCTATCATTATCCTTATTTTATGGATGGACAACTGAGGCTGAGATAGATCAAGTGACTTAACTGAGATTATATGGCTAAGGAAATGTCTAACAGGGGATTTGAACTCAGTCCTTCCTGGTTCCAAGTCCAGAACTCTATCCACTGGACCATCTAGCTGCTTTATGCAAAGATAAATTAGATAGGATCCCTCAAGGAACCAGCAGTCTATCAGGGTTGAGAAGATGTGCACAAGCAACTATTATACAAATGAAAATAGATAAATGCATAAGAAAAATGCACAAAATACACTGAAACATTTGGGAGAAATAATTACCAGCTGAGGAAATCAGGGAATGTACCATGGAGGGGGGTAAAATTTGAGGTGGACCTCAGATAGGTAAGACTTAGATAGGCAGAGGACATTTCATTCATTTATTTTTTCATTTATTCATACAAACAGATGTTTGTTTAGTTCCTACTGTGCTTTCTGGGGTTTACCAAGGTGAAGAGCACAGTCTTTGTTGTCAGGAAATTTACAATCCATAAGAAGAGATGACATATACACATAAATGTAATAAAAAAAAGAACATAATACATGCATAAGAAAAAAATATGATGTGAGAGTAGATGAGAGATTCTAAGTGGTAAAGTTTAAGGGATGAGGGTAGGCATTCTTATTTGAGAAATTAGGTCTGAAACCTAGTCTGTCATCTAGACTGTGTAACCATCAAAAGTACTTTCCTTTGGTATTGTTATGAAATTAAAAAAAAAATAAAACTGAGGACTGACAAGGTTTTCATAAGCTAAGTATCATTTTAAATATATTTTTGTTTCATTAAAATTTCCCAATTACATGTAAATTTTTTAACATTCATTTTTTTTAAAGTTTGAGTTTCAAATTCTCTCTCTCCCCCACCCCAACCCTCTCCTTGAGAAGATAAGCAATTTGATATTGATTATACATGTAAAGTTATGCAAAACATTTCCATATTAACTACCTTGTGAAAGAAAACACAGAAAAAAAAAGAAAAAGTTATGCTTCAGTTTGCATTCAGAATTAATCAATTCTCTTTTTGGAGGTGGATAGCATTTTTCATCATGGTCCTTTGTAATTGTCTTAGATCACTATCTTGATCAGATTATCCAAGTCTTTCAAAGTTAAACATTCTTACAACATTGCTATTACTGTGTACAATGTTCTCCTGGTTCTGCTGACTTCACTTTGTATCAGTTCATATAAATCTTCCCAGGCTTTTTTTTTTCACTGAATACTTTTTTCCTGCACATAGAAGCCACTAAAGATCTGGCCTGTGTGCTTGTTGGGGCTGCATCACAAGTACATGGCTCCACACATCAAAACTGTGGTTGGAGGGTGAGAACAGGTCATTCTATCCCAGTCATGAGATGATAAGGGTCTTTCGACAGAGTGCCAGATGATCAGGTAGTTTCTGGTAAGACAGTTCTAATGAAGCAGTGAGAACATCACAGAAAGGTGGAGGGAGAAGGAAGTTAAGCAGCTGAGGTCCCTGCCTCTAAAACAAAACTGTACTAGTACTTGGTGCTGCCCATTCTTAGGGCAGGAGTAGATGTGTACAGGGGTGACTGGTGCCTTTGAGCTCTGAGGCTTCCTGGCCACAGAGCTTACTTTGCCCAAGGGTTTCTGAAGTTCATTCCAGCAAATTTAGCCTTGCTGCCCATCTCTTCGTCAATTCTGAGAAGCTGGTCGTACTTGGCCAGACTCTCAGATTGGCAAGGACACCAGTCTTGATCTGCCCAGTGCAAGAGACCCACCACCAGGTCTGCAATGAAGGTATCTTCAGTCTTTCCAGAATGATAGGAAACCATTACTCTACACCCATTGCTCTGGGCCAGCTTGCATGCCTGAAGAAATTCTGTCACGGAGCCAATCTGGTTCACTTTGAGTGGGAGGCAGTTTCAGGCTTTCTCTCTCACAGCCTATTGAATGCGCTTGGGATTGGTCACTGTGAGATCATCCCCTACCACCTGAATGCCTGTAGTAACAGTAAAATTCTTCCAAGCTTCCCAATCATCCTGGTCAAAGGGATCTTCAATAGACACCACTGGATAGTCCTTGATGAAGCTCTTGTAGATGTCTCCAAGCTCAGAAAGGGAGATGTATGTGCTGGAATCATCAGGAGACTTGAAGTCCAAGTCATATTTCTCAGATTGGAAGAATTCTGAGGCAGCAACATCCATGCCAATTACAACCTTATCAGTATAGTCAACCTTACTAATAGCCTTCTTTAGCAGCTCCAGAGCTTCTTTATTCTCCAGGATGTTAGGAGCAAAGCCACTTTTATCCCCTACGTTGGTGGGGTCCTGTCCATATTTCTGCTTAATCACACTCTTCAGGTTGTGGTAGACCTCAGCTCCAATGTGCATGGCCTCCTTAAAGTATACTGCTCCAACAGGGAGGATCATGAACTCTTGCATTGCCAGCTTGTTATCCACATGGGAACCACCGTTGATCAGATTGAAGGCTGGAAAAGGCAGCATGACTTCATCATTGTCTGCAAGATCAGCAATATGGCGGAACAGGGAGACACCTTTCTCAGCAGCTCCAGTCTTACAAATAGCCAGAGTCACTCTCAATATGGCATTGGCACCAAATTTAGATTTATTCTCAGTGACGTCCATCTCTTTCATCAATTTGTCGATCTTCTCCTGCTCCGTAACATTCAGTTTCTTGCTAACCAGAGTCAGAGCAATGGTTTTATTGATATGCTCAACTCCTTTTGAGACACCTTTCCCCTTGAAGTGGGTCTTATCATTGTCTTGGAGCACCAGGGCTTCATGGATACCAGTAGAAGCACCTCTAGGCATAGCAGCTCAGAAGAGTGGACTGGTGGAAGGACTTGTGCAAAGCTCTAGAGGGCAGGGCTAGAGGTAATAGGAAGAATCTGCAAAGTGGCAAACATTGAGGAAAAGTTTCCCTGCAACTTAGTCTTCAGAGGGTTGCCTAGACCAACTAGAGGTTAAGTGATTTGCCAGGACAGATCTCCCTAGTTTCAAGACCAACTCATTATATCAGGCTACTTTTTAAAAAAAGAAGAGACCTTTTTCAGTGTTGAGATCAACTTCAACAGCGGAGTTTCCACAAAAGTCAAAGATCTCTCTTACCTGGATCTTGCAAACAGACGTGTTGAGTTTCTGGGTGGGACTTTCTCCTCTGGACTCAGAGAACAGAGGCCCAGGGGTTCCCAGGTTTTTCTGAAACCATCTTGCTCTTCATTTCTTTTGGCACAATAGTATTCCATCACAACCATATACTATAACTTGTTTAGTCATTCCCCAATTGATGGGCATCCCCTCAATTTCCAATCCTTGCCACCACAAAAAGAACTGCTCTAAATGTTTTTTGTACAAATAGGTCTTTTTCCCTTTCCTTTGATCTCACAAAGTACCATCTTCTGATGACTAGGCCCTTCTTTATTATATTGCCCAAGGTACAGGTGCAAATACAAAGAAATAGCAAAAGGAAAAACAAAACACTTTTTAAAAATACTGTTTACCACTGTAGGTCTTCCCTAGGGTTACAAATACTTGAGAGAATTTTATTTCTTTCTTTACCTTTTTTTGGGGGGGAGGAGGTAAAACTGGACTTTCTTTCTATTTCTTGATTTGAGAGCCAGAAAAAGGATCGAAAAATTAGGATATAGGGTATGGACTTCCTGAAAAAGCTATATATCATTCCTAAGTAGCAGCATCCTAGGGCTCTAATAGACACTTCAATTAGCCAACAACAAATGAGGAATGCAAGTAGGGGAGAGAGAGCTGGGAAAGGAGTGGAAATAGTTTAGTGGAGCTAGGGAAAAGTAGCTTCCACAGGCTCTCAGTCTCTCTCTGATAAATGTGAACCCAGTGAAGTAAAGTTTTGTATACTCATCTTTGAGGAGGTTGTCCTGGTGACAATTTACCCTACCTCCCTTCATTCTCTTCACCCTGATTTTTTGTATTTTAAAACCCTGACTTCTCTATTGCTAGCTTTTCCTGGAACTTCCTTCAGCACCTGGGGCCTCCTAACAACAACAACATCAACAACAACAACAACAGTAGCCAAAGCAACACAATGACCTCTTTACCAAGCAACTGCCTACCATCCCTGTTATTCACTTTTTGGACTTCAAAACCAAGCCCTGACCTTAGATTCCTTCCTCCTCTTCTTTCTGCCTCCCCTCCATCTTTTAAACCCTCTTTTGCAAGATTAGAATGTAAACTCCTTAGCGTCAGGGATTAGCTTTCTTTTTGCTTAAATTTGTATTCCTAGCATTTAGCTATACTTGGCATATAGTAACTGTTCAATACATTCTTCCTTTTTTCTTTCCTTCCTTCTTCCCCCAAACCAAACCGAACCAAACAAAACCATCCACCTGTAAAAGAGTAACTAAACTAAAAACTACCTCTTCTGCCTTGGAAGGAGAAATGATAACTAGTGGGTCCTCAGAGTTCCCAAGAGGCTTAAATCACTTTTTAGCTTTTGAGGCTCACATCCCTAATTAAAAAAAAATAGGACAGTTCCACAGCAGAGATATAGTTTGAATTTTTAAAAAACTTATCAAATGTTTTTTTAAAAAATCCTTTTTGTATGGGGAAGGGGGTGGGAATCTACCTTTTGTGGAATGTTGAGGCAGGTTGAGACCCATCTAACATACCTTTGTTGTAGTTCAATCATTTCTGACTCTTCGTGACCCCATTTGGGATTTTCTTGGCAAAATTACTGGAGTGGTTGTCCATTTTCTTCCCCAGCTCATTTTACAGATGAGGAAACTGAGGCAAACAGGGTTAAATGACCTGCCCAGGGTCACACAACTGGCAAGTGTCTGAGGCTGCATTTGAACTCAGGAAGATGAGTCTTCTTGACTCTAGGCCTAGCACTGCATCACTTAGCTGCCCTTTAGCCCACATTAAACGATAATAGCTTTTTACCTTCTTACGTTTGAGGTCTCCATTGAACTTGAGGGCCAGCTCAGATGGTTTCCTTGCCCTCTTAGAAGAAGAAACATGATAAAGTGGAAAGAACTCTGAATTTATAATTAAAGGACCTGGGTTTGAAGCTTAGTTCTCTTTCTTACTAGCAATGTGAAACTGGATGAGCCATTTATATTTTCTAAGCCTTAATTTCCTTACTGTAAAATTAGGGAGGTGGACATGATCTTTAAGTTTTCTTGTAGCTTTAAATCCCATGATCCCTCTAATTGGCCTTGTTGCCAGCTGGCACATTTTTGCCATTGCTGGTAGCTAAGGATGGATGGGCCAAGGCTGATGGAAACTAAGTATATGGTGTTCAGGGTGACATTAGATCACTGGTGTCACGACTCATTTGGAACCAGCCATGGGCGGCAAGGGCCAGTTTCAGAGAGATGAGGTAACATGATTCCTCTGACCTGAACAAAGGCAGTTTCCAGTTTCTATGGACTGCCTTAGAAGAAACTATAGCAAGGATATATGCGCCCACAAACAACTTTAAAAACAGCCACCAAGGAGAAGAAAAAAGAACTGAGCCATGGTATAGGATATTGTACAGTGATATTAGCTGGAATCTGGCCTGACAGAGCTCAGAAATAGCTGCAGCATTGATCTGGGACCTTCTAAGCTGTTTGTAAAAACTGTTGTCACCCCTCTGAGCTCTGTGCATTGATTTTGTGCACTGCAGATAAACAGCTTTTTTTTTTTTTTTTTAATGGAGTTTTATTATGGCTCCTGAGCTAGAGGGAAGGAAACCCTGATAGGGATTGGAGAATTTCTGTTTGGTAAGAACCAGGTAGGGAGGATGCCTGAGGAAAGTGATCTCTGTAATTCTTCGGCAAGTATAATTTTAGAAAATAGGCACTCCCAGACTTCCCTATAAGGCTAATACATCTAGACTGTCTATTCCTAAAGACAGTAAGAAGGTAATATCACTTCTTTTCCTTTGTAAGCCCTAAAGACCCTTCCTTTATATTCCTCTTAGATGAAAATCCTATGGTACAATCCGTTATCTATCAAATTGAAAGCTTTTGGTTGGGACTTCCCTGGGCCCACAAAAGGGAGTTGTCCTGGAGTAAGCCTGTTCTACCTATTACTTTCCTTACTTCTCCTAATGGATAGCTGGTGGTAGCCATGCATCAACACAACCTCATTCTGTGTTCAGCCAACACTATGCTCCTTTTTGTTCGTCTTTCCTCCCTTTGGGCGGTCTACACTTACCTTTCTCCCAGAGAAGAGCTAATGTGAAATAATCATCCGTTCCCTTGTTTTACTCCCCATTGGTCTTGGCTTGTTGGTATCAAACTCTCCCTAATACATTGATAGTAAATAGTAATAACAATTTGCATTCATATAGCACTTCTGGTTTTCCTGAGTTCTTTCCTTTACAACAAACCTTTGAAGTAAGTAGCATGAGTATTGTTATCCCATCTTTGCAAACAGGAAACCGAGGCTTGGAGTGGTTATAGGGTCGTAGTTCTAGGAACCTCAGAGGCAATCTACTCCAACTCCCTCATTTACAGATGAGGAAACGGAGAACTGGGGAAGTTAAGTGATTTAACTTAACAGAGATTTGAACACAGGTCCTCTAACTAAAGATCCTATGTTATTATTCTTTCCATAGTATCACATTAAGTGGCTTTCTCAGTGTTGCACTGCTAGTGTCAAATCTAAGATTAAAATCCAAGTCTGTTTTTTTCCCAGCATTTTTAATCAATCAATCAATCAATATTCATTGAATACTGTGCTAAGCCTGGGGATACAAAGAAAAAGGCCAAAGATAGTCCCTGCCCTCAAGTTGCTCATATACTAATGGGATAGATAACATTCAAACAGCTATGTGCAAACAAGCTGTATACAGGATAAATGAGAGATAATCAAGGCAGAGAAGGCTTTGGAATGAAAGGAGATTATGAAAGGATTCCTGAAGAAGGTGGAATTTTAGCCAGGACTTGAAGGAAGCTGGAAAACCAGGAGGTAGAGATGAGGAGGGAGATAATTCTAGGCATCATGGGGACAGCCAGTGAAAATGCCCCAAGTTGGGAGATGGAGTGTCTTATATGGGGAACAGTAAGGAAGTCAGGTTTATTGGATCACAGAGTACACGGGGGAAGAATAAACCACATTTCCCCTATTTTAAAATAAAATAAAGTCTAATTGTGTTGAACAATATTCTTTAAATGGGACTACAGAATTGGCTATTTTGAGTGGTTAATATCTTGTTCCCTTTTTTATTTATCCTGTTGCTGAAGACAATGCTGTAAATATTTGGAAATTATGTGAACAAAGCAAACACGTTTCATTGGAGTTATTCAAGCAAGCTAAGTGATCAGTTATTCAAGCTAAAGCTAAATGATAACTTGTTGGGTATGCTCTAGAAATTAACTTCTTTTAGGTATGGGGGGCTAGGTAGCACCTAAAGTCTCTTCCAATTCTGTGTGGATACTGGCTACCAAGGGTCACCCCAAAGAAAGATTCATGAAGAGAATTCTTATTATATCTTTCTTTCTTTCTTTCTTTCTTTGTTCCTTCCTTTCTTTCTTTCTTGAGGCAATTGAGGTTAAGCAACTTGCCTGGGGTCACACAGCTACTATGTGTCTGAGTCAGAATTTGAACTCAGGTCCTCCTGATACCAGGCCCAGTGCTCTATCCACTTCACCACCTAGCTGCCCCTGAATTTCTTATAATCTTTAATTCTGAAGTAGTTGCCTAGTAGAGTAAAAAATAAGGAAAACTTAGTTGATGTGAAATTTTGTAATTAAACAAGACTGAGATATAATTGGTCAGTCATTAGATGCTAAAGAAAAGAATGTTAGAAATGCAGAAATTTGAACTGATATGCTCCAAATCTGAAAGTGATTCTTGGAAAACTAGCTTGATATAATTTTCTTTTTGGGAAGACCTAAGTTCAAATCCTGCCTCAGAGGATAGCTAGCTGTGTGACCCTGGGCAAGTCACTTAAATTATCTTTGTCTCTGTTTCCTCGACTATAAAATGTTCCAGGATTGTTTTGAAGATCAAACAAGATAATATTTGTAATGTGCTCAGCAGAGTCCCTGTGCTAATAGGCACTAAATAAATTCTTGTTTCCTTCTTAATCCCCTCTAAAAGCATATTTGCTATGGCCATCTGAATAGAAAGCTTTTCAGCCCTAGGTTCATCAGTCTTTGAACTTATCTGCGCTCTCATTAATTTCTAGGATACTGGGGTTGGAAAGTCAAGCATTGTTTGCCGATTTGTGCAGGATCACTTTGACCACAACATTAGTCCCACAATTGGGTAAGTACTCTAGGATAATTTTTTCTTTCCATTTTTCTTTTCCTAGAATCGGAGCTAAAAGGACCTTGATGACTCATTCATTTCCTTGATTTAAGATTCCCCCACACTATCATTGCCCTTCAAATCATTGTGCATTTATTTTATAAATATCCTGTGTTTACTTATCTGTAAACATTTTGTACCCTCCTAGGAGAATGTAAGCTTTTTTGAGGACAGGGATTGTTTTATTCCTCAAGTATATGCCTGGCACATAGGTTCTTAAAAAATGCTTACTTGTTTGCTTGTTTGTTCTCAGCTGGCCATGAGTTGTAAAATGAGTGAATGAATGAAAACACACTTATTAAGTGCTTTTATTTATTAAGTGCCTCTATTAATGTGCCAAGCATTGTGCTGAATTATGGGATTATACATCTGAGCAGGGAGCCAGTTCCTTCTCTTAAGGAACTTACATTCTGATAAGGGAAGATGACAGATAGAGGGGTATGGAGGCCAGGGAAGTCCCAGGGATGGTTGTTGGAGTCATACGACAACTGATTGACATGTCCTTTCCAGGAATGCTAGTATTGATTTGACTATGTTCTTAGAGTTGGAAGAATTGTGAGGGAGACAAGGGTACGCACAAATGGCATAAAGATGGATAAGAAACAGGGTGATGGGACTATATAAAATGAAGGCTGACCAGTCGGAAGCCTAGGGTCCTGGAGGTGAGTAAGAAGGGTGGGGAGGGGAGAGGTTGCTTGAGTTTTAGATTGGAGGTAGAGGTTAGAGTGCAAGAAAGTGAAACCTGCAAGCTGACTGGGAAGAGAATGAACCATCTGAGAATCAATTCCATTTTTAGGGTTTGTGAGAGAGATTTCCTAGAAATATTTCAGGGCCTAAATATTGTCACTGCCCCAAATAGCTTTCTGTCTAGTCTGCATCCCTCATCTGCTAGTTTAAGGCCATTTCCTCATTTACAGGCGGATGGCTCTATACAGCACACCCTTGTTTTTTTTCCAGGCAAAACTTGATACCTAGAAAAACAAACAAACAAACAAACAAAAAAAACCACAACAAACTAACTCCTTAACAAGTCCTGTCCTAAGTGCAAACGTGGATAAACTTATGCATGTATGCTTCAGATTTCTTTGGATATCCTGTGGAGCAGACTGACTCAACCATTTCCTCTCCCTTTCTGGATTAATGCTATGCCAGCAATTCTTTTCTCCTTATATTTGGGTGTGCTCATATACGGAAGGGTGTTGGTGGGTTTATTTTAACTCCTGAGATACTCCTGTTCTTTGAATTCAAGGTGATCTTAATTTCTTTCCTATATGGCCCTCTGCAGATGTGCCTCCAATATGCTTACTTTCTTTTCAGTATGTTCTTAGGCAAGTAAAAGCAGGTGATTTTATACATACGCACATAACATGTACAGGTAATACATACAATACATACATAACACACATACATATTATATATGCATAATGCATATATAAACACAAGATAAAGGAAAAAAAGAAATGCTTACCACAGTGAATTGTACATACTAAGTCTTAATAAATTCTTGTTGAATTTGTTGTTGTTATTCAGTCATTTCTGACTCTTTGGGACTGCATTTGGGTTTTTTTTGGCAAAGATACTGGAGTGGTTTGCTATTTCCGTCTCCAACTCATTTTACAGATGAGGAAACTGAGGAAAATAGGGTTAAGTGATTTGCCCTGGGTCACATAGCTAATAAGTGCCTGAGGCCAGATGAGTCTTCCTGACTCAAGGCCTAGCACTCTACCCACTGTGCCTCCTAACTGCCCTTGTTGAATTCACTTGACTTGAATTTCCTCCCTGATTTATGTAATGGGAACTTTTTTTCCACATTGCTATCTAATTGATAGTTTCTTTTATAATTACATAGTTTACTGCTCTGAGTTCCAGGGTGGTGCTCTTAAAATAATTTTGCTTTGGGAAGAGACCATAAAAACTTTGTTATTTCCATGATTTTTAAATTGCTCTGTTTTTTATATTATTCTTCCTTCCTCCATTCCTTTTCTCTCCTCCTCTTCCCCCCTTGCCATATTTAGATTACTCTTACATGGGCACAAAAGCCATTTAAGTGACAAGTGTGGCTAGTAATCAAGTCTTTCAAGACCCTTGAGGTGTAACTGCTTTTTTCCATCATCTCCTTAGGTGCTTCCCACTCTCCCTCTCCTTTTCCACGCTTTCTGGGCATGTTCAAGTCGTCTGGCAAACTACACAGTGTGAACTCAAACCTGCAATTTCCCTGCCTTTTAAAAGACTTCTTGTCAACTGTAGTCTCTTTGCTTGTTGCTCTCACAATTTCTAATCACATGGCCCTGGTCTGTGACAATCTGAGGGTTGCTCCTGACTGCACTTGGTTCTGGACTCCTTTTATGCCTCCATCTCACCCCTCTTTGTCTCTATTCACTTCTTTTGCTCAGTCTGTCTATAATCTTATTTTCCTCCCTTTTTGCAGGAAATCTGGATGAACCTGAGTTTTCTGGAAATGGATAGCTTATTCCAAAGCATCACTTTAGTCAATGCAGAAGAATTACCATTATAATAAACCATATCTTCTATATTCTTTTTTTAGGGGATGTGGGATTTTATTGCTTTGAGGAATTCCCAGTATAGAAACTTCCGCAACTGACATAGTTCAACAACTCCTCTAAACGGTCCAGTCTTTTAGAGCTGCCTGGGGCACTGAGAGATTAAAATGTCTTATTCCTAGTCACAGAACCAGATGTATCAAAGGCAGGACTTGACCTCAGATTTTCCTGTTTCCATGACTGGCCCTTCCTGCTACTCATTATGTCATAGTGCTCCTCAATCTTATGTTATATTGATTGTATTTCAGGAGGAGTGTGAGACCTTGGAAATGTTAAATTATTTTAAAAGTGCTGTTTGACTCCTTTTCCTATCTGAAGTGCCAGCAATTAGCTAAATAAACTCTTTTTTCCTATCTAACTATTGCTAATGACACTGTGATGATCTAGCCTTATGCCTTGAGTCTTGCTGCTGACTTTTGATCAGTTTTGCAAGGATTTCCTTTCCTAGGAGAAAGCCTTAGTCCAGGAGAACATTTATTGGGTTCTAGGACTTTCTTCTATCACTATTTTCTACACTTCCTTGCTCCTTAAACCCCAATGTTAGGCATTGACTCTCCCAACCTTCTTGGTCTCTGAGCCTGCTTGGCTCTGTGGGTTTTGAGCTCTCTTGTACTGGTGTTATGGAAGATAGAGCACTGGGTTTGGAATCAGAGGACCCAAGTTTGAGATCTGTTCTAATCATTCCCTAGTTGTGGGACCTTCTGCAAGTTGTTTTTATGCTTCTAGGTCTCAGTTTCCTCTCCTTTGAAATAAGGGGATTGGACTGAATTGTTTTCAGTGCTTCTTCTAATTCTAAGGCCTAGTTACCTGTCCTCCATTAATTTGTTGTGGCTACCATGTGTGACTGCAATTATATCTTTCTTTCTTTTCTTATTCCTGATGTTATATACTATAGATCACCAAAAATGCTTTCTAAAGAGCTTATTAATAAAGGAAAGGAATACATACAAATTCAGAAACAGTTAATCAGTATAAAATAATTAGAAGTTTATATAGAAGAAAGCTTCCCAATCCTAGACTTCTTCCTTCCTTCCTTTTCTTTCTCTTTTCTCCCTCTTTCTTTTTTCTCTCTCCTTCTTTCTTTCTTTTTCTTTCTTCCTTCCTTCCTTCCTCCCTCCCTTCCTTCCTTCCTTTCTTATAATGTAATATGCATGATTTTTTATTGAATTAGAACAACTTTGGAAGGAACACAGTATTGGATGCCTTTTAACTTCTAGATTCTGTTTAGAATTTTGTTTACAATACTGGATAAAGTCTAGTGTTGTCAGTATGTTTTGTAAGACTGGGAAAAAAATCTTATCTGAAAGCTGTTATGCTTCAAGAAACTTCCTACTTGTACATTTTATTTACTTTAGCAGAGTAATTGAAAAACACCTGAAATTTTAATTAGCTTTCTAGAATTCAAGAGATAATTTTCCAGTTTGCAGATTCTTACTCTTCCTCCTAGGCACTCATTACTTTGTTATTTTAACATAAGAAGGCAAGAAGGGATAAAATTCAATTTTGCTGTTTCCACCAACTCTGACAGAAAGAGGTTGAAATTAAAGCTTAGTTAAAATTAGGTTTCTGACCAATCAGACTTTCTAAACTAATTTTAACTAAAATTTTCCCCACTTAGCTTGCCCCTCATTATCCTCTTGACAGAGAATTTGCCCTAAGGCATTCTGTTTCCTTTTTGTCATCAAATTGGATGGTTTCTTCATAGGAAAGGGACTAAACTTTTATATAGCACCTACTCTGTTCCAGGCATTATGCTAAGCACTTTACAAATATTATCTCATTTCATCTTCACAACAATTCTGGGTAGTTGGTTCTGTTATTATCCCTATTTTACATTTGACCAAACTGAGGCAAAGAAAGGTTAATTAACTTGCCCAGGGTCATACAACTAGTAAGTGCAACTGAATTTGAATTCAAGTCTTCATGAATCCAGGCCCAGGGCTACTATCTGCCTTCTTCACTCTCAAAATGCCCCATGCCCAATTTGGATTTGCTTGTCTAATTGCTGTGGACTGAATTTATTCGCCAGTTCTACAATTCTAGGCTAATTCTGAACCAATCAGGAAAACTCTTCATTTGCCTGGCAGATTTTTGCTTGTTCCACCCACATTCTTAGTTAATTACTGACTGCCTCTCAAAGACAGATTAGATAGACAGGCCCTCAGTAAGGAAATACTGCTAAAGCAGCCCTACAGTTATCTCAAAAATCATTTTACTGAAGCATTTCCAACAATCCACAGAGACAAACATCTCTCCTGGGCACAAATGATTCATGAAATGATAGAAAGTCAGGGAGGAGAATAGGAGGCTAGATAATAGAAACTAGATTGTGCAGTAATAAGTATGGTGTTATGGTTCTTTTATCACTTGTACTTTGAAGTCAATATTATGATAAGCTCTTCTATGGAACTTAGAAACATTTCTTCCTGGATTGCTCTGCTTTCTGTGGTTCAGTGCTTTAGATAGGCCCTTGTTTAAAATGATTGAAAGTAGCGTTTTATTGCAGTGGAGCAGAAAGGATCCTGACTTAGAATCAATCAATCATCTAGGTACCAGGCATTGTATATAGGCATTATGGGGATCCAAAGATAAAGTGGAATAGTTCCCTGCCCTCAAGAAGCTTACATTCTAGTAGTCAGCGGAGATTTAGATTGATTCTTGCCTCTGACATTTATTTGCTATATAACAGGGGTCAATTGGCTTCACATCTCTGAACTTTTATTTGTAAAATGTAGATAATAATACCTGTAATGCCTAAAAAATAGACATATAAGGCTCAAGTATGACTATGTATAATGTATATATATGTATACATATATGTATATAATATTGTGTAAATCTTGAAGCCTTTTATTTTGCAATTATTGTTATGATCTCTCCATATCTCCCTTCTCCCTTTTCTTTCGAGAAGGGTACTTTTTGTCTGCACTGAGTTTTTCAGCAAATTCAATTCAGGAAATATTTATTGAGTACTCATGTATAAAGTTCCCTTTGGGTACTGAAGGAAATACAAAGTAAATACAATACTGTCTCTGCTGTAAAAAACATAAAATGCTTTGAGAGTCACTTTGGTCTCTAGTGGTGTAGATGAGGGAGATTGGAACTGGAGAAAGCTTCATGAAGAAATTAGCTGTTGAGAGGGAAGACTGGAAGGACACCAGGTGTTTTTGTAAATGAGATGATTTTCTCTATCAGTTCTCAAAATTAACAGTGAGCAATAAGTGGAGAGGTATTCATTCTTAGTTTGACACAAGTGAATGCTTATGGATGGCCATGTATAGTGATGTATATTAATTAGTCATTTATACTCATTTCAGGACAGAAGATGAGTGATATTTTAAAATATCCCTTTTCCTTAAAGAAACAGATTAATATTCCTCTCCCCAACACATACACATACATACATTTACATGTAGACACACACAAGCTCTTTTTGACATTTATACTCTTAGGTTCCTCCTAGATTTAGACTGCCTTCTAATTTCATGTACTAGTTATTTATTATTATTTATTTATTTATTTATTATTTATTAGGTACTTATCATGACAGCAGCTAGGTAGGGTAGTGGATGGAACACTGGGCCTGGTGCTGAGTTCAAATTTGACCTCAGACACTTACTAGCTGTGTGAAAGCCCCTTAACCCTGTGTGTTTCAGTTTCCTTATATGTAAAATGAGCTGAAGAAGGAAATAGCAAACTACTCCAGTGTCTTTGCCAAGAAAACCTTGTTCATCGCCAATTGATAAATGGTCAAAGGATATGAACAGGCAGTTTTCAGATGAGGAAATTAAAGCCATCTATAGTCATATGAAAAAATGCTCTAAATCACTTTTGATTAGAGAAACGCAAATCAAAACAACTCTGAGGTACCACCTCACACCTATCAAATTGGCCAACAAGACAAAACAGGAAAATGATAAATACTGGAGAAGATGTGGGAAAACTGGAACACTAATGCATTGTTGGTGGAGTTGTGAACTGATCCAACCATTCTGGAGAGCAATTTGGAACTATGCCCAAAGGGCCATAAAAATGTGCATACCCTTTTGACCCAGCAATAGCACTTCTAGGGCTGTATCCCAAAGAGATCATAAAATTGGGAAAAAGGACCCGTGTGTACAAAAATATTTATAGCAGCTCTTTCTGTGGTGGCAAAGAATTAAAAATCGAGGGGATGCCCATCAATTGGGGAATGGCTGAACAAGTTGTGGTATATGAATGTTATGGAATACTATTGTGCTATAAGAAATGATGAGCAGGAGGACTTCAGAAAAACCTGGAAAGACTTGTATGGACTAATGCTGAGTGAAGTGAGAAGCACGAGAACATTGTACACAGTAACAGGCACGTTTTGTGATGACTAACTTTGATAGACTTAGCTCTTCTCAGCAATGCAAGGATCTAAGACATCTCCAAAAGTCTCATGATGGAAAATGCTATCCACATCCAGAGAAAGGACTATGGAGTTTGAATGCAGATCAAAGCATATTATTTGCTCTTTTTTTTCCTTCTGTTTTGTTTTGTTTCTCTTTCTTGTGGTTCCTCCTATTGGTTCTAATTCTTCTTTACAACATGACTAATGTGAACATGTTTGATAGGAATGTATATGTAGAGCCTATATCAGCTTGCATGCTGTCCTGGGAAAAGAGGTGGAGAGGGAGGGGGAGAAAATTTAAAACTCAAAAGCTTCAGGAAATGATTGTCGAAAACTAAAAATAAATTAATTAATTAAAAAAAAGAAAACCCTGTTCAATGGGGTCACAAAGAGTCAGACATGACTGAATACAACTAAACAAAAAAAAAAAAACATGAGTAGGGCATTGTGGTAGACACTTTTGTCCCTTTCACCTCTGCTGTTAAAACTCATTTGTTCAGTTGTTACTGGTCACTGCTAGTGACATAAAGTTCATGGATTAAATTTCTGTTTAGATTTGCTCCATTCCATGGTCATGAGTTATATACTTTAGTCCAACCATCTTTTTTTTTTTTTTTGCCACGGACTACTATTAGCTATTATTGCTATGGTTTACAAAATGCTTTTATTTATCTTTTTAAATTATCTCTCCTGGATATATTTTCTAGGTGAGTTGTTTTTCCAATGAGATATTTCACATTATCTTCTATTTTTTCATTCTTTTGGTTTTGTTTTGCAATGTCTTGATTTCTTAAAGTCACTAGCTTCCATTTGCTCCATTCTAATTTTTAAGGAAGTATTTTCTTCAGTGAGCTTTTGGACTTCCTTTTCCATCTGGCCAATTCTGCCTTTTAAGGTATTCTTCTCCTCATTGGCTTTTTGGACCTCTTTTGCCATTTGGATTAGGCTATTTTTTAAGGTATTTTCTTCAGTATTTTTTTGGGTCTCCTTTAGCAAGCTGTTGACTTGTTTTTCATGATTTTCTTGTATCACTCTCATTTCTCTTCCTAGTTTTTCCTCTACTTACTTGTTTCTCAAAATCCTTTTTGAGCTCTTTCATGACCTGAGACCAATTCATATTTTGTTGTCTTCTTCTGGTTGTATGTTTTGATCTTCTTTGTCACCAAAGAAAGATTCTATGGTCTGACTTTTTTTTTTTTTTTTGCACAATTTGCTCATGTTTCCAGCCAATTACTTGAGTTTTAAACTCTTTATTAAGGTAGAGGTCTGCTTTCAGTGTGGAGAATGTACTGTCCCAAGCTTTGGGGGTTTTGTGCAGCATTTTTCAGAGATACTTCTAGGGACCTGTAAATTTTCAGTTTTTCTAAGGTAGTATGATCCAGGGCAAGGTGTTTACTCCTTTCCTGGCCTGGGTTCTGGTCTATGAGTGACCACAAGCACTCTTTTCTGCCTTAGAACTGTGAGGAGGATTCTCTCTCCACTGCTACTACAAGTTCCACCACACCAGTGCTTCTCCTGGCCCCAGAACCACCACCCAGAACCATGACCCAGATCCAAGCACAGGCAAAGCAAGAGGCTCCTGTCTCAGCACCAGCAAAGAGATCCCTGCAATCCCCCTCTGATCAGCCACCTGATTCCCCTTCAGTCTGTGGGCCAAGAGCTCTGGAAGCAGCCTTTGCCCTGGGGCTGTGCAAGGACTGGGGCTAGGATTGAGCTTCTTTCTCACTATAGTCACAGATCTTTCCTACTGACCTTCTAAGTTGTCTTTGGCATTTGTGGGTTGAGAAGTCTGGAAACCGCCATAGCTGCCTGTGATTCATTCCTCTGAGGCCTGCTCCAGGTTTGCTCTGGCCTGGTTTTTGCCTATGTGACCACGCTGAACTGTGTTCCTCTCCTAACCTGGGGCAGTAGACCTTTCCAATCAACCATTCAGGTTGTCTTGGACTGGAAATTTGTTTCACTCTGTCTTTTTGTGGGTTCTGCTGCTCTAGAATTTGTTTAGAGCCATTTTTACAGGTATTTGGAGGGCTTTGGAGGAGACGTCAAGCAAGTCACTGCTTTCACTCCACCATCTCTGCCCCCTTATTTATCTTAATCTAAACAATAGCCAACATTTAAATATCTTCAAAATACTTTAATATATTATTTCATGTGATCCTTACAACAACCCTGTGAGGCTGGTACTATTATTATCCCCTCTTTACAGATGAGGAAACTACAGCTTAGGGAGGTCATATTTTGCTGTGTGACCCTCAGCAAAGTGATTTGTGGAAGGTCACACAACAATAAAATGTCTGAGACAGGATTTGAATTAAGGTCTTCCAACTGTAAGTTATGGGCAGTTAGGTGGGGCGATGGATAAAGTGACTGGAGTCAGGAAGACCCATCTTCCTGAATTCAAATCTAGCCTCAGACACTTAGTAGCTGTGTGACCCTGAGCAAGTAACTTAACCCTGTTTGCCTCAGTTTCCTCATCTGTAAAATGAACTGGAGAAGGAAATGACTAACCAGTCCAGTATCTTTGCCAAGAAAACCCCAAATGGGGTCATGAAGAGTTGTTCATGACTGAAAAACTGAACAACAAAGCCTGAATGCTTCACTTCCTACCTTAGCCTAACTGTCAATTTTTTAAATCTTTTAAAGAAAATTTTGTCTCTTCCCTGTTGCCTCTGGCTAGTATTTTTGTTTTGTTTTCCAATGCCAGAATCATAAAAGAAAGATATAAGGAATAACCTTAAAGCATAAATCCGGGACTTTCTGCAAATTGTCATCAGCTGTCATAGGAAATAGACCATCCTATGGGCTAGCCAGTCTTGTTCCATCACTAAAAGGATTAATGCTGCATCTTCAACTATAATTAAATGTAAAAAAAATTCCTAGCTGTTCTAATGAAGCAGATTGCTTTGACATTTTTGCATATATGTGTGTACATATTTCTCTCAATTGTAGCAAGGAGGGCCTGTCACTTGCCTGCCAGATTTTGGTTTCTGCAGAAAATGGAATCATGATGAGCTATAATGCAAATACTACATCGCCAGTCCTCCCACTCATCTACCCACTCCTTTCACAAACACTTTAATGTACTTAACCAGGAGAAAGAAGCCCAAGAGCATTTCAGATAAAATGCAGGCTATGCTCCAAATGACCTTTCGTTCTCAGTACTCATTACAAATGTTGTCATAATCTTTGTGTGTCAGAGGTGCTCACATGATATGAAGGACTCAGGTATACCCTGAGAAATTTCTTACTTCCCTGGCTCATTCTCCTACTCTGTGCACTTTACATTCCAGCCAAACTATTTGATTCAATTGAACAAACATATATTAAGTGCCTACTATGTGTCAGGCTACTAAGTGCTGGAGATGGTTGTTGTTTGTCCTTCGTCCTCGAAGAGGACCATGACATCAGGAAGATGATGCCATGACTTGCAAGTGAATTGGATTTAAGGGAGGGAAGGCTGTGCAAAGTCACCAGCCTCACTCTCTCCTCTGGAGGTGTTTGGGTACAGGGGCAAGATATAGATCAGGACAACTGGAGATTGATTTTTTTGGCTGGAGGCTAAAAAAAAGGCAAAAGACAGTCCTTGCCCTCAAGGAGCTTACATTCAAATAGGGGAGACAACATGCAACAAATATATGCAAAGCAAGATATAGATGGAATAAATAGGAAATGATTCAAAGAGGGAAAGCACTGGAATTAAGACTGCTAGTTGTTCCTTAAATCATATATGCTTTTTCCTCTCTCTAAACACTTGTGCTGGCTACTCCTCTCTGGGGAATGTATTCCTTGAAGGCTCAATTCAGGTGCTACATCATCCCTTCTCTTTTTCCTCAAACTTTCCTAGAGCCTTTGGGTGGATCTCCTTTGTGCCTGTCTTATCTTACCTGTATTTTATTCATTTGGACTTATGTCATGACTCACCCTCCCCCCATGTAAATTTCTTGAAGGCAGGAGCCATGCCATTTTTTTTATATTTGTATCCCTAGGGCTTTGCATATGGTAGGCAATATTCAATGTTTATTGAATTGATTGAATTTCACAAATGGTGGTCAAACATGCACCCCACAAGTCAGCCATAGTTTTATTATGGGACTAAACCATGGTTTAGAATCCAATGCTATTTGACTGAAAAGCAAAGATGATGCATTTAGAATCATAAAATTTTATAGCTGAATAAGCTGAAGTCCAGAAAGGTGTGGCTAAGGTCACACAATAAATGAATTATAGGGCTAGAAGGCAAGCCTCCTAACTCTCAATGTGATGCTCTTTCTATTAATAACTTATGCTTACTAAGCACTTTAAGGTTCAAAAACAGCAATCTTCACAAAAACCCTGTGAATCAGTTAGTACAGATACTGTTATTCCCATTTTATAGGAAACTGAAGCTCAGTGGGGTTGTGATTTCCTCATGGTCACATAAGTAATACATATTATAGTTGGGATTTGATCCAAGAACTCTGGTTCCAAATCAGAATTCTTTCCTGTACAACAGAGGCCCTCTCTGTTCTTACCTTCCTCTTGTTAACGGAGCATTTCTAGTGTAGGCAGGATTCTAACATTTTCTCTTCCCTAGATGCCACTGGGGGAGTACTTGGCTCCATGAATGATTGGATACATCCCAAACAGCCCTATCTCCTACACTAGAGTTGAGGGAAGATACAGCCCTGTGGGGTTGGAATTACCCCAACATGATTGACACCAGAGGGATCTAGGGAGGGTCAGAGTGGAAGGGATAATTCAGTAAAGGGGAAAAACCATTGATTTTGCCAAGCCTCTAAACACATGAGAAGTAACCGACATGGGCAGGAAAGATATCACTCTGGTGCTGGAATGAAGAGGATATCAGACTGAATATAACTCTGACAAAACATGAGGTTGCTGATCACAGATCCAGTCAGAGGTATCAGGGACAAATTGTCTTTGTGACCACTGGGTTTGCTTCTGTCTAAGGCCAGAGATGGGCAGAACTGTAACACTAGGTAGAAACTCTGTGGGGCACCTCATTTGGCATCCAAAGCTGGGATACTAAGAGGCCCAGAAAAGGGGTGACTGTAGAATATCTTCGAATAGCTGTAGGATTAACCTCTGACTGGACCTCTGCCGTAGTAGACCTTCTGGAGAAGACATCACAATCCATCCACTGGTATCTATAGGAGGAATAATGCTGAAAGGTAGAAGGAAGCAGCCATGGCATACTGAGAACTAAATGTAAGGGTGTGCTGGAGTCAGCTCTAAACCAGCTTGTTAAATTTTCGGTGTGAGCATTTATACCTTAGAAGTCAGCAAACGCTACACATCAGGAACTCATTTTTTTGTTTTTTTTTTGTTAATTTTCTAGACTTCAAAAAGTGATGGAGAAAATGTTGATAATGCAAATTAAACCTCAAAGTATGTTGTTTGTACATCTAGTTGGTGAACATTTACCAATACACCTCTGACCAAAGGCCAAGCAACATATACAGGAGGAAGAGGAGGACCCAGTTCCTGTCAGGGAGCAGCAGGCACAGCAGTGCTGAGCTGATGGACAGAGGAAATATAAAGACCCGTATAGACAAGAATCAACAAGGGGATTCAGCTCAGGCTCCTAAAAGGTTCAGAAAAAGACTGGTCTTGAGAAGCCACATCAGAAGCACCAAATAGGCCTCTGGATAAGCATTCCCCACAGGCAGGCAGCATTAGTAATAAGATTTGCATCATTCATCAGTCAACAAATATTAGGTGCTTACTATGTGCCAGGCACTGTACCAAGCACTGGAGGGTACAAAAAAAGTCAAGAACAGTCCCTGTCCTTACAGTCAAATGGTGGAGCCAACATGCAACCTACTATGTACAAACAAGATATAATCAGGATAAACTGGAGATAATCTCAGAGGGAAGGCACTTATCTTAAGGGGAACCATGTTTGTTTTCATTGACTTATAAATAAACTCCTTTGTTTTTTCAGTATTGTGAGCCACATACAGAGAATTGGTGATAACACCAATTCAATTCAATAAACATTAATAAGTAATTCATAATAATTCATAAATAAACATCTGCTAGGTGCCAGGCACTATACTAACTGCTATCAGATAGTGAAGTTCCCCGGATTATCTAAGTTTTTCCAATGATAAAACTATGGCTGTTAAGTAGGCTACTTGTGGGGTTGTGTATGAACCATCATTTGTAAAATTCATTCAGATTTAGTAAAAACTTACTAAGTGCCTACTCTATACAAGGCCCTCCATATACAAGGAGGAAAAATGGCATACTTCCTGCCTTCAAAGAATTTACATTCTTCTTGGGGGATATGATATGGACCCAGGTAAGGTGATATACCAGTAAGGTAAGATGGGGGCAAAGGAGAAATCCAGACAAAATGCTCTAGAACAATTTGAGGGGAGAAAGACGACTTTCAGCTGGGAAGATCAGGGAAGGCCTCAGAGATGAGGGGATGAGCCTTCGAGGGACAAGAGGCCTGAGAGTTCAGAGACATGAAACAGCATGTCTGATTTGATGAACAGCTCATAGTCCAGTTTGGCCAGAATGTGAAGTACACAGAGGGGAGTAATGTGAATAACATTGCAGCAGTAGGTGGGAACCAGATGATGAAGGGTCTGAAGTGGCAGGCCCTTTCTTAGAGGCAGTAGAGTCACCGATGGTTTTTGAGCAGGGAAATGACCTGGTTAGATATTAAGAAGACAATTTTGGCAGCAGTGGGAGGGTAGGTTGGAGATGGGAGTCCCTGTGATATCCTTTCCCAGCTGCAATTTTGTATCTGTGTGTGTGTGTGTGTGTGTGTGTGTGTGTGTGTTTTACAAGTTAGATCCAAGTTTTCCTGGATAAAAAAAAACAGATGGAAATTTATAAAATTTATAAAAACAGTTAAACAGAGGGAATTACAGCTGAAGCTACCAGTTTAATAATAATAGCTCACATTTCCATAGCATTTTAAGGTTTACAAAACATTTAAAAATGCCTGCCTATTGAGTGCCTGTCTGAGTTGTCCAAAGTTCCCTTTGTAGAACACTTTTTTGGGAAAGTTTTTAGGTGTGTGTGTGTGTGTGTGTGTGTGGGTGTGTGTATACATCAAATCACTCATTAAAAAGATACGTATGTTATCAGAATTTATAATGTGCCATGTAATCATGCCCAGTGAAACTCACTAGCTGGAAAAGTGGGAGTACACTTCCACTTCAGTTGTCAGTTACAATGAAACAATCATTTTCTGTATTGATCGTTATATTTCTGTTTACTTATGAGCTACTCTGTGCTTATTAGGAAGTTTGTTATTCAGTCATTTTTAGTCATGTCTGATTCTTTGTGACCCCGTTTGGGGTTTTCTTGGCAAAGACATTGGAATGGTTTGCCATTTCCTTCTCTAGCTCATTTTGCAGATGAGAAAACTGAGGCAAACAGGGTTAAGTAACTTGGCCAGGATCACACAGCTGGTAAGTATCTCCTGACTCCAGGCCTGGTACTCTGTCCACTTTACCACCTAGCTGCCCCATTATTAAGTATATTCAAGACCAGAAGAATGTAGGTAGATTTTTTCTTTTTTTCTTTCTCTTTATTTATTTTATATTTATATAAAAATAAATTATATAAATTGTATATTATTGTATATCATATACAGTTATATGAATCACAAAAATTTATTTTATTTATTTTTTATTTTCATTGGTGAATGGAGGAGAAAGACACTATTAGGGTAGGGAAGCTTAAGGAGGTGGTGAGGCAAGGAGATAGAAGGTGGAAAAGGATATCTCATTGCCAGGGCATGCCATCTGGGGCTATGAGCAAGGGCTGAGCAGGGCTGGATGAACAGAATAGTTATGAGTCATGAGGGAGGAGCCCAAACTGGAGTATGCCAGCGAGGTTTAGAGTCCAAGAAAGCAGGTCAGAGCTGGAATTTAGAGGTGGAGAGGCCCCATATGATTCAACTACAAAGTATTCAGGCATAGATTAGTAGGATTTCAATTCAAACAATATATGAAGAAATACACGGGCAATGGGATCTGAATTAGGAGACTTGGAAACAGCATCTCAAAATCTCGTCTGGGTAGATGGGTTCATAGAACAGAACTACTTAGGTATTGCTATTGATCCTGGGACTAAAGCTATCATTCTTCTACCCTATTTTTTGTTTGAAATATTTTTGAAATAAATTTTATTGATTTCTTTTTTTATTACCTACATTTCTCAGTATATCCTTCCCTTTTCCCCACCTAAGAGCTGTACCTTGTAACAAAGAAGAAAAAAAATCAGCAAAACTAACCAACACTTTGAAAAAGCCTGACATTATATTCAGTATTCCACATCCCTAGCCTCTTTACCTCTTCAAAGAAGATGAGGAAACTCCTTTTCATTTTTGCCCTAGTTTTAAGCAGTCTTCTTGGTACTAGGGAGCTCCTGGCATGAGATAAGCGTAGATCATTGGACCAAAGGGGTAGGGCCTCTGGTGAATACTTGAAATTCTAATATTTAAGGAGTATGATACAAAATAGGAACTGGGAGAGAGGCAAGGAAATAATGTGTTGGCCATTGAGAAGATGCACCTTGTAAAAAGGATGTGGAGGGAATTCTACACTTCTTGTGAAGTCTTTCAGTACTTTAGAGAATTGTCTCCAAATTCATCACCTTGCTATGAACCTCCCCCAAACTTATCTAGCCCATGGACAATAGACAGTCTCTCCCTGGACGTATATTCAAAGACCTCAGCTTGGCTAAGCCTTCAACGGCATCTTCAATAAATGTTCAGAGAACTAGTGTTCCCTTGGCCTTGTCTTCAGGAACCCAGGGTCACACATCAGAGGGAGGACCTTAGGATAGGGAAGTCTTTCATATGAAACAAGAAAGAGCAGGTGGCCATGTATGGATACAACCCAGGAAAAAATGAGGAAGAAAGAAAACGTTCAGTGGCATGTGTCATTATTTCTTGAGGATCTTACATGTTTATTGTTGTGTAGGAAACAGGAATATTTGTTATGATATTTGTTATATTCATAATTCACCAGGTACAGAAGTATTATCCAAAGGTTTGGGAACAGAGATAACAGCATTTTTGCAGATGCTATTAGCTTTGGGTTTACTCACAACGCAGCACATTAGGTAGGCCGTTTTGCCATTTCTACTGTTGCCATGACAAAACTATAATGGTATCAACATATCAACCTACTTGTGAACCAAACTTGCTGTGGAATTGGATTTTTTTTCTTTTTAAAAAATCCATGGTTTACTCTTTTTCAAGAGCTGAAAAATGTTATGCACACAACAACAGGACTGCTGGAAACACAATCCATCAAAATGTATAAAAATTCTTTGCTAGATTTTTTTTTAACAGACCATTACATTAGTATGGAAGACCCAATATTTTTTCAGAGTGACACATGACCCCAACTGTCCTTTTTTCTTCTCAGGGGTTTGGTCAAGAAACCAGAGTCCTGCTGAGGAGTGAGCTTGTTTGAAGCATAGTGATTTACAGGACTAACCTCATGTTGATTCTTAATTACAGTGCTTCCTTCATGACTAAAACTGTGCCTTGTGGAAATGAGCTTCATAAGTTCCTCATCTGGGATACAGCTGGTCAGGAGCGTGTAAGTACTAGTTCCTATAAGTTTCTTAGTCATTGTTTGTTTTTCAAAGACATTTTTAGAGAATAATGTCATTTAATGTCTCATCATCAGTGGGGGGGGATACTAAGAATAAAAAACACCATATGCTATGTGTATCTCTCTACGTATTTACTATTGAGACATAATTATATTTGCTAGAGATACAGAAGAATAACCTGGATAAATGAAACACAGATGGGCATAATTCTTATTTTAGATAAGGTGAAAATTTTAGCTTTTCCTCCCAAAAGTGGATCTTATATTGCAGAAATAGATAGTGTGTGGTGTCATAAAGCAAGTCCTGGATTTGAAGTCAGAGGTCTAGTCTGTCTGTTGTATAAAAACGCTACATTGGCCAAATCTATTAACCTCTCTGAGTTTTAGTTTCATCTATAAAATGGGGAAAAATAATCATATACTTTTTTTCACAAGCGTATTTGAAGGATCAAATGATATATGACACATGAAACTCTTTGTAATTATGAAATGCATTATAAGTGAGTGAGGCAGTCAATAACCATTTATTTGGTGCCTACTCCATGCCAGGCACTAGGAAATAAAAAGAGGCAAAAGACAATCCCCGTTCTCAAGGAACTTACAATGTAATAAAGGTAAAGGGTTTTTTTTTAATACTCAAGGATCTGTGAGTTTGACCTGCTGGTCACTAGTCCACTGATATAGATCCCTGGCCCTTTACAACTGAGTAGGTGCTCCTTAAGAGTTGCTATGGCCAGTCATCTCTCTGATGCTAACATGATGATCAGTCTTTCCAGATTTAGATGGGTCCTTGACAGTGGAGGTGCGCTCCTTCACCAGATCCATATTCAAATACCTCCTAGGTTGTTAGAACCTGTTAGAGCTTATTCTCTACTGACATAATCTTTGAGAAACCAGTGTCACCTTCATGCCCAGACACTCCATTAGTGGGAGTGGTTTTCATCATAATAGGAAAATTGACCTCCTTTTCTTTGTCTTGTCCATGTCATGTTGGAAGTACTAAAATTACCAATGATAAACAGATCAGCAATAAAAAGTACAAGAAAGGAGAAGAATGGCAGATTCATAAATTGGACCACCAGTAACTGAATAATTAGGTTGATTTGTGTAATTTTAATTTTGGGTGAGATCTATTTGAGACTAAATTTCCTTAGTTTTATATGTCAGTATATTTAAAAAAAGATATTGTTCTTTAATTAAAAAATTATTAGATCTGCTTTCCATCCTACAAATGCTAGTCATATCAGTGTGGAAAAAGACGAGCAATCAATAAATCCCAGTATAATCCAACAAATCCTTGTTCTTATCTTCATTAGCTATGTGACCCTGGTTAAGTTACTTAATCTTCCTCGTCTGTGAAATGGGGATAATGCTTTCACTACATACTTCAAAGGGTTGTTGTGAGGAAGGTGTGTCTTAAACCTTAAAAGTGCTTTATTAATGTGAATTATTTCTGTCTGCTAAATTTTTATTGTTATACATAATTAATGTCAATTTCCTGAAACTCTGGGCATACACATAATCACTTTCTGGGACTACTTTATTTTTTCCTTTTCTTCTCGTTATGCCTTTTTTTTTTTTTTGAAACAAGATCTCCCTATCTCATCCAGACTGGAAGGGTAGCTCTACTCACAGTCCTCAGCCCAATACTGATCATCATAGAAGCTGTAATCTGACCTGTTTCCAACCTAGTCCAGTTTACTTCTCCTTAGGTGGCTCACCATATTGTGATTGACATATTCCAGACACCCAATTGACTTTAGCCCTACTATAGCTCAAAACTACCTAATTCAATCAGTCTACCAGTTTCAGCTTCCTTGAGGAGCAAGAATTTTAAGTGTGCTTCATCACATCTGGCCAAATTTGTTATTTTAAAAAAAATACAGGAGCACCTAGGTGGCACAGTGGATAGAGCACCAGCCTTGGAGTCAGGAGGACTTGAGTTCAAATTCGGTCTCAGACACACAACACATAACTCTTACTAGCTGGGTGACCCTGGGCAAGTCACTTAACCCTGAATGCCTCACCAAAAAAAAAAAAAAAGAATAGAAAAAATACATACTTATTATGAACTTTAACCAATAGGCAATGCCAATTTAACTCAACTAATGTCATACATTTTAAAAAGGAAACTGATTTTATTTTTTAAATTAACAAGCATTTTTCCTCTTCTAATTCCATATGCCATTGAACAACAACTACAATAATAATAGTAAAGAAAAACTTCATAACAAATATGAGTAGGTCAGAAAAACAAAAGACATGTCCAAAATGTGTCTCATTCCAGATTTTAAGTCCATCACCTCTCACAGTAGGTGGGGATAGTATGTCTTAGTATTAGTCCTTTGGAATCATGATTTGTCGTTCTAGTGATCAGAGTTCTGAAGTCTTTCAAAGTTGTTTTTCTTTAAAATGTTGTTGTCATAGTATTATTAGATTATTATAGATTATTCTCTTAGTTCTCACTTCACTTTGCATCAGTTAATATCTTCCTAGTTTATTCTGAAACTGTTCATTTCGTCATTTCTTGTACTTCAGTAATATTCCATTACATTCATGTTATTTAGCCATTATCCAATAAGTGGGCAACCCTTCCATTTTCTAGTTTTTTCTTTTGCTGCTATGAAAAGAGCTGCTATAAATATTTTTGTACATATAGATCCTCTTCTATTTTCTTTGACTTTTTTTGGTGTATAGGTCTAGTAGTGGTATAGCTGGGTCAATGGGTATAGACAGGTTAGTGACTTTTGGGACATAATTCCAAACAATTACACACATATACATAGCACTTTCCAGTTTACAAAATACTTTTCTCATAATAACCCCATGGGATACTTAGGGTAAGTATTATCATCATCCTTATTTTACCAGATGAGAAAACCAAGGCTCAGAGAGGCTGTTACTATTGTTTTTGACCAAGGTCATAGAGCTAATACATTTCAAAGCTAAGATTTGAACCCAGATCTTCTGATTCCAAATATAGGACAAATATTTCAGAGTACAGGTATTTGCCTTGCAAGCGGAAAAGAATGTTGATTTAATTTTCCAACAAAGTGAAATCTCTGTTTGAACTTGACTGCTGGGTATTTCATGTCTGCCTGTTTGTTTCATGACAGCTTTTGGAAGAGTTGGTTTATTTTGATGAAATTTGTCACCAAGCTGACAGAAATTGGTACCATGTTATAGATTTGCAGTTGAATTCGTCATCTTGAAGCAAAATAGTGGCTAATCAAAGTATCCAAATGAACCATATTTGCAATGATTTTTATTGGATTTCAATGAAAATAGATATGGAGAGGCCACAGAGACATATGATTACACTGAGCAAAGCTTTGGTTTTTTTTCCTTAAACTCAGTCAGTTGCAAAGGTGTGACTATAAAATAAACATGGGTATATATTGTTTGCTTAAGGAAATCAGTCTTATGCTTTATAATCATACTATGTATTTCTTTTTGTGGGAGCATATTCTGGTATCATAATCAATTGTGGAATATTAAATTTTTAGAATTAGATGCTATGTGAGAAGTATTTAGTCAGCCCTTATGATTCCTCTGATGTATGTAATTCCTCCACAGCAATGATTTAATTATCATTAAGCTTGGCAGAGGGTTTGCCTTGTTTTAGTTTGAAGTCTCTCCAGCAATGAAAATTCCTCAATCTTTTTGGCAGCTTGTTGACTGCCTTAATTGTGCTTGTAATGAAGTGGCCTACTGCTTAATCTAAAAATAAATTTCCTGCTACGGCTCATACCCATCACTGCTTGTTCATCCTCATTAATTAATAAAAGATCCCAGTTCTTTTTTAGCATCCCTTTATGTCGGTAAATATTTGTCATTCCTTCTCACTGCTCTAGATTGTACTTAGCCACCATGATTTGTGCTAACTTCTTTAGAGCCATTTAAAAAATAGTGTGGGTCTAGACTTCCATCTTCTTCTTCTGTAAATAAAGAATGACAGTTCTTGACCTAGTTTATTGCACATAGAAGGTCATTAATAACACTGAGTGAGTCATCTGATCATAGCATTAGAATTGGAAGGAACTTTAGAAATCACCTAGTCCAACACCCTCATTTTACAGATTAGAAAACTGAGTTTCAGAGAGGTGAATTGAATTGCTCAAGGTCACGCAGAAGAGCAGGGATTCAAATCCAGGCTTTCTGCCTTTAACTCCAGTTCTCTTCTACATAGCAAGTGGATCATTGTAATTAACATACTATTATTCTTAGTGTTGTTATTATCCAGTAAGTACTAGAATAATTGTTACATTTGATGCACATTTCCATACTTTGTAGAAGAGCCTTAGCTCCACCTTGTAAATATAAAGCTTGGTCATGGGTTTTATTCATCGTCATCCTCAGAAAAATATGTGTGTATTATATATATTTATATTTTTGTTGTTATTGTTGAGTTGTATCAGTCATGTCTGACTCTGTGTGTCCCCATTTGGGGTTTGCTTGGCAAAAATACTGGAGTGGTTTGCCATTTCCTTCTCCAGCTCATTTTATAGATGAGGAAACTGAGGCAAACAGGGTGAAGTGACTTGGCCCTGGGTCACACAGCTAGTAAGTGTCTGAGGCCAAATTTGAACTCACCAAGATTTTTACTGACTCTAGACCTTACCTTTTATCCACTGTGCCACCTAGCTCCACCCCCAGCTTATATATGCTTATGTTATGTATATGTTTATATACATACACACACACACATACATACGTATATATGAAGATAACAAAAACCAAGAAACAAAATGAATAAATGGAACAGCAAAAATGTATATATTTATTTATTCAGTAAAAATCATATCTTGTTCAAATTTGAAAAATTCTCTTAGAGATCATGTTTTCCAGCCCTTTCATTTTGCAGATGAAAAACATGAGACCCAGAGCCACAATATCACACAGTCCAAGGTCACACAGCCCAGTTAGTGATAGAGCTAGAATTTGAACCCAGATCCCCTGCCTCCAAAGTCAGTATGTCCTTTATGCTTCTCACTCCTACTTGAACTGTATAAACTCTGGCTTTTTCACTGGAAATGATAAAAACAGACTGAACTATGTCAGTAATGTTTAAAACAGCTGGATCCATGCTAAGCATTACTAGCATGACTCCAGCTCTACTTTCCAACCTCGATTTAAAATGAACAGATATATTTTCCACACAGGGCAGTTGATGACAGCCTTTTAATATCCATAATAAAAGACTTTTGGCCATTCTAAAATTCCCTGAAGCTGTCTGCTTCTCATTTCATCATGCATGCTGTTGTACCATTTAAATGTCTCTTGAATTAAAACAGGTCAGTGCCTGCTATCAGAAGCATCCCATTATGCTTTTCCAGGATGTCTGTAGCCCCACACTTAGACTGTCCAACAGGAAATATGATGTCAATCTAATGATAAAAATGACAACTAATTGGAAAACCAGGAATGAAATAATTTCTGTATAGTCTCTTAGTATCATCCTTTCCTTTTAGTGAGGCACTATTTGACGATGAAAGCAGCATTTTAAAAGGACAATCTGATGATATTTAACAGAATGGAATTGTCTGAGTAGAAATTCAAGAATCATCTTTGTTTAAAAAAAGGTTTCATATATATGTATATATACTTGTAATTTTAAATTCTAACTATGCATTGGGAGAATTCTATTTTCATTTTTTTTTCTGTTTTGGTTGTTATTGGAGAATTTTCAAAATTGTATTAATCAGAGTAAATTGTTATGTATTTTTAAAGCACAAGTTCATTTCTATAAGTAATAAAAAAAGATACGACTTTTTCCTGATTACTTTAGGGATTACCTACTTCTTTTCACCCTTCATTGTTGCCAACTGCAGATCCAGACAGTCATCAGATGTCGATCTAAGTGACAGGAGGTAGAGTTTTCTGTGCAAAGACTACCTTTAGAATTCCCCTTTTCTCCTTGTTAGTAAAAACAACAACAACAACAACACTGACTTAAATTAGGTCTGGTGCAAGGAAGGCCTTTTTTTTTTCTGGTTCCCCTGTATTAAGATTCATTTCAAACATCTGTGGAGAATATGGCATGACAGGGGTTGCTGTTTTCTTTTTTATATTTAAATGTTTAATTTAGTCATTGTATCATTTTTTCCTTGCTTGTGTTTCTTCTTCCCCTTAAATACTCATGCTTTGGATTTGAGAGAGATTAATCTTGAGGGATTTTTGGCTTCCTTCTCTTTTTGTATACATGGTCTTAGCTTAGCATAGGCTTCAGTTATTATTGATTCTCTGTTGTTTCTCATACCTTAGAGGGCCAGCTTTTTTCCAACCTATATCTTGGTTTCTACATCTCTCCAAATGCTTTATCTTCCTTCATTCTTACTGTAACCCATACATTTATTGAAACTCATGAAATTTTACCCAATGCAAATTTCCCAGGTGCCTAGGGTCAGTTAGAGGAGCAGCCTTACTAAAGGGCACAGTTGTCCTCGCAAAGCTTTTCAATTTGCTTTCAGTCCTCCTGAAGGGATAGAATACATCCTGCCAGTGGGTTGGAGACCAAATAAAGTGTTAAGTGGTTGTGGTTGTGGAGTTCTATATATACCTACTCTGGCAGAAGGAGTCTTCCCTTCCCCTCTTCCTCAGTCATCCTAGAACCTTAAAGCTTTGGTTTCTTGGGTATTCTTTTCCTGAAATACACTGACAAGGTTAGTACTGACATGTACTTTTAACCTTCCTGGATAATCCATTCTGGAGCTTTCTGTGCTGCTGTGGGTTGGCAATTGCATTAACTATAAATGCTGTCATCAGCACTTGTTCCTCATTCACTATCAGCATGGAGAATATTAAGTACTTACCTCTTTGACCTCTGGATTGTGTGGCGCCAGTTAGTTGTCCTTCATCTCCCTGAGATTTATTGGTGGATAGGAAGCACAGTATTGAGCTCAGAGTTGTGCCCCATCCTACCTCCCCATCCCATCCCCCCCAACTTTTTCATTTTTTAAAAACATTTTTATTTAAAGTTTTGAGTTTCAAATTCTATCCTTCCCTCCCTCCTTTCCCTCCCCCCTCCCTGAGATGGTAAGCAATCAGATATAGGTTATACGTGTGCAATTATGTAAAATATTTTCATATTAGTCATTTTGTACAAGAAAACTCAAATAAAAGAAAAAAATGAAAAAAAGAAAGTAAAAAAAATAGAATGCTTCAGTATGTATTCAACCAATATAAGTCCTTTCTCTGGAAGCGGATAGTATGCTTCAACTTTGGTCCTTTAGGACTGTCTTGGGTCATTGTATTGCTGAGAATAGCTAAGTCATTCACAGTTCTTCATTGAACAATATTGCTATTACGTGTACAGTGTTCTCCTGGTTCTGTTCACCTTGCATCAGTTCATGTAAATCTCTCCAGGTTTTTCTGAAATCATCCTGCTTGTCATTTCTTATAGCACGATACTATTCCATTATAATCATATACCATAGCTTGTATAGCCATTCCCCAGTTGTCTTTAGATGTTGAAATCTTGCCCCTTCAGCTGTCTTTTTCAGTGAATTCATACAAAACCACAACCAGGGTAGTATTGGAATTTAAAGTTTTGGTATTTGCAAGTCACGAGAGTGAGCATAAGAAATGACCTAACCATTATTAGATTAAAACTGATGAATTTGTGACTTTTGGCACTTTCTCTCAAGCTAAAATATTTCCAGAGAAAACTTATCTTCAAAATGATATGATTTTCAAATGACTATTCCAGCAATATCTTCTTACTTGGTGTGGTTGTTTGTTGACTAAATAAATATTAATTAAGGATAAAAATAGGATGATAGCCTGCTTTTGAGGTAGTCCCCTGTTCTTCATGCCTCAAGTTTCTCCCTACTCCAGTCCATCCTCTGTGTCACTACCCTACTCCCTATTATCTCTAGAATCAAATATAACTTCCTTTGTTTGTCATTTAAAGCCCTTCACAATCTGGCCCCAACCTACTTTTCCATCTTTATTATGCATGACTTCCCTTCCCACATTTTACAATCCAACCAAACTGGTTTTCTGGCTGTTCCTCATATGTAGCACTAGCGACATACTAGTCTCTTCTTCTTAAGCCACATTCTCTTATTTACTTAGAAGTCCCCATTTTCTTCAAGGTCAACTGAGGCACCACCTTCCACATGAAGCCTTTTCCTCTTCCCCCAGCTGCTAGTACTTCTCCTTCTCCCTCCGAATTACCATGTAACCATCTTAAGCATAACTGTGTATGTGCATATTGTCCTCTGGGATTAGAATGTAAGTTCCTAGAAAGCAGAGACCTTTTCTACTTTTGTCTTTGAATCCCCAGCACCTAGTGTAATGTCCAGAACATAGTAGATGCTTAATAATTTCTTATTGCTTGATTGATGAAATTCTTATATTCAGAAATTCAGTAAGGTACTTCCAATTCTGTCAAGCTAAAATTCCTCATGATAATATTAGGATAAATGAAAAGAGAAAACCATCAAAATGCCATCAGACTCAGATTAATTTCAGTGACCTATATTGGTACCACAGAAAGGAGGAGAAAACCTATCTTCCTTTTTTTGGCTGGAAATTGGGAGATGAAGGAGGTTAAAATCCGGGTATGGAATGATGCATATAGCTTTGAACAGGGTTACTTTGTTGGTTGATTTTTGCTTCAATCTTTCTTGGTTTCAGTGAATGAAGTATAATGAGAATGAATTGATTCTCTGGTTTAAAAAAAAGACATAAATAAAAATAATTAGTTGGGGTGGGACAGGAATTCCTCACTATCTCCTTTGCCTTCCCTACACCTATTTTAGTTCTCCAAAAAATTACCCCAACATCTACCCCCCATCAAATTGGAAACCTCAAGATTTGTTTTAAAAACCCCCAAAATAGTGTCTGTAGCTAATCCACCAAGAGCTACAAAATTTGTGTTTTATGAACCTTGAGTACCTAATACTTTTTGATGAATCTGCCTGTTGCCTGTTTTAGGGTTCATTTTGAGAACAGAAGCCAATTTTTAGGAGTCTCCAAAGGTTAGATTCCTTGAAGGGATTGTATGCTGTAGAAGTCTCATTTGGCAAAATGGTGTCTGGCATGGTACTACGACTGAATAGGTCCTTTCAAAACCAAAGGGAAGTCAAAGGTTTGTGTTCTAAGCGATGCCACCCAAGTTAGCCAATACCTGGAGTGAAGGTCAGACCCTGGAAACATCAAAAGAAGTTCAGAAGTAAAGCAGGGTTGACTTTTTTTTTGTTGTCCTTTCTTCTTCATTATGAGAGTGTAGTCTGTGGTCCAGTCCTTTACTCTTCACAGACACCATCCAAAGTCAGGAGAAATTTGGAGCTAATCGGGTACATGAGGCCTCTTCTATGAGGTGCGTGAGAAAACATAGAGCCTGTTATTACGCTCTTAAATGAATTAATTTTTCCTTTCTCCTTTGCCTGCTGGGAAACCATTGACTAGTAAGTAGAACAAGGTTGGCTGATTTCGCTTGCCACAAACAAAACACAAGCAGGCTGCTATTGCTGCTCCTAGGTTTCTGCCAGAAAGGAACTACTCCACCCATTTCTGCCCTATTGCCTTGGCCTACCAGTCTCAAGATGAATAACATAAGAGCTGTTTTGATAAGAATGTCAAAGCCTACTTTTGAAAGGGGTAAAATCTATGAGGTGAAGTGAGGAGGAGACTAGAGGTAAATTCATCAATTTGGGCTTTATTCCCTTTTACCACAGACAACAAGCTATGGAACAGTGGGAACACATGGAGCCAGTAAGGTACTGAGAATCTGAAAAGAAAAATTTTAAAAATGCCTAAAATTGGATATAGAATATGCAACAGAATCTGAATTAGGGGTTAGTGATGGGGATGGGGATGGGAAATGTTAACTTTATTTTTTATCAAACTATTATCTTGACAAGCCAGGCAGCTGGATGGTGAAGTGGGTAGAGTGCTGGGCCTGTAATCAGGAACACTTGAATTCAAAGCTGATTTCAGATACTTACTAGCTGTGTGATATTGGGCAAGTCATTTAACTTCTGTTTGCCTCAGTTTCCTCAACTGTAAAATGGGGAGCATAATAGTACTCACCTCCCCCCATGGTTATTGTGAGGATGAAATGAGATAATAATTTGTAATGTGCTTAGTACAGTGCCTGGCACATAATAATAGTTGCTTAATAAATATGAGTTATTATTATTAGGAAATTGATGAAGCACTTTATTAGTTATTAATGTTATTGATACTGATACTACTACTAACAGTAAAGCTAAATATATTCAAATTCTTTAGCATCATCATTTTGGGGGAACTGCCTTAGGATTAGGTCCCTTTGTTACCTCAGTAACCCAATTCCTTTGTATGCTGCCCAAGATAGACAATTTTAATGCTCAATCTGCTCTATAGCTAAATAATTTCTTACATATAGAAGCTTTCATCCCTTAAAAATATTTATGATAGAAGACACCATAAGCTATAATAGCAATAGGGGCTAAGTTTCTATGTTAGAGGACAGAAACTTTCTAAAGGGCCAAAGAAGTGAATGTGGATTAAATGCTAGGATGATTGTGAGGGAGGCAGAAGGGGAAAGCATTTTCTTATGTGATGATGGCTAGCATTTTGCTAGATGCAGAATTTAGTGATTAGGTGGAAGGAGGACGGTAATGGAGTAGAGAGAGATGGACCCGCTGTATATACTGCAGTGAATGTCAGAAATCCTAAGGGAAACTCTTAATGAAATGGAAGGAGACAGAGTAGAGGTAGTAGTGATAATGGATAGGGAGACAGATGAAGAGTAGGAGAGAAACTGATCAGAGCTCTTTACAAAACTGCGGTGGTGCATTGTCATGTTTGGTAACTGATCTCAATCTTCTGGCTCTTCTGCATTATCTCCCTGTCAAACCAGACCACTTTTTAATCTCTCTTTTTTCCAGAGGATGGTGTACTGCTCTTCCTTATCTTTCTAGTTCTCCATCTGCCTTGATTCAGGGCTGGCTGGTGTTGCCTGCCTATTCCCATATCCTGGGGAAAGATATTGGAGGGGACCCGGCTCTTGGTAAAGCTTCTTCACATCTGGGCTAATGACATTTTATTAGTGTGTGTTTTTGTCCAGGCTTCCATAAGTAGCTTCTACTTAAAGGATTTGCCTGTGTTTCTTGCACTGCTGCCAATTTTCCATTTTGCCACCTTGGAGAATGCTGTGACCAAGTTGACACACAACAGCAGAAGCCTGAGAGCAGCTTTCAAGACCAAAGGATTTGTGTGACTTCTTTTCATCTTTTATTATGACTTTGGAGAATAGTTTTTCAGATTTTTATTTGAGGGAAATGAGGGTAGTCAGTTCTGTAGAGCAAGCTAAAATGCAGATAGAAAGGCAAAATCTCAGTGAGCGTCTGTTCTGGGGTCTGGGAAGCTCACTCAAACTGGAATTTAAAGTAAACAGATTTGCTTTAGGCCACTAAGATTCTGTTCTTCAGGTGTTCAAGCTTAATGACTAGAGAGAGCCGAAGGAAGACTGTTTGAAACAGATTTGATTGTTGGAATTGTTGTTATGAGTATTCTGTTTGCAGAGCCACACTTTTGCTGATGGATAGGCTCTAGTCCCTGACTTCTCCTGGTTAGCATTTTAGACTCATACTTGGTTTAAGGATGTATTCAAATGTTGAGCCCTGCTGATTTTGTTGGTGTAGGTGCTAGGGATAGCTCCTGGGAGTTTTTACATATAATATATTTTTCTACCCACAGTCTGATAGAGTGTAAGCTTCTTGAGGGCAGGCAAAGTTTCTTTTTTGTATTCCCATTGACATACAGAGATATTAAGTGCTTAATAAATGCTTATTGACTGATTGTGTTAACATAAACATTTACTAGCACATTTAACATAATATTGTTTACCTGACATGCTAATTTTTTAATAGTTACTAAACATATTTCATTTCTTTCATTTTTTTTCTTTTTGATAGAGTATTTGTGTCAGAATGGTGCTATAAATATGAATTATTTGGATTTAAGAAAGCATTTGAGAAAGTCTCTTATAGAGTATTTGTGTCAGAATAGTGCTATAAATATGAATTATTTGGATTTAAGAAAGCATTTGAGAAAGTCTCTTATGTTATTCTTTTAGACAAGAAAGATAAATGTGGGCTAAACAACAGGACAGGTACATGATTCATTATTAGTTCAATGGTGGCCATTACTGGTCTAATACCAAGTGGGAAAGAGTCCTCTATTGGAGAATTCTAGAGAGCTAAGGATCTTCCACTGCTATTTATCAGTCACCTGGAAAAAAATTAGAGGATGGCATCTTTATCAAATTTACAGATGATAACAAAATTGAGAGGGACATATGATATAACAGATGATGGAGTTAGGTTCTAAAAAGATCTTGATAGGTGATACTGACTTTTAATAAAATGAAATGATAGGTTTTCCCTCACTGGAGGACTTCAGCAAAGGTTGAATGACCACTTTCTGGGAATGTCATTGGAATGATTTTTGTTCAGGTATTAGTTGGAATAGCTGACTTCTGAAGTCTGTTCTAAATCTGAGATTATGTTACTCTGGGTTTCTTCTTTTATACTTGAATCAATCTTTGTTTTCATCAAAGTGGGTACTTCTTCTAATGGTGCAGATCATAACCCATGAATGCATTTTCATATTAGGTATCTTGTTTATGTCCTCCCATAACTTCTTTTTTTAAATTTAAAAATGTTTTTGCAAGATTTTATTTATTTATTAATTTTTAGTTTTCAACATTCACTTCCACAAGATTTTGAGTTCCAAATTTTCTCCCCATCTCATCCCTCCCCCCACCCCAAGATGGCATGTGTTCCGAATACCCCTTCCCCTAATCTGCCCTCCTTTCTATCAGCCCCCTTCTCCTATCCCCTTCCCCTTCTATAGGGCAGGATAGATTTCTATACCCCATTGCCTGTATATCTTATTTCCTAGTTGCATGTGAAAACAATTTTTTAACATTTGTTTTTAAAATTTTGTGCTCCAAATTTTATCCCTTCCTCCTTCCCCACCCACCCTCATTGAGAAGGCAAGCAACTCGATGCAAGTTATACATGTATAGTCATGCAAAACACTTCCATAGTAGTCATGTTGTGGAAAACTACTGTATTTCCCTTTATCCTATCCTGCTCCCCATTTATTCTATTTTTTCTTTTGACCCTGTACCTCCTCAGAAGTGTTTACTTCAGATTACCCTCTCCTCTAATCTGCTCTCCCCTTTTTCATCCCACCACTTTCTGATCCCCTTCCCCCCTATTTTTCTATAGGGTAAAATAGATTTCTGTACCTAATTGAGTGTGTATGGTATTCGCTCCTTAAGCCAAATCCAATGAGAATAAGATTCACTCATTCCCTCTCACTTTCCCCCACTTCCCCTCCACTGTAAAAGCCTTTTTTTGTCTGTTTTATGTGAAAAAATTTACCCCATTCTACCTCTCCCTTTCTCCTTCCCCCAGTATAATCCTCTCTTACCCCTTAATTTTATTCTCCAGATATCACCCCTTCATCTTCAACTCACCCTGTGTCATCTATCTATCTATCTATCTATCTATCTATCTATCTATCTATCTATCCATATAATTTTTTTCCCTTCAACTACCCTAATACTGACAAAGGTCTCATGAGTTACAAATATCATCTTTCCATGCAGGAATGTAAACCGTTCAACCTTAATAAATCCCTTATTATTTCTCTTGTTTACCTCTTCATGCTTCTTTTGAGTCTTGTATTTGAAAGTCAAATTTTCTATTCAGCTCTGGTCTTTTTATCAAGAATGCTTGAAAGTCCTCTATTTCACTGAATGTCCATTTTCCCCCTTGAAGGATAATGTTCAGTTTTGCTGGATAGGTGATTCTTGGTTGTAATCCTATCTCCTTTGCCCTCTGGAATATTATATTGCAAGCCCTCCTATCCCTTAATGTAGAAGCTGCTAAATCTTGTGTTATCCTGATTGTGTTTCCATAATACTTGAATTGTTTCTTTCTGGCTGCTTACAATATTTTCTCCTTGATCTGGGAACTCTGGAATTTGGCTACAATATTCCTAGGAGTTTTCCTTTGGAGATCTCTTTCAGGAAGTGATGGGTGGATTCTTTCCATTTCTATTTTACCCTCTGGTTCTAGAATATCAGGAAGTTTTCCTTGATAATTATTTGAAAGATGACGTTTAGGCTCTTTTTTTGATCATGGCTTTGAGATAGTCCAATAATTTTTAAATTCTCTCTCCTGGATCTATTTTCCAGGTCAGTTGTTTTTCCAATGAGATATTTCACATTGTCTTCTATTTTTTCATTCTTTTGGTTTTGTTTTACGATGTCTTAATTTCTCATGAAGTCACTAGCTTCTATTTCCTTCATTCTAATTTTTAAGGAAGTACTTTCTTCAGTGAGCTTTTGGACTTTCTTTTCCATTGGACCAATTCTGCTTTTTAAGGCATTCTTCTCATTGGCTTTTTGGACCTCTTTTGCCATTGGGTTAGGCTATTTTTAAGGTGTTATTTTCTTCAGGATTTTTTTGGGTCTCCTTTAGCAAGCTGTTGACTTGTTTTTCATGATTTTCTTGCGTCACTCTCATTTCTCTTCCTAGTTTTTCCTCTACTTATCTTACTTGTTTTCTCAAAATCCTTTCTGAGCTCTTTCGTGGCCTGAGACTGATTCATATTTTTCTTGGAGGCTTTGGATCTGGGAACTTTGACTTTGTTGTCTTCTTCTAGTTGTATGTTTTGATCTTCTTTGTCACCAAAGAAAGATTCTATGGTCTGACTTTTTTTTTTGCACAATTTACTCATGTTCCCAGCCAATTACTTGAATTTTAAATTCTTTGTTAAGGTAGATGTCTGCTTCCAGTGTGGAGAATGTACTGTCCCAAACTTCTGGGGTTTTGTGTAGCAGCTTTCAAAGATACTTGTAGAGACCTGTAAATTTTCAGTTCTTTCAAGGTGGTACAATCAAGGGTGAGGTGTTTTACTCCTTTCCTGGCCTGGGCTCTGGTCTATGAGTGACCACAAGCACTCTTTTCAGCCTGGGACTGTAAGGAGGATTCCCTCTCCACTGCCACTATAAGCTCCACCACCCTAGTGCTCCTTCTGGCCCCAGGACCACCACCCAGAACTGTGACCCAGATCCAAGAACAGGCAAAGCAGGAGAATCTTGCCTCAGTACCAGCAAAGAGATCCTTGCAATGCCCCTCTGATCAGCCACTTGATTCCCTCTCAGTCTGGGGGCCAAGAGCTCTGGAAGCAGCTGTTGCCCTGGGACTGTACCAGGATTGGGGCTGGGATAGAGCTTCTTTCTCACTACAGTCACAAACCTTTCCTACTGACCTTATAAGTTGTCTTTGGCGTTTGGGGGTTGAGATGTCTGGAAATCATCATAGCTGCCTGTGATTCAGTCCTCTGAGGCCTACTCTAGGTTTGCTGAGGCCTGGTCTTTGCCTGTGTGCCCATGCTGAACTGTGTTTCTCTCCCAGCCTGGTGCAGTAGACCTTTCCAATCCAGGTTGTCTTGGGCTGGAAATTTGTTTCACTCTGTCTTTTGTGGGTTCTGCTGCTCTAGAATTTGTTTAGAGCCATTTTTACAGGTATTTGGAGGGCTTTGGAGGAGACATCAAACAAGTCACTGCTTTTACTCTGCCATCGTGGCCCTATAACTTCTTGACATGGAGACCAGCCAATATATTGTGATCCTTTCTCTCTGTCTCTTGATATCCTATGGGTATGGAAGCAGTATATGTCTATATGTTATTCTTCTGCTGTCTGAGAAGCACACTTCAATTCTGGTCACATGTCTCTTCGACAGTGTCTTTTATACTACTTTTTGCATGCAATTTTTCATTGGTAATAAGGTACCATCTATTTAGAACCTAAAGCATAGATACAACTATGTCACACACACCCCTCAATAAACTCCAGTGGCTCCCTATCACTTCTGAGATCAAATACAAAATGTGCTGTTTGGCATTCAAAGTCCTTCATAACCAAGCCCCTCTCCTACCTTTCCAGTTTTCTTATACCTTACTTTCCCTCATGTACTCTTTGATTTAGTGACACTGGCCTCCTTGCTATTTCATGAACAAAATACTCTATCTCTCACTGAGGTCATTTTCTCTGGCTGTCCCCAGTGCCTATGATACTCTACCTACTTAACTCCACCTACTGCCTTCCCTTGGGTCCTTGAAGTTCAACTAAAATCCCATCTTTCATAGGAAGCCTTTCCCAATCCCTCTTAATTCTAGTGCTTCCCCTCTGTTATTTTTTTATTTATACAACTTGCTCTGTAGATATTTGTTTGATGTTGCCTCGCCCATTAGATTGTATGCTCCTTGAAGGCAAAGTCTGTCTTTTGCTTCTTTTTTATGTTCCCTAGTGTTTAGCACAATGCCTGACACATAGTAGGTGCCACAGTGTCTATTGATTGATTGATTGACCCACCACACACCTCTTCATTTTTTTTGGGTGGTGACCCACAAATTTGTTACCTTGGAGATTGTATTTCCCAGTTCTCAGACATATAGCATAACTAGAAGAACACTGGAACTAAAAGGATGGTTTTTTGGTTTCAGGCAGAAGCTTGGGGTGCTTGAAAATACTGCAGACATTGCAATCCAGCATTACAATCCAAATGCAATCAAACCTGTTCTCTTCCTCCTTTCCAGTTCTGAGGCAAGCACATTGTCTATCTACTATGTCTATGTAAGATTTTCATGCAAGTGCATCTCTTATTCTGGCAATTACCATTGTTCATCTACTTTTTTTCTGTGTAGATAATTAGGGTTTACTATTGTGAGTGTATCACTAAGTGCCTGTTGAACACTTCTAACTACCTTGATGTTCTTTAGGGACCCCATACATGACATGTCCAAGATGTAACATCTTCCACACTAAACGTACCTCTTTTCCAAATTTCCCTCTTTTGGTTAAAAGTATAACCTTCTCCAGGGTACCCTGATTACTGCCCCTCCCCCCAGCTGTTGGTGGATTTTCCCTCCTCATATTTTCTCGGGCTTAGGTGTCTGTATATTGTATTTCTCTTTCTTTGAAGGTAGGGAGTGTTTCATCTTTTTTATTGTGTCTCTAGAACCTAGCACAGCAACATGTATATTGTAGGTACCTAGTAAATGATGGCTAAATTGAATCAAAAACAGGTTCTTGCATCCTGTGGCAAAGGATAGAAAAGTCTATGAGGGAATACTACCTGTATGCCTTATTACTTAGGTTTCCACAAAATATGTGAAAAAATGAGAGCCTATTCTTTGGTTCCCAGCTTATATTTTCCTATCTTTAGGGCACATCACATTTCCTTTATCCTTCACTTATTTTTGGTCCCTTAGATCAGTAGTCCTTGATAACATTTTTAACTTAATTATGACATTTATTTTGGAAGAAATTTGATGTGAATGTGGAAAATGAGAAGAGGAGCTAATAAATAAATATTAATGTAACAGTGTAGGAGAGCCTATGATAGATTTTTTTCTCACCTAGGACTGCATTATTTTCTTCAAATATGAAGAGCTACAATCATGTCTGATAGGGGAAGAAGATGACTTAGATCTGTGTGTACATGAATTTTAAACTTCTAGACAATTATCTTTTATCTGCCAACTCAGAGAAGCAATGAGGAGACATAGTTCATTGTCTCTATGACTTCTGAGCCATCAGTGGCCGCAGTTTCTTTATTGTAAAGTTAGAGGATTGAATCAAAAAAGTCCCTTTCAATTTAAATTTTTGTGACTATAACTGAATAAAAAAGTTCACATTTTAGAGATGGCATGGTATTCTGTGTGGAGCACTGAACTTGGATCCTGAAGACATGATTTTGAGTTCCTGCTCTGACAATTACCAGTGTTTTAGCTGTGAGCACATCATAACCTTTCTTAGATTCAGTGTCCTCATCTGTAAACATGGAGATAATAAGTGTACTATGTAATTCAGATAATTGCTGAGGATAAACTCTAAAGCACTATATATATTATATATATAATATATATAAACACACATAAACATATATATGATAATTTATGTGTGTTTCTCTATAATTAGAGAAAGTGTCTGTATTTATATTTTATCATTACTTTCTGTGAGGGGAGGGCAGAAGTTTGGATATAACTTCAGGGGCAAAGATTGTCAGCTCTATCCTGACCCTCCAGTATTGCTAATTGAAGCTCCAAAATAATGTTCATGGCTTTGGTGCTATCTATTATCTATCATCCAGGGGGCAAGTTAGAGGTTATAAGGAATTTGCTCATCCCTTCAATCAGGCTTCATGGGTGTGGGGAGGTTCTTATTAAAGAGGAAGTATAGTATTCAAAAAGTTAGACTTGAACTCAAAGACTCTGCTGTGCTGGCTAGGTATGACTGTGGGTCTGACTCACAAAAGAGACAAAATTGTTCTGAGGCTTGCTTATAAAAGAGTTGACTCACAATACTCCCCTTTGAGGAATAAACCACCTTGTAGATACAATTCAGTAGGGAAGCAGCAGATGGCAATAACATTTCAGTGATGAAGCAGCCTACTAGCAAATTCATCAAAAAAGAGCAGATGGCAGTAAACTCTCAGTGGAAAAGCAGCAGATGGCAGCTCAATAGAGAAAGCAACACAGTAGATGACATCATTAATTATGTGAGGAAGCAGCAAGAGGCAGCTTCAAGGGGCAGAGAGGTGTTTCAGCTGGAATGTAGCCCTAGAAGTGTGAGTTGTCTGGATTATTATGAATATTCCCTTTCTCGCCAGTAATATGAAAGCTGTGGGAGGCAGTATCTCTGTATTGCCTTTGTTATTTCCCTTGCTATTCTGTGTCCTATAGTTTGGTCTAATAAAAAAGAACATTTCATTGGGACTTGTGAGCTGTGGTTTTGATTAGATGCTGATGCAGGGCGTACCAGGAACTTGAAGGTAGCATTCAAGAGGCTTGTAGAGGGGGTACCTGAGCTAAATGATTTGTATTTTACCTTTCCAAAAGAGGAAGAGGAAGGAGAAGGGATAAAAAGATCAGGTTGCTTCTAAATCTAGGAGACTTTCTAATAAGATTTTTAAACCCTATGTATCTTGAAGTCAGAGATGGCCAAACAAATGATCCTGGAAGATGGTTTCTGTTGGATTTTAATATACCTTTGTGCAATCTGGATATCATAGTTTTTGTTCAGAGTTAGATTTCTATAGTTTTTCTGCCTACAGAGTGGGTCCAAATAAAACTTGCAAAGCATTTGCTGAATGGTACTGAAAGAACCCTAAGACATAAAACTTTCCATTCACACCCTGCCAGCTGAGAATGTCGGGAATGTCAAGAATTTTCTTTTTTACCACTTCTCCCTTTCTCAGAAACCCAATAGTAGCCTGGTCTTGTTTTGATTTTCTGCTCTTGCCTCTTTTTCATAATCTAGGGTTTGAGGGTTTTTGCAAGGTTTCTGATTAAGTTCACAGGACAGGAGACAGGCCTGAGAGTGAACCATAGGGGCCTGTGCAAGCCAAGAAAACTTAGAAGGCAAGGTTTCAGTCTCACTGTAAGTGGGTCTCCAGGGACAGACTATTCACTGAAAAGTGAAACGCATAGTTAAGGTCCAGAGTACATTGCCAGAGAATTCTAGCTTGATTGTTTCTCATTTGTAAAGGTACAGCCCAGCTGGAGCCAGATGTTCATTCTAAGCTATCATTTATTTTCCACCACTGCTCATTTTTTACATGGAACATCAATATGTGGAATTTTGCTCTCATAGAATTTATGATATCACAAATCTGCATTTAAGGAATTTTTTCTGAGGCTCTATGGGTGGTCTGAAAGGCTTAGAAACTTGCTTGGGGCAATGTTGGGTTTTGGTGGCCCCCCACAACGTATGTAAACTCAGGCTGGAGTAAAGCTTGGGCTAATAAAGGATGCCATAACACTATCATTTATTTGGTGCTTACTATATGCCAGGCATTGTGCTAGGTTCTGTCAATCAGTCAATCAGTAAACATTTATTTAGGCCCTACTATGTGCCAACCACAGTGCCAAGCACTGGGGATACAAAAAGGGACAAAAGAAAAAAAAAGTTCCTGCCCTCTAGGAGTTTCCATCATTTTTCTGAATGTATAACAAGAGTTATTCATAGATTGCCTAAGAGTCTGAGGAAAGATTTCAGTTAGTCCATAACCTTCCATAGGAAAAAAAATTACATGTTTGTTTTCCCTAATTGCAACTGAAATTTTGCATTTCCTTCAATTATGAATTAAAAAAAAACCTAAAAAACAAAAAAACCCACATTACTTGGAGGAAAAAAAATGGATTTCACCAGACTGCCAAAGGGGTCCAGGACAGAAAAAAAAGGTTAAGAACCTCTAATGTAGAGAATAGAAAGAGAAAGTGGAAGTTATGCTGCAGTAGATGACAACTAGCTAAGAAAGTAAGGAGAATGCAGGGTTGGGGTAAAAATGAATTCCCACCAGTATTAGGCTGGAGCTCCTCTTTTGTGTGAAAAGTTTTCTGTGATCACAGAACAAGTCATGGAGTTATAGATCCGAAAGCTTGGGAAATCATTTAATCTAACCACCATGTTTTACAGCTGAGGAAGCTGAAAGGAGACCTTGAGAGGATGCAGAGACAAGCGATGGGACTGGGATGAGAACCCAGATTTTCTCTTACTTTAGGGTTCATTTTATCTACAACCCACCACCCCATCCTGCTGTGGTAGTCAAAGAGCTGGAACAAGTGAGCCAGGGGCCAAAGACGGATAATTGGGACAAGTTAAAACAGAGGGAGGGGCAAAACCCTAATGCCCTTATTCTAATTTATTAGCTATGGGAATGAATTTTTTTTCTTTTAAGTGTTAATAACGCATTTGGGAACAACATTTAATATCCATAAATTTGCTTCAGATAACTTTAAAATGACTTAGCATTTATTTGAATACTAGGATATCTGTAATTGTAGGGTCATAGATTGAGTTGAAAGGGGCATTAGAGACCACTAAGTTCAACCTCCTTATTTCACAGCTGAGGAAACTGAGGCATAGAGAAGTTAAGTGACTTGCCTGAGATCATATGGCTAATATTTGTAGGTTACTTTGTGAGACGGAGAGGTTAGAGAATGGAGAATATTGGGTGGTATATATTAGAAGAATGGTTTTTTTTTCTTTTTTTAAATAGAGACTTAATTTGCTAGGGCAAGAAGGAAGGGTTAGAGAAGAGAATAATAGGATTGAGGTTGACTCTTCATTTCCTTTTAGTCTTACTTCCTGAGGAGTGAAGGAGTCAGCACTTCAGACTTTGAAGTTCTGGAGAAAGCTGGCTGGGGGCTTGTAAGTAACTTTGGGAAATTGGTGGGGTCCCCAGAATTTTAGGGTCAGTAGTGATTTTGGAGGCACTACAGTATAATGGCAAGAGCACTGGCCTAGGGGAGCCAAGAGACTTGGGTTAGATTCTTTTGTTTTTATATCACTGCATCCCTAATAATAGAGATAGCCTTTATAATAAAGAATAAAAAAGAGAAAAAAGCCAGATTACCAAAAATAAATACAAATAAACACCAAAAATAAAACTTGAAAAAGCCTAATGTTATATCCAGTGTTCCATACCCATAGTTGTCCACTAAAACAATGTAGGAATATGCCTTCTTATATTTCTTCTCTGACACCAAGCTTGGTCATTACAATTTTCTTCAATTAAACTTTTATTTTTTTCATTCAATGAAAATCTGCCTTCTTTTTTTCCCTCTCTCCTCCATTCCTCTTCCATTGGGAAAGAAAGAAAAACAAAACCTTAGTTACAAACAACGATATTCAAACAAAATAAATTTCTCCATTGGCTGTGTCAAAAAAAATCTCCTTCTTCACTTTGAATCCATTACCTCATCATGAGTCTTCTGGAATTGTGGTTGGTTATAATTTCACAGCATTCAGTTTCAATTGTTCTGTTGTTCTTGCGATCTACATTATTGTAGTCATTGTGTATATTGTGTTCCTGGTTCTGTTTATTTTACTCTGCATCTGTTCGTAGATCTTCCCATCTTTTTCCATGTTCATATTCAGCATTTTTTACAGCACAATGATATTCCATTACCTTGATGTAATGCAAGTTTAGATATTCTCCAAAAACCTTCTATTTTGTTTCCACTTGTTTGCTAATAGGAAAAATGCTGCTATAAACTGGTATATGTGGGGCCTTTCTTGTGTCATTGACCTTCTTACAGTATATGCCTAACAATAGGATCTCTGGGTCAAGGAATAAGGACATTTTTAGACTATGCTTTGATATTATTTTATTTTATTTTTTCAGTTAATATAAATTTATTTTGTCTCCCTCCTACCTTGGCCTCCCAAATGAAAAAGAAAAACAAAACTCTTGTAATAAATATGCATAATCATGCAAAATAAATTCATACATTGGTCATCTCAAAAATATACATCTAAACCTGTATCCTGAGTCTATTATCTCTCTTGTCTAGACGATGATTTTCAAGTGCTCATACCATTTCTAAGACACTGTGAGTGGAAGGGAGTAATGATAAACAAGCAGGTCATTTATTTGTTTTTATGAAGAACACTAAGGAGAGAACCCAAAATATTTGTTTTAGGGGAAAAGGTTAGCATTTCAAGAATTCCCTATGGGGTTACTTCTGAATGATTAGAAGGCATCTGAAAATTATCTGGATGGACAGTTTACCGGGCCTTTAGGCTGTTCTGTTGTATAGCTAGTGAAGAGAAATTGCAGACTGGAATCTTTTGTTCTAGTCCTGAGATATTCGACCTTTCAAGGACAGGTTTTTTTACATACTCTCCATGATTATGTTTTACTTCCAAATGGCTTTATAATTGGATTGCTCTCACTCCTCCCTTTCCCTAAATATATTATGTCATTTTGTATATTAACAGTATTAGGTGGATTTTATTTAATATTTGTGGTAGGTCAGAAGTGATTTTTCTTTCCAACCTGCACAAAAACTATCCCTTGGTCACAAATGTGGGTTTTGGTGGCTGACCTCTTTAACTTTTGACTCATTAATAGTCCAAGGCCCCAGCAAAGAAAAATCTTTTGACGAGGCTCCCCAGAAGATTTATTTAGAAATGATTCCATTTCCAGGAAGGAGCTGGAGAGCAACGCATTATAAACAGAGTACTCTTCAATAATTCACAAGACAGACCCACCAACGGCCATTTAAGGGTCAGTTTATGGCTTAACCATTAAAAATGAGCTCTCTCTTTTTACAAAATATCTGTCCTTTGCTGTTCTTTCCATTTAAGCTTCGATCATGGTAGCTTCCTGAAAAGTCTCCATACAGTCTCTCTTGCTTTGGGTACTTGGATCGAATATTGCTATGGGTGGTCACTTTTAAAAAAATAGACCTAGTGCATGATATTAACTCAGCCAGGTTGTTTCATGTGAATCTTCTGTACTGAGTTTAATGAGAAGTGAGTTGCACAGAAATAAAATTTAATTTTCCCACTTAAATAACAATTCTTCTAATTTTCCTTTCACATCACCAAGCACTAATTATTAACATTATCATTATTATTTATTAACACATTCTGACATTTGTATTTACTCTATATAGACTTTGTATTTTCTTACCTGTTTATTATTCTTTTCTCTTTTCCCTCCACCCCTCCAATAGGATATAAATTCCTTGAGAGTAGAGACAACACAAGTATTTCAGTGCACGAGGGGAATAGGCTGGCCCAAGAAAGATACCCAGGAATAGTGGTTTAGTGGCTAGAATGCTGGGCTTGGAGTCAGGAAGATCTGACTTCAAATATGGCCTCGCACACTTCACTTACTAGTTGTGTGCCTAAGAGGGTGTTGTAAGGATCAAATGAGATAATTGTAAGCAGAGTGCCTGGCACACAACAGGAATTATATAAATGGTATTATACTCACTCATTCAGCAAATTCATGTTTGTTGAACGCCTCATATGTTCCCTGCAGTGCAGGGAACCAAAAACAAGCAAAGGACAAAGAATAAGCGTGCTAGCCAGATTAATCCCTCTTCCAGGCCACAGCCCTTAAAGTACTTGAAGAAAACTATCATGTCATAGAGTTGTGGGATTATAGATTTTGATCTGGAAGGGAACTTTGAGGTCACTGAGTCTAAACCCTTCCTCCCTCATTTTACAGATGAGGAAACTGAGGCTGATAGAGGTTAAGGGACTTGCTTAGGCTCACACAGTGATCTGGATGCCTCCTCTAAAGGGTATATTTTATGAAACTATAAGAATGGAACAAGCAGACTTTAAAAACTGATTGTCTAGAGCAGACAGCATCTTTGTAGTCATATCATGGATTGAAAAGAGCTGAGAACATGAGATCTAGTAGTGCTTGTTGTTTATTGATTACTCCTCTCCCTCAAATTTGCTGCAGCGAAATAGAAACTTGTATGCTCTCCTCCAACAAGGAGTTTCTCGTATATGAAAATATCTCATGTATGTACAATATTCTTTGACAAATGTAATACAGAAATAACTGTTCCATGATCATCTCATTATTAACTTCAAACAAAGCACAAAACATAAAGAGAGAGTGTTCACCACTGTCAGGAAAGATGTCTTGGGCAAGGTCCAAATGGAAGAGGGAGTCCTTCTAGATAGTGAACTAGAGGAAAGATCTTCCAGGTCCTTCATTGGTTGAGTATGACTTTGTGCTGATTGCATAAAGCCAACCCCACTCCAAAATTACAGAACTAAGTCCTCAGTGAAATTCAAGAGTGTTCAAAAGAGATTAGCTTAACAATCCATGTAGAAAAAAATGCATGAAAAAAGGCTCTTAGATAGACTGTACCATGCAGTTGAATAGCTGATCCACTGAGTACATATAATAAATTCAATACATACATACATACATACATCTGGGATAGGTAACATAGATGGACAATGAGTGAGACTCAGAATTAAATGGGAGAAAAAGAGCAGGGTGGGTTGCATTTGGGAAATTGTGCAAACCTTCTAATGATCCCAAGTGGTTCCCATGTAAAGACCCATCTTTTCAACATAAATGTTCTCCTGTTAATGCTCTATAGTTGTAAACCTTGGAGTAACAAAAATCTGAGTGATTAAAGTTGCAGATAACCCAGAGAGTAACGGAGATTCTCATGATCAATGCAAGTGGACTGCAACACAAATGTGATGATGAGTTCTGCTGGCAAAGTGATGGAAGGTATTTTCTTTTTCAGGAAAAGTATGATCTAGATGAATTAGTCATGTGGAAAGAGAAAGACATGACAGACAGTTCCCCATTGGTATACTTCAGTGTCAAAAAAAACCAAGGGGAAGGTCTTCAGTACATTGGTGGGTTGATCTTGAAACTGAACTAAGATCTCCTAGGTGGTTCTCTGATCTCACAGAAAAGTGACTGAATCAGGTCAGAGGTATCTTGGGTTGATCTGCTTTGGTCAGATCATATCTGGAACATTATATTCAGTTCTAGGTAATACCTTTTAAGAAATACATTGATAAGGTGGAAAGTGTCCTGAGAGAGAACAACCAGGATGATGAAGGGGCTAGAGTTCATGCTGTATGAGGATCAGTTGAAGAAAATGGGGATGAAAAGAAGACATAAAAGCGTACATAATAGCTGTTTTCAAATGTTTGATGAACTGTCCTGTGGAGGGAATAGCTGTATTCTTCTTGGCTCCACAGGGCAAAGCTAAGAGCAATGAGTGGTAGTTGCAAAAAGTTAATTCAAAGTTAATCCAATTAGATTTGATTTCCATAAAATTTCTTAACTATTGGAGCTAACTAAAAGTGGAACAGGCTGCCTCAAGGACTAGTAATTCCCCTTACTTGTCCTATAGGTCATAGAGAGATCCTTTTTCAGGTACAGGCTGATCTGAAGTCCCTTCTGACTCCTCAGATTTTTGTAATTCTGTGACACCAGTCATGATTCAGGATTTAACTAATCTGGTCTGGTCTGGTCTTTGGAATGCACCCTGTGGCATTTTCTCATGCTATTTGATGACTCTGACCTTGGATACCATGGCCTCTTGTTCCAAGAAACAGATGACTGGAAAAAGTCACCAATTACCATTTAATAATGTTTCCTCTATGATTTAACTTACATGACTCTTAGTTTTCCAAGGAGCATATTGTATGATGGATACAACATGACTTTGGGGATCTTGAAAAGAAATACCTTTTTTTTTTCAACCGCTGCCTTCGTCTTCCTTTCAAAATCAAGGATGGGATATACATTTTATTTTGAGCCTTCAGGAAACAGATTTTACAAAATCATAAGAACTTTTCTAAGTCTTTAGTGTATAGTATCTTCCACTCTGACTGACTAGGATGACTTTACAGCAGAGTTAATTCTTTAAACATTTCAGCACTAATTGTTTGCCAGAGATTTATTTCAGCTTTTTGTCTGCAGATCATCAAACATACGAACAAATCAAATTAGAATGCACAAACAGGTGTGTATTGCTAAATTCCAGAACACTATTCTTTATTCTGCAAACAAGAAAAACTATGTTAGACCTTGAATCTCTCCCAGGACTGTAGACAAATATCAGCAATTAGAATTGTGGAGTTTCTGGCTTATAAACTACTCTCTCTCTCTCTCCCTTTTTTTCTTTTCCTTATTCTCTTTCTCCCCAATGTATAATATGATATTAAATAATATATTTAATATATCACTATAACATATATTATTTTAATATTTCATATATAATAGGACCTTTCTTTCCATGAGGAAGTCAGACAGCCTAATAGAAATTATTTAGTTCAACCATGAACTCTCTTTGCAATGGGTCTGCTATATAACTTGAACAAATTATTTAACCTTTCTGTTTCTTATTTTGTAAAACCAGGGATATGATTTTTGACCTTTCTGGATCCTGTGGGGAGTAGAAGGAAGTGAATCTGAAGTGTTTCCTGTTTTATAGAACTTTGTACCCTTGCCTCAGGAACATGCGCTCTTGAATCAGCAGCTTGGTTGATTCCTTTGATTAAGTTTACTTCTGCTGACTAGTGGCACAACTCTTTGACCCTGGACTGACTTCGGATTGTTTGCTTTTTGTCTAATTCCTCTTTTGCCTTTGACACCCCCCCAACTTCCCTTACCCTATGAACCCCTCAGAGCTTTTGTTGAAATAGCTGCTCTGAATTGGACTGAAAAAAATGTCAAAATAGAGGCTACACTTAGGGAATTATAAACTATAATTAATACTTCTTGTCTGTCTAGAGCACGCAATTATACCATAGGGAACTCCAGAACTTGTGGGCTGGAAGTGTATCATTGTTGTCTTTGTAATCCTAGTGCCTGCTACCTAGTAGGCACTTAATAAATGCTTGTTAATTGATTGATTCCCATGGAGCATAGTGACCTACTGATATGTAGGAATTTTTTCTAGGAGGAAATTTTAAGATTCTAGCAAGTGAATTCTTCCTCAGATTTTCAGTTTTTATGGTTATTTTAGATGTTGAAAAATGGTGTCCATCTCCAAAGAAAGAACTGATAGAGTCTAAATGCAAATCAAAGTATACTTTTAAAAACTTTCTGGTTTTTTTTTTTTTTGGTCTGTGTTTTCTTTCACAACATAACTAATACAGAAATATGTTTTGCATGACTGTACATGTATAATCTATATCTAATTGTTTGCCCTCTCAGGGAGTGGGGAAAGGAGGAAGGGAGGGAGAGAATTTGGAACTCAAAATTTTAAAAAACAAAAGTTGAAAATTATTTTTGCATGTAATTTGAAAAAATATATAAAATTTTTCACATTAAAAAAAGAAAGGTATTCATGTATTGATTCCTAAAGGAGGGAGATTTGAAGCAGTGTTCTGACAGTCACTCTGTTAAACGTTGTCAGATTTTAAGACCATGTTCTACCTCTTGTGGCCACAAAACAAACGTTAGATAGTGTATAGATTCAACAGTCACTGCTATTTTTAAAAAAATATATTTTATCGATGCCTTTATATTACAATCATTTGTGTACTGGTGCTGCTAGGTGGAGTAATAAATAGAGTGCTGAGTCTGAAGGCAGGAAGATCTGAGTACAAATCCCACCTCAAACATTTATTAGCTGTGTGACCCTGGACAAGTCACTTAACCTCTGGTTCAGTTTCCTTTGCTGTAAAACGGGCATAATAATAGCAACTACCTCTCAGGGTTGTTGTGAGGTTAAATTGAAATAAAATTTGTAAAGTACTTTGCAAACCTTAAATCACTATATAAATGCTAGTTGTCATTATCATCTTCTTCTTCATCGTCATCATCATCAAAAAGAACTGCCTCCTTTTTTTTTTCCATGTTGATCAGTGCCATCTTTAATTAGCTGGATATGTAAGATATGTAACTCCTAACAGGTTTGCAAGTGAAATGCTTTCTCTAGACTCAACCATGCTTTTTTAAATAAGGCTAAGCAATCTTAACAACCTCCACAGGAATTCTGTTTCATTTAGAGCTGCGGAATTGGGCCTTCTTGTGTTTAAGAATACATTTTGATGAATTTATAACTGATCTCTTTTCTTTCCAAGCTGGATTCAACAGTCTTTCCTGAACTGGGACTTTGTATACAAATCTGTCAAGTAAAAAATATAACTGTCTGTATTAGGGATAGTTGTTCCCTCTTTCTTTTAATAGTTCAGTGAATTTCTTCTTGCTTCATAGACATTTGGTATTTAAAACTGCAGGGAAAGAAGATAGACTTGGAGGTCTTTACTGGTAAAAGTAGAATGAATTTCCCCAGTTGGAGAGTTCTAGTAATCCAAAAGAAGTAAGAGAAAGGTGACAGTTATTTAATCAATAGATAGATATGTTGAATATTCCTCAGGTTCATGGCTCACTACTAAATCCTCAGGATGATGTCCTTATGATAAAAATCTCTGTGCTGCCTTTCTTCCCTGCTTTCCCCTCCCTTCCTTTTCCCTCTCCCTTCTATTTTTCCTCTTTTTTTCCTACCTTCCTTTCTCCCTCCCTCCATCTTTTCCTTCCTTTCTTCCTTCTTTCTTTCCTAATAAGAATCTTATCACCAATGATATTCTTTTTGTTAAGTCTTTTGAATGAAGTACTTTCTATTCTATGACTTTTTAAAGGTCTTAAGATAGTCCAATGTTGTGTGGAGTCAAACTGGAATAGGAGTGTTTTTTTAAGGTCTTTAATCTCTACATTCTCAATGATTCTTCAGCAAAGGTCTGGTGATAACTTGGCATTCTTCTGCCACTCTATCCTAGATACTTTATCTTTTCCCTTGCTATTATATAATTCCCTTGACAGTGATATAGGATAGTAAAATCAGATGACTGAAGAGCAACAGAAAAAAGAAAAATCTTTTAGAAAGAACATTTAAAATGAAATTGAAGTTTGGCAGTCTCCAAAGAAGAGATCCCAGGGTTTTGTAGGTATATACAGAACACTGGGAAATATTCAGTGAAGAGGATTTTAAAATTATTTAATATCACTTTTTAGGAAATTCCAGTGGAAGCCACTATCTTAGATTTGGAACTAGAATTTTGCATTTGGTCTGAAACTACATTAAATATATTTTTGGTCTAATTTTATTCATTCTTCCTTAAACAGTTCCATTCATTGGCACCCATGTACTATCGGGGATCTGCAGCAGCTGTTATAGTGTATGATATCACTAAACAGGTAAGATTGGCCAAATTGAGAAATAATGTATTTCTCCTGACTTAGTATGTGAGGAAGGCCAGGACTCACTCTCTTACTTGGGTCTTTCAAATGTACAGTGGTGGAGTTTATTAGTATGCAGCCTTGCATCAACAGGAAGTAATGATCCTCGGGAGCCAAAGTGGGCTTTTCCATATTGCTTTTATTTCCCAAAGGTCTCGGTGCATGTAGATACACATCCTATCCAGAAATAAATGAGCAAACCAAATCTCATAGAGAGTGGCTGCTTATTAACTTTAAGAAAATATTTTACTTGGACCGTTTATTTGTAGATAGAACTTTGAGAGTCTTCTTGACCAAGTTTTTACTTGTGAAGGCAGAAAAGAATTTGTTTTGCAAAGTTTTGCATATGGTTATAAAATTCCTATTTTCTGTCAATATTCCTATGGCTCTTACTACAGGAAATTTATGATCTTAAAACCCAGAGGTAATATTTATGTATATATATATATATGTATATATATATATACACACATATATACACACACACACACATATGTGTATGTGTGTACACACACATATATATGTATATAAATCTGACAAAGTGAGGTTACAGGATGTGCATTAATGGAACTTTACAGCAGTTTGCTGACATTTTATTTCTCTCCTACAAATTGAATTATTTACTTTTAGTTTTGAAAGGCTGACTCAGAACACTAAGGCATTAGTTTAATGACCCATCACTGATACCATTTATGAATTTGTGCCACTTTTTGCTTCTATGTTCTGTGTTCTTTGGCTCAGTGACTGGAGGGAGGGTATGAATGAAGGACAAAAAAGAAAAACAGACTTCAGAGCACATAAGCTGTTCCTCCTATTGAAGCAAACATGAAAGGAGCCCTCCATCCCAAACAGGATATCATCAGCCTTGTTATCTCTATTTATATAGTGTATAGGATACAACTTTAAAGAAATATTAACTTACAGAAAAAAGGGTTAGTAGAAAACCTTTTCACCTCTTTCAGAGGTTTAATTTTATTCTGCGAATGAGCTTCATATTTTTATAGTATTATTGATCGCTTTTGTTTTTATATCATACTCATTTCTCATTTGCTTCATCCCCTCCTCCACCCTGACCTTATCATAGAAACTTGTCTTATAACAACAAAAACAACAACAAAACAATACAACAACAAAATTCCAATAACACAAAACTGGCCAATTCAGTAACCATATTCAATTACATTTTATGCAATAGTCCCTTACTTTTCTATTGAGAAGAGGGAATTATGTTAAATGTTTCGGATTGTGTGAAAGAATGAATTGTATTTTCAATGATAGTTTTATATTTACATAAAACAGAGAAGTAGCATAAGTCACATTATTCAAGAGAGCCACATGAAAACTCTTTCTTCACCAAACTGGAGTGCACTTGTAATGGCAAGACAATGTTGGATTATAAACAGATTCAAAGAAACTTTCTGAATAATTTGCTTATGCTTTTGATTTAGGATTCTTTTAATACCTTGAAGAAATGGGTGAAAGAATTAAAAGAACATGGTCCAGAAAACATTGTAATGGCCATCGCTGGAAACAAATGTGATCTCTCGGATATTAGGTAATACATACATATATATGCATATGTTTACTTATATGGGTGCAGTTATGGATTATCCTATTAATACTTATGTGCAAATTGAGAAGGTTATGCCAGTGGTGCTACTTCTTAATCTAATCACTTATTTGACTAGTGTCTGATCTTTTCATTCTGGGTCCTGTAGTCCAACCTTTTTATTTTCAAGATGAGAACACTGAAGTCCATAGTCATCAAATGACTTGTCTAAGGCCACATGGCTACTTTACAAGAGGATCTAAGTTTCCAGACTCTTAGTCCAGTGGTCTTTATTCTATTCATCTACCTTGAATAAACAACTATAAATTTGAGAATGAGTTTATCAGTTGAAAAATCAAATCTGCTAAATGTTGGTCAACATTAGCTGTGCCATATAACAGTGACTCAATTATCCTACAGTTAGATTTAGAGCAACTTCAGATTTCCAAACATAGCTGGGTACCTGGCAGTAAGACCCTGATCAACCTTAGCTATCCAAAATATAGTTATGTACCTAGAAGGAAGGGACAGAGTCTTTGAAGGATGAAAAAATATTTCTATGGGCATTCTATTCATTCTGCTTTTTTTCTGTAATTTCCCCCTTATCCCACTGCTTCCTCATAAATAGTTTTAGACATTTGCAACGTGGGTTTTTAGGTCTCCAACTGAAATGAACCCCGGCAGGCCTGAGTATGTAAGTATCTGATGAAAGTACTCTAAAACAAATTGAAAGGGCCAAAGATGGATGTGTAGAAAAAGGTCACAAGGTGAATACCACAGCTTCCAGCTAAGATACATCTCTCTGGTGTGCCAGTTTCATTGAGTAGAGATGAGGTGGTAAGCCTTATTAAGGGAAGAGTTGAGGCTGAGCAGTCTACAGCAACAAGACTGTCCATGAAATTACTCCTTTACCCATTGAACAAATGAAGTGTCAATTCCATGTGTACTTGTACACTCTGCCCTTCAGGGATCCCAGGGACTAAAGGTGTACACATATACCTAGAAACAAACATACTTTGCGTCTGTGTGTATTTTATAAATAGCAACTGAGGCAAACAGGGTTAAGTGGTTTGTCCAGGGTCATACACCTAGTGAGTGTTGGGGGCTGGATCTGAACTCATGTCTTCCTGATTCCAAGCCCAGTGCCCTATACCCTGCACCATCTAGCTGCCTTCTTACAGCTAGCTTTATCTTTTTACAAGTGCAGGGCTCTTAAATTATAGAAAATTACCCTATGAAAATTATAATCAATTACTGCATGATATAGAAAGAGGAAGCAAATTTGTCCAAGTGAAAAATACTGTGATCTCTCACTGCATCCAGGGCCATCTCCAGTCGTCCTGATCTCTATCTGGCCACTGGACTCAGATGGCTCTGGAGGAGAACAAGAGGCTGGTGACTTTGCACAGCCCTGTCTCACTTAAATCCAATTCACTTGCAAGTCATGGCATAACCTTCCTGATGTCATGGTCCTCTTTAAGAATGAAGAACAAACAACAACAATTTTATAAATGCCTATGAACAACAGCTTCAAAAAATAATATTGGGACAATTTCTAAGTAATATCCTACAAATAGTAAATGTACTTTATTCAAAGATGTCCTATAACATTCTTCCTGTTCACTATGAAATCCCTAGAAAAAGCCATCTAGGGGTATCACTTATATTTTCTCACCAAGGTCTATTAATCTCCAGATCTTTTTATTAATCTCCAGGCCTTTTCTCAGGCCTTATATTTCTTGACATCTCTGTAGCATTTGACACCATTGATCACCTTCTCCTTCTAGAAACTATCTCCTCCTTGGCTTTTCATGATGCTACTTTCTTCTGGTCCTTCTCCTATCTGCTTGGAAGCTTTCTTTCAGTCTCTTTTGTGGGATCATTATCTCTGTTCTGCTCTATATGCATGGTTGTACCCCAGGGTGCTGTCCTGGGTCCTGTTCTGTTCTGCGTCTTTTCTTTCAGTGCTCTCATTGGTTCCCATCAGTTCAATTATCATATCTATGCCACTGATACCCAGATCTACGTATCCAGCCTCAGTCTCTTTCTTGAACTCCAGTCCCTTATTACCAGCTGCCTATGGGACATCTCCAAATGGATGTCACACAGGATCTCAAACTCATTATTCCCAAAACAATTCATTTCCCTTCCTTTGTCCTAATCCTCCCTTTTCCTAATTTTTTTATTTCTGTTGAGGGCATAATTATCCCAGGTTTAAAACTCCGGAGTCTTAAGTTGTGGCATAGGTTATTTTTTGTTATATTTGAATAGTATACACAAGCATTAGCCTCATCTTTAAGGGTGAAATACAGCAAAATTTGTATGGTGAGCATACTCTAATATAAACAAACCTGATATATGGAAAAATCCAGATTTATATCAAGGATTATTAGAAGGGTCTCTTTACTTTATAAAAAGGTTAGAGATACATTGTAGTATAGTAGAAAGAACATGAGACTTGGAGACAAACACCCCAAATTCAAGTCTCTGCTCTGCTTTTTACTACCTTTGTGACCTTGCCCAAGTCACTACCCCTCTATAGGCTTCAGTTTCCTAATTTGTAAAAAAGAGAGGGTTGAACAAATTAATTTCTTAAGGTCCCTTCCAATGTTAAATGTAGAATTTGTGATAAGATTTCTTTAAATAGCAAGCTCTTAGTATATTTAAAATGTTTCAATTTACACAAAACTATGTAATGTTGATTTTTTTTTTTGTACTTGACATGGCCCTCAGAATTGTGTATATGGACTACATATGTCTAACCCTTGACCCTGCAGCATCCTAAGGAGGCAGTAGCTCTTAACTTCTCTGTCAGTGCCTCACTGGCCACCTGTAATTTCATTGTTATGGGGGTTCTCTCCCTTGACTCAGATTATAGACCCTTTGTAAGTTAGTAGATAGAATCTGACAGCTGCTGAGGCTGAAACAATTCCTTACCTTGAAGCTAACCTGGTGATAAATCCTTTAAAATTAACCTTGGGGAAAAAACATACAGTCCATAAGTAGGCCCACCAATTAGTAAATTGACTAACTAGGATCATGTTTAAATGTCTATGATCCATTTTAATCCTTGGTTCCTTGAACCATGAAGTCCATAATTTATCGTTATTGATATATACATACATATAATAGTAATATTAACAATAATATTAGCTAGCATTTATATAGTGCTTTAAGATTAGCAAAATGCTTTACAAATATTATCTCATTTGATCCTGACAACAAGCCTGAGAAGTAGGTGCTATTGTTATTCTCATTTTACAAATAAGGAAACTAAGGCAAAAAGAGGTTAAATGACTTGCCTAGGGTCACACAACCATCAAATTTTTGAACTCGTCTCCTAATACCAACTCCAGCACTCTGTCTACTGTGCCACCTAACTACACATATATTTCATTGTATTTTATAAGAGAGCAACTGTGCCAGAAGTAACCCAGGGCATACAGTTATTTCCTCATTAAATTTGTGAAGTTCTGAATCCCCTTAACTCCTTACCTAAGCAATTAGTTAATTTGTCTGCTAAGTGGTTTGAATTCAACTAACGTTTATGAAATGTAGTTAAGTGTTCATTTTGTATTTCCCCTTCTGGATGTAAGCTCGATGAACTCTCATTTCCACATCTTTTTCTTTATAGATTTTCTAGTCCTTAGTTCTGTACATAGTATGTGCTTAATTCATTAATGTAAACATTATTGTATAAGGTACTGTATTTGGCCTTATAGAAGAAATAAAGATGAATTAGACATGGTCCTATCCTCAAACAGCTTCTAGTATGATAAGGGAGATAATATGTGGACCCAGATAGATATGTTGGAAGGTAGGTTATAATAAGTACCACAAAAAAGGCATAAACAAAAGTGCTTTGAAAGTATAAAGAAGGGAGAGAGAGATTTTTGTTACGGGGATTAACAAAGTTTCATAGAAGAGATGGCATTTGAAGAGGGCTTTGAAGTATGTGTAGGATTTCCACAGGTAGAGATAAAGGTTGGGGAAGATATCCAGGGAGAGGGAAAGACAAAGTCAGGGAAAGCATAAAAGGTGATTTTTCAGAAAGGTGGTCCTAAGCTATTGAATAATCATTCATCAAAATAGAATAAGACCCTAATTAATTGTTCAGTTGGCATTCCCAGAATCCTAAGAAGGATAGTAACTCTCTTGGGGTTATAACTAAACCATATACTCATAATTTTGCCTTTTCAGATGGGGTTAGTATACTCCAGAATTATTCCTTTCCTTTTTCCATCACTCCATATGAGAATATGTTTTATTTGGATATTTGATCTTTTTTACTGATATGAGCCTGGATAGAGTTCTGGGGAAATTTGTTATTACCCAGAACTGTCAGCTATGACCCTCCTAGAATCTAATGTGACTTTAGTCCTTTACTTGATATGTCAGCTGTCACCCTTGTCGCTCAGAGATTCATGAAAATGTGTGCCTTGTCACAGAGAGATCTCTACCTACATAATGTTCATTCAGCAGGAACAGGAATTAACATCAACATCCTTCTCTGCAGGAAAAGAGAGTGAATTACAGACTTACCTGACTATGTAACAATGCATTTTAAAACTAAGTTTTCCTTTCACTTATGGCATAGTGCTGCGCAATTTAACCAATTCAACAAACATATATTATAATGCCTACTATGTGTAATGCACCATATTAGGGAATACAGTGATAAAACAAAACAATAAAACAACCCAATCCTTGCTCCCGAGAAGCTTAAATTCAACTTTGGTCATACAAGATCTAAATAAATTACTATTATGTTTAGGAGTATTTGAGGCTAGAATGAGCAATGCCATGTATTTAGTTGATATTATTGTTGTTGTTATTTCTGCCACCAGCACTATTTGAGGTGATCCCTTTGGTTGGACAAAATGAATCCTTCATGTTCTGTATGACATAGTTATTTAGTTAAATCAAGCATTCCTAGTGAAGTAAAACTCCAACTTGTAACTCAATGTTAAAGTTAGTCCTAGGTCATCTCTTAAGACTTGAGACATGATGTATATTGTCAAAATGTGTGCACTGCCTTATCCCTGAAACAACGAAACATAGAGCAACCTTCCTCTGGAGAGGGGTTTATACTGGCTTAGAATAGAGGTTTGAGGATGCCTTTATCCAGTCTCACAGGTTAGCTGCCTCACTAAATAAATATGTAATAAAGAAGCAAATAATGAATCTTCATCTCCTCTATTCCACTGGTTATTTTGGCTCTCAGGAATGTTGGAAGCCAATTCCCATAAATACCATGATAGACAGTACACAGTGCTCCAGGTTTTGCTAATCCATATATGATTAAACTAAAATTAAATAAACACTGAAGAATAGTCCTCTCACACACGCTTAACACCATTTGACAAATTGCTCTGTTTCTTTGGGATTTCAAAAGCCTCATGTCAAGTTGTGGAGTGTTGGTTTTTAATAACTACTAGAGATACCATGTAATAGTTTATATAGATCTGGGTCTTAGCCACATTTTCGGGTTTCATTCAGAGCACTACTATCTTTACTATAATTCAAAACCAGCTGGCATATCTATAATGCTCAGGATACTTTCTTTTATTTACTTTGGGATCATCTAATAGTTTTAAAGGGATAGAGCTTTAAAAATCGACATGCTTCAGACATTGTGAGGTTTCCTGTTTATTGGACTTTGAGGACGGGGGATTGTTTAAACTTCTGTGGAAATCAGCCTGCCACTGCAGTGATGGGCCTTAAGTTAAAGAAGTGGGTGGCAGTAGAGATGCCCTATAAAAGAGTTAATATAATTCTCATGCTGGCAGCTCATAGAAGATGGTGTCTATAAGCAAAGGGGTGAGTTAATTTCCAGAGGGTAAGCAGCTCAGAGACATTTTGTTAGTTAAAATAATGAAGACTGGTTTAGGGAGAGTAGCAGAGGTACTGGTGTGAATGAGCGTAGTATGTGAGTGGGATATTAAAGAGACTAGTCTGTCAAAAGGCTTAGGTTGGGAAGTATAAAATAATACAGCTGAAAATGTGACCTCCCAGGTAGAAAAGATAGGTTTAGGACAAGTAGTTGAAAGACAGGTAGAAGAATTTGGACTTCAGTAGGTTAGGGAGTCATTTTAAGTTCTTGAGCAAAAAAGTAAAAAAAAAAATGGAAGTGGTAAGTAGAAGGGATCAGAGGGAGGAGAGACTAGAAGCAATAACTCTAGGTTAAAATCAACAATTAACAAACATTTATTGTGATTTAGGTTGTACTACTGTGACCTGACAAGTCAGAAGGAGAGCATGGAGGCATTACAACAACAATTTGTAATTTTCATTTAACCTTACTATCATGAGTCTTTGATAATTTATATTCACTACTCCCTGTGAAGTAGGTAGAGGAAGAGATTATCTCCATAGTCCAGAAAAGAGTCAGCTTGGTTGACACAATGGATAAGATTGCTGGACCTGGAGTCAGGAAGACCTGAGTTCAAATTCAGCCTCAGACACTTCCTAGCTGTGTGACTCTGGGCAAGTCACATAACCTCTATCTACCTCAATTTCCTCAATTGTAAAATGGCACACACCTTCCAGAGTTATTTTGAGGATCTAATAACAATAGCTAATATTTATATAACATCTACTACCTGTCAGCTGTTGTGCTAAGTGCTATGAATATCTCATGAGATAATATTTGTAAAGCATATTATAAACCTTAAAGCATTATATGAATAATAACTTTGGAACCCAGATGTTAAAATTTTCCTGTGCAATTTGGACAGGGGAACTAGAGGACAGGGACAGGGAGAATTGTCAGGATTTGGGAATTTGCAGTCCAAACACTATTTCCAATCTGGTAACTCCCTATTGCCTCTAGGATAAAATTTAAGTTCCTGTCTGGTACTGAAAGCCCTTCACAATCTAGCTTCTACCTACCTTTTCAGGCTTATTAGGTGTTGTTCTCCTTAGTGCAGTCTGCATTCTAGCTAGACTATTTGATTGGCTTTTCTTCAGGCACATGGTACCATCCTTCATCTTCGTGCTTTTGCTGAGGCTATGCTATCTCCTGTGCCTGGAATGCACTTGGTCTTCCTCTCTGCTGCCTCTTAGAATTCCTTGTTTTCTGCCAAGCTCAGTTCAAGTTCTTCCTAAAGGAGGCTTCCTTGGATTCCTTGAGCTGCTAGTACTCACCAGAAATTACTGTATATTTACTTGTGATTTTTAACTTTAATTAATTAAGACTTTTCTGTTTGTGTTTACTTATTATATTTTGTCTTCTTATATGTAAAAATGCTGTTTTCTTAAAGTAATTTCATTTCATTTTTCTCTTTGTATCCCCAGAACAGATCACAGTTCCTGGCACTTTATAGATGCCTAATAAATTCTTGTTGCTTAATTCTTGCAACAGATGAAGATGAAAGTTAGGATTGCCAGGTAGCTCATTAAGTCTATAATTTCTAGGCAGACTTTGGAAAATGGAATAGAGCCTATTGGATAATTAATTTTTCTGCACTGATTATGAACATTGTGTATCCAATATTCAAACCAATCTCAAAAGTGGTCATTAGGAGCATTAATATTTTTGGTGACCTAGAAACTTTCAGAATTAGAGATGCAGGATGGTAAAAACTCAAGATGAATCCAGATTGAATATTTAAAAACTCTTAAGCATAACAAACAAATGCTAAGACCATGAAGATCAGCAAAATTATTATTGAAATATCAAATTATTGAAGTATCAGAATCAAATACTGACATTTTCCTAAGGTCCTGTCTTATGAGTATCACTGACCCAATTCACGGAGTGAATTCTAGACTCCATTTATGGAGTGTACTCTATATCCTATCCATGAAATGAACTCTAGATGCCATTCATGGAATGTACTCTAGATTCTATTCATAGAATCTAGACTCCATTCATAGCACATACTCCCTCTTTACCTCTGTTGAATAGAATATCTAGTTTCATCAAAGCTCAACTAAAACACCACTCCTTATACAAATCCTTTTTGAATCCCTCCTCCACGAATTCTATTGCCTCCCTCCTAAAAATTATCTTTATTTATTTGGTATATATTTTGCATATACTAATATGTGTGTTTGCTATCTCCCCCAATAGAATGTGAGCTCCTTGAGGGAAAGGACTATTTAATTTTTGTATTCTTTCCTAGAACAGTGCCAGGCCCTTAATAGATGCTTATTGATTTATTGATAGACACTAATTTTTGCTGACACGTAGTGAATGAAAAAGCAGTTTATATGAGGTCATTCAATGACAGCTGGTAACATGTTGGACTACAAGGAGGTTATCTTTTGCTGATAGTTGATGTCAAGAGGCTGAAGTAGGTGACCACACATTTGGTTAATCATGAAAGTAGAGGGAGCAAAAAGGTCAAGGCCCCGTAAGAGGACTGAATCTCTTCCTCAGCCAGGCCCCACAGATGGCAGGTCATTAGGATCATAGAGTTTTTGGAAGGGACTTGAGAAGTCATTTGGCCCAAACTTCTTACTATAAAGGTGAGGAGACTAAAGAAGCCCATAGAGGTTAAGTGATTGGCACAGGGTCATACAGATAGTAAGTAGCAAAGGCAGTATCTGACCGCAGGTAAGGCCAATACTCCATCCAATCCTATGGCAGCCAAAATGTGGCTTTCAAAAGTGTAAGTTAACATAGTGTTATTAAGGGTCAGGTTTAGATACAAGAAATTTTGCCAGAAGAGCAAGTATTCATTTTCCTTTTAATCTGCTTGCTGGCCTGAATTTCCCTGGAGTTTCTATTAGGAATTCCAGGTATCCCAGGGATCATTTTCAAGCACTGCATTTTTCCAGATGTTTGGACTCCTAGCTCAGAGTCTAACCATCAGAGATTAGGCTGAAATAGGAAAAGGAACCATAAGAAAGGTCTACAAGGAATGAGCCCCAAAGAGCGAGTAAGAAAAGGTACAACTATCAATTCCTGAGATCTGGACATGACCACTTCTTCCTAAGCCACCCTCCCTCCCACTTTCCTAGATGTTACCTTCACTTTCCTTAACAAAAAAAAATTTAAAACTTTTTTATTGATGACTTTTGTTTTTATATCACAGTCATCCACCCCTCCCTCTCCAAGATCCAACCCTTATTTGTGACAAAGAAAAACAATTAAGCAAAAATATCTGGTACAAAAACCTCATCTAACATTGCATATAATCTTTTGCCCTAGTAATCCCCCACCTCTCTGCTCTCAGGGATTGGCCATATTTTGTTATCTCTTCTTTATAGGACCTTCTTCAGTTACCTTCATTTTCTGCCCAGGGATAGAGTATGAATCCTATTATTAAAAGCAATGCTCAAAGACCTTGTACCTTAAGAACTTTTCTTTATGTCAGTTCCTTGGGGGAAGGGATTGTTTTGCTCTTTGTATTCCCAAGCCTAGTGCAATGCTTTATTCCTTGTAGATACTTAATAACTATTTGTTGAATTGAAAAAAAAAATCTTTTCTTTTCTGGGAACTAGGGTGTGCTTTCAGACCCAGAGTGTTTTTCCATGAGAAAACACTCAGTCTAAGTCTATGGTGTGAACCTGACACTGCTTGCTTAAACTTGACGCTGAGGCTTTGGCTGCAGGTAAATAGGAGCTCTGGATCCACATGATTAAGCAGGTAGGGTCTCATGGGAACACTTTCTCACTCCCGTGATAGGGATGTTGAGTGGATTAGCTATACGGTTCTATATATAGGCTAAGTATGATTGAGTCTTTTGGTAAACATAGTAATTATTTACTAGCTAAAAAAGTTCTTTTTGGTCTTTGTTCTTCCTCACAGGTAAATTGCATCTAGCATCAGTAAAAGTTTATTTTTAAACATACACATTGCTGCTTCAAAACTATCATTAAAAGAGTTGCTTCATCTGTGTTACATAAATATCTTGGATATTTAGAGAAAATATAAGAGGTAATGGGAACATAACAAACTCTAATTATTCACTTCAGTGGCTGTCCTTGGTATCAGGGAAGGCTATAAGACTCTGCTTCATCACACACAACAGCCTTCACACACATCCCACAGCTTGCCTCTGCAGGATTTTGATGGAGTGTTATGAATATTTCCCATCATTTTTGGCCCAGATACTTTAAACACGTGGGATGGTGGTGACAAAAACTATTCCACCAGACATTTAACTACCATATACTGCTCACTGTTGCCATGCTACAATACTGGCAGCTTATTTGCCATTTTAAACTTGACCTTGGATAGGGGCCATGATAGTGGGAAGAGAGTAAAGAGGGAGGAAAACGTTTTCGTTTTTTGAATGGTAAATGTCAGCTTCCTAGAGTTTGGCCAATTTTGAAATTTCTGTGTGTTGTTTATATACTAAGGATTTTAGAAACATAGTATGTTTAATACAATGAATGTGTGAAAAAAGGTATCTTCCTGTGTTTTGGGGTGCGGGGGGGAGGGAGCCAGAAGACCATCTTGACTTTGTTACTGTGAAATTTCTTGTTTATTTCATACTGCCCTAGATGCAGCAGACCTTTCTGAGGTGTTACTTTATAAATGTAAAATTATAAAGCGAGCACAGGGAGGGCCTACGTGACCTCCAACATGCTAGTTTCATTATCAGAATCATTCTGTGATTCTAAGTAATGACGTTTAGCTTCCCACTTTTTAGCCTGAATCTTACTGGAAGTATGACCTGTGTTACTAATTAGGGGAGCCTCAGAGGACATCTGGAATAGTTCTGTTTTAATGGTTAAGCTGGGAAAGGGCTTGGAATGTGACCTCCTTCTGAAAAGGGTACCTTAATCGTCAAAACTCCCATTCTCATATACAATTTATGGGACGATAGGATTTATTATTAACCTACATTTATATGGTGTTTTAAAGTATACAAAATACTTGACATACATTATCTCATTAATTCCTGAAAACAACCCTGTTAGGAAAGTACTGCCGGTATTTTTGTCCTTATTTTAGCCCTTGAAGGTACGTTGGAGATAATCTAATAAAAATAACAGCTGATATTTATATAGCACTTCAAAGCTGGCAAAACACTATATACATTATATCATTTAATCCTCATAAATTTTCGAGTTAAGTGCTATTATTTTCCTCATTTTACAGGTGAGGAGACTGAGGTAACAGAGGTTAAGTGACTTGCCTGTGGTCACATAATTAATAAGTTTCAGAGTCATGATGGAAGTCCAGTATTTACCACTTTGCCATATTGACTTTCTAGTATGACTCTTGCATTTTATAGATGAGGAAACTGGGTCCTAGAAAGGAAGTAACATACCTAAGACCACATGAATTTGAATAAAGGTCATAGGATCAATTATAGATTTAGATTTGGAAGGGACCCTAGAAGATGAGCTCATCACATGGCAAAGAGAAGGGATGACAGGTGAACAGCCAAAGTGCCTCACTCATCCCTTCACAATGACAAGAGAAAATGAAGAAGGCCTACAAAAAGTTGGATGGACTCTCTATAATGGACTTAGAGTTGAATATGGATAATAATTAATAAGCATTTTCTAGATTTCATTATTGGAATCATTCAATGATTGATTGTAAGTGTAATGATATTTAGCTTCCCACTGTTTAGACTGAATCTTAAGAACAGTATGGCCTGTGTTCCTAATTAGGGGAGACTCAGAGGATGTCTAGAATAGTTCTGTTTTTAAGCACCAATGATGTACCAGGCACTGTGCCAAGTGCGGGAATACAAAGAAATGTAAAAACATGGACTCTACCCTCAAGGAGCTCACATTCTAATGGAAGAGACAACGTGCAAACAACTACGTATGGATAAGATACACACACACACACACACACACACACATACACACACAGAGTAGATGGAAGGGAATCACTCTCAGTTGGTGGAACCAGGAAAGGCATCCTACATAGAGTGAGATTTGAATTGAGTCTTGAGTTGCAGAAGATGGACAAGCACAGATGGGTTGCAATCCATATAATGGAAAAAAGACTCAGTTGAAGAGATCCCAGATCCATTTGAGTGTCTGAATATCAGGACTGAATGAGTCAGGGTTATTGATCTGAATGGCAGCACCTGAACTGTGGACCTCATATATAACTCAGGATCATCATAACATCTAGTGCTAGGAGGTTCTAAAGACCAGCCAACTCTTATGTTAGAGAGGAGGAAACCGAAACGTAAAGAACTTATTTGATTTAACTAAAAGCATGCTGAGTTCTCTTAACAGTGTAACACAGCAACAGAGCCATTATTTAAGCCCAGATTTACTGACTTTAAATTTTATGTTCTTTTTACTCTACTACAAATGCTGTTGGAGGTAGAAAAATTCCTTGCCTTAGAGCAGGAATTCTTGACCTGTTGTCTGTGAACTTGAGTTTAAAAATATGTATTTTTATATCTTTATTTCTACGTAATTGGTTTCCTTTTGTAATCTGTGTTTTAATTTAACCATTTAAATGTTATTCTTAGAAGGGGCCCATGATGCACACAAAAGACTAAGAATTACCTCTCTAGAGCTAATTTTTTTTTGTTTCCAGCTGCCTGCTAGATATTACCATCTGAACGTCTCACCAGCATCTCAATATTACCAAAACTGAACTTACCATCTTACCCTCAACACTCATCCCTGCCCCTACTATTGCTCTTTTTATTTAAGGCTTAATCATCCTTCCTGGGACCAAGTCTCATAATCTCAAAGTCATCTTTTGACTCTTCCCTTTCTTTCATTTCCCATATCCAAATCAGCTTAGGCTGTTTTTTTTTTATCTATGCTTTCCTTTCCATTTCTACTACAATATGTCTACTTTTGTCCTTCATAACATTTTGCCTCTTAGTATTGCCTTAATGATTGGTCTTAATGCCTCCAACCTATTCCCTCACTAATGCATCCTTCCTTCACATCACTGCCTGTATAATCTTTCTAATATTTTGGATCATGTCAATCTTCTACTTAAAAAACTGTATTAGCTCTGTATTAACTGCAAAATAAAGAGGCAACTAGATGGTGCAGTGGATAGAGAGTTAGGCCTAGAGTCTGGAAGAGTTCAAATATGGCCTTAGACATTTACTTAGCTGTGTGACCTTGAGGAAGTCACCTAACCATTCTCTGCCTCAGTTTTCCTAACTGAAAAATGGGAACTATAATAGTACTTCCCTCCCAGGGTTGTTGTAAGCATCAAATGAGATAATATGTATAAAACACTTAGAACATAGTAGCCTGGCACATAGTAGGTGCTATATAAAAATGTTGGCTATTATTATTAAGTATAAAATTCTAATTTTGACATTTTAGGCTTTTTGTAATCTGGCTCGAACTTATTTTTCCAGCCTTGTATCATTTTAACTCCCTTCCCATGCCCCATGTTCCATCTTCACTTGGCTATTCTCTGACTCTTGTCCTTTTCCTTTTCTGTTCTGACTCTACACCTTTGCTTATGCCTCCCCGGCCCTCATTTCTTTATAGCATTCTCTTCCATAGCCCTCATCAGGTCCATCTGTTGGAATCTCTCCTTTTCTCCAAAGTCCAACTCGGGTGCCATCTCCTCCATGAACCCTTCCCTGATCACAACACATTTCCAGTTGAAATTTATCATTCCCATCTGCCAAGGCCTTTTTTCTTCATAGTTACCACATTTTCTTTCACATTGTGATTTTTTGCATGCATGTCTTTTCCCCTGTTAGACTCTAAGCATTTTGAAGACAAAGTTTGTCTCCCAAACATCTTTGTAACCATAGCACCCAGCACAGTGTCTCATATAGTAGGCACCTACTACCTCAGAAAGCTCCTTATTCCATTTTTAGATAACACAAATTATTCAGAAGTTTTAAGTTTCCTTAATAACTATGCAAGGTTTTGTGAAGCCAAACTCCTCTCTTTGGCTTTCAAAGGTCTTCACAACACATTTCCAACCTATATTTTTAATCTTTTTTATACCTCATTCGCTTTTCTAAACTCTGCAAACTAACCAAACTGCCTCCTTGCTTCTTCTCTCACACAATACCCCATCTCCTGTTTCTGTACCTTTTCGCGGGCTGTCTCCCAAGTCTAGAATGCTCTCCTTCCTTACCTACATCTCTTAGAATCTCCTATTCATGTAAAACTCAGCTCACATGCTACTTTCTGCAAAAAAAAAAATCCAAACCAAAAAAACCCTTTCCTATCTTCCTGAAGCTACTGATCCCTTCCCCAAGTTGTTTTCTATTTTTTTGTTTATATTTCTTATACATGAAGATGTTTCCCTGTCCTCCCCAAATGGAAGGCAAGCTCTTTGAGGGCAGGGACTATTTCTCTTTTTTCTTTGTATCACCAGTGCCTAGCACAGTGCCTGAATGGTAGAAAATGCTTAATAAATGGTTGGTGATTCATTATATTCTGTTCTAGGTGCCACATTTTAGGAAGGGCATTATCAAACAAAACCTCACCCAGAGGAGTGTGACCAGATAACTCTTTTCACATATTTCCTCCCTTTAATTTCATATAATTTGTTGTTGTTCAGATATGTCTGACTCTTCAAGACCCTGCAAACCACTGCAATATCTTTGCCAAGAAAAACCCAAATGAGGTCACAAAGAATTGGACACAACTGAAAAAGAGTGAACAACAACAACAACAAAAATTTCCCACAGACACATTCTTTGCATAAGTATATGCTCTAGTTTATCTGTTTAGGAATGCTGTCCTCCAGAGGAAATTGAGAAATAGCAATAATGCTGTATATTTATCTTTTCCCTCCAATCACCCAATAAGCATTTTAAGTGCCTGCTATGTGCTAAGCAAAGTGGTAGGAACTAGACTCTACTAGAATCTTCCAGAGGTCAGGGACCAGGTCTTTGATTTCTTTTTTATCCATTTCAGCACTTGCCATTGTACATCTATACTTGCTGAATGAATGGAGAAGCTACTTCTATCACACTGAGATTGGATGGGATGAGAGTTGTTTTCCTAAATACTAAGTTCTTTACAAATTATTGCTATGTTTTTTACCTCTTTTCCAGGGAGGTTCCTATGAAGGATGCTAAGGAATATGCTGAATCCATAGGTGCAGTTGTAGTTGAAACCAGTGCAAAATGTGCTATTAACATTGAGGAACTCTTTCAAGGAATCAGTAAGTAAATCGCTTTGATTTTTCGTGTGTGTGTGTGTGTGTGTGTGTGTGTGTGTGTGTGTGTATGTGTATTTTCAAAGCTGTCTTAGATTAGATCAATAGCTGTTAAATGGAACCTGTGTTCTGGCAGATAAGGAGCTCAAACCTGCAGCCTTATGATCTTTAAGATGACTCCAGCTCTAAAACTGCGATTCTGTGTTCTCACCTGTTGGTCTGTAGGTAAACAATGTAACATAATAGCAAAAAAAGTCAATGTGATCTTAGGCTGCCTTAACAGCCACATTTCCAGGATGAAGGCGGTGGTAATCCCTTTGTACTTGGCTCTGGTCATACTGTATCTGAACCATTATGTTGGGTTCTGGGTGCCACACTGTAGGAAAGGCATTGCCAAACTAGAGTACCTCTGAGGATGGTGACCAGGATGGTGAGGGCACCAGAGACCCTGCAATAAGATTAATTGAAGGAACAAGGGGTATTTAGCTTGGAGAGGAGAACACTTAGTAAGAATATCATAGCTGTCAATAAAGATGAGTGGAAGAAAAATGGTAGATTTAGCGTAGTGGATAGAGTGCCAGGCCTGGAGTCAGAAAGACTCATCTTCATGAGTTCAAACTCAGACACTTACTAGCTGAGTGGCCCTGGGCCAGTCATTTAACCTGTTTGCCTCAGTTACTTCATCTGTAAAATGAGCTGGAGAAGGAAATGGCAAACCACTTCAGTATCTTTGCCAAGAAAACCCCAAATGGGGTTACAGAGAGTCAGACATGACTGAAATGACTGAACAACAAGATTTAGATTAAATATAAGGACAAGCTTCCTAGTAACTGGAGCTGAGCATGGAATGGAGTTTCCCAAGAAGGTTCCCCATTCCTGAAGATCTTTAGCATTCAGCTTAAATGAACATGTATCAGGGATATTCTAGAGAGAATTCTAGTTCAGGCTGAAAGAAATGACCTATGAGGTCTCTCCCAACTTGGAGAATCTGTGACCTTTTCACTTCATCATAGGAAAGGAACATTGTGATCAAGTGGAAAGAAAACTGAATTTGGAGTTAAGAGAGACCTGTATTTTGACTTCTAGTTCTGACCTTGGGCAAGTCACTTAACCTCTTTCAGCCTTTGTCTATTCCTTTATCTATAAAATGGGGATAATAATACTTGTAATAATAGTTAGCACTTGTGTAGTGCTTTAAGGTTTATAAAGTGCTTTAAAAATATTACTTCGCTTTATTTTGAAACTCAGTAATAGTTATTTATTAAATACCTACTATGTGCTAGCACTGTGCTAAGCACTAGGGATACAAAGAAAGACAAAAAATATGCCTGCCTTCGAGGAGCTCACAATTTAATGGGGAAGACAGTAAGCAAATACATATGTGTAGACAAGCTATATATATATACTAAATAGGAAATCAAGAGAGATTGGGAAAGCTTTCTGTAGATGGTGGGATTAGAGTTGAGACTGATAAGCCTCCAGGGAAACAACGAGGTAGAGATGAGGTGGGAGAGCATTCTAGACATGGGAGATAGCCAGAGAAAGTATCTGGAGCAGAAAGATGGAGTGTCTTGTTCATGGAAAAGGCAGAAGGCAGTGTCATTAGATTAAAGAGTATGTGGGGAAGAGGGGATGAGATATCAAAAGACTAGGGAGGTGGAAGGTTCAGCTAAAATAATCCCCAGGATTATGAGGAAAGCTTGTGAACCTTAAAGGACTAAGTAAATCTCATTATTTATCCCAAGATGTCACAAAATACTAAAAACAATAAAAATCATCAAATACAATAATTTTAATTTGCTTAAATTATTTTTAAAAATTACCTCAAATTTCTGAAGTTTATTGTATACACCATACAGAACTTTCTGTGTTTAGGGATCTCAAGGACCATTTGTTGGTAGCTCTTATTTGGGAGGGTAAGAGGGAGATGCCAAGAATCGGCCATGATAAGGTAAATAAACAAAGCAAAAATACCTAAAACCTTTAGTAACTACTATTACCTGATTGAACAATGGCAGAAAATCCTGTCTCCTCCCCAAAACAAACTGGAAACTAGGTGGAGCAGCTGTTCATAAAAGTCATCACTACTGAACAGCTAATTGAGAGTAATCAATTTTCTGCTCCTGCTTAGTATCTTGTTATCCTTACAGATTTTTGAAAAATGTTTCTGTTTTACCATAAATAGCATTTGTCAGAGGATAAAGTTCTGGGGTGGATGGCTTCTTAAATATCTTCATTTGTAGAAAGGCAGCTCTCCTGAAATACCTAATTATTATCTTGACCAACTCTACCCATAAAGGTTTTCTGTTCTGGCCTATGGTGGAAGGTATTTTTTGAACAACAGCCCTGGGAGCTTCTCCAAAGGAGTTCTTTAAAAATATATATATATATATATATTTAATATGTATGTTGTTTAATTAATTAAGTTAATGAAACATATATGTGTAATATGTAATATATTTATGTATATTTATTTTAATATATACATGTAAACATTCATTGAAAAAAATTTGAGTTCCAAATTCTCTCCCTTCCTCTGCTCCTCACGTAAAATATATTTTGATATTAGCCATGTTACAAAAGAAAACACACACACACACAGAAATGAAAAAAAAAGGAAAGTAAGAAAAAAATTGCTTCAGTCTGCACTCAGAGTTCATCAATTCTCTCTCTGGAAGTAGAGAGCATTTTTCATTGTGAGTTCCAAAGAAACCTCATTCAGTTATAATTGACTTACCCAGAGTTACTGCTGAAAGTAGAAGTGGCTGGGTGAGTCTTGGACTTGAAGAAAATTGGGTATCCTCCTCAGGGGAAGGCTCAAAGCTTAGTGAACAGTTGTTTTCAAATTGACTGGAACCTGACACCCCCAGAAGGAAAGTTTTTTGGTTTGATGTTTGAGCCTGAGATCATTGTTGGCCTCCCCCAGCAAAGCACAGGGAGAGACTGGGTTTCCATTGAACTAGTTTTTTTCTTCATTACTTTAGACTCAGATCAGGACCCACGAAAGGGATTCTTTTATTTGCTTGTTTTGGCCTTAACAAGAACTTGCTGGAGATAGAGAACCGTGACCTAAAATATGCTATGCAGAGAATTAGAAAGGAATGTTGCTAAGACCTCTGTATCCCCTTGTGTTCTTTAGTTCCTTGCAGTCAATTCCATCTTCCCTGCAACCCTAGCTGCTCAAAGCCAACATAGTATAAATAATTCTGCTAAAGGATTCCTTTCCTGTTTTCACTTCATACTCTCCATAGTACAGGAATTTTGCAAGGCTTGTTGACTTTGGCTGTTGAATTCCAGGATGATGAATTATTGGAAAAAACCCCAATCCCCACCCACATCACTGTTTCTTTTCCAGCAAAAGACCATGGATTTAGTGTCTATGTTTGAAGAATTAGTTAAGGTCTTCTTCAGTTGTCAGTTGTATAACTGCAGCCTGTTTTAGTTATCATCCAAGCAACTGCAAGTTGAACTTCTTACAGTAATCCTCCTGCTCCTTAAAGTACTAACTTACATTCTTGTTAGGTGGGGCCTAGGCTACTTGTCCAGATCTTGAATGATTTCATTCATTCATTCATTCATTCATTCATTCATTCATTCATTCATTCATT